>NC_069501.1:307223064-307535564 GCF_027579735.1 Bombina bombina | reverse complement strand
GAAAAGTATGTCCGTTGACACAAGTTTGTCACTTCCGGCGTTGTAGTTGACGCGGAAGTCTTTCACACGGTTGCATCGTTAGTGACGCAAGTGTGTTATTTCCGGATATTGTTGGCGCCAAAATTTCTTCTCTTACGTTGTGCGCTATAGTTGGCGCCAAATTTTTCATTAGTTTTATACCCCATTGCTGTTTGCCCCTTACCTTTCTCTATGTCAGAGGGCTATGCTGTTTGCATTTTTTCCCATTCCTGAAACTGTCATATAAGGAAATTGATAATTTTGCTTTATATGTTGTTTTTTCTTTTACATTTTGCAAGATGTCTCAATCTGATCCTGCCTCAGAAGTATCTATTGGAACTTTGCTGCCTGACATCGGTTCTACCAAAGCTAAGTGCATTTGTTGTAAGATTGTGGAAATTATATCTCCGAATGTCATTTGTAATAGTTGTCATGATAAACTTTTACATGCAGAGAAGGTATCCATCAGTAATAGTACTTTGCCAGTTGCAGTTCCTTCAACTTCTAATGTACATGATATACCTATGAATTTTAATGAATTTGTTACTGATTCTATTCAGAAGGCTTTGTCTGCATTTCCGCCTTCTAATAAACGTAAAAGGTCTTTTAAAACCTAATAAAGTTGATGAAATTTCAAATGAACGACAACATAATGAATTATCCTCCTCTGATAAGGATCTTTCTGATTCAGAAGATCCCTCCTCAGATATTGACACTGACAAATCTACTTATTTGTTTAAATTAGAGTATATTTGTTCTTTGTTAAAAGAAGTGTTAATTACTTTGGATATTGAGGAAGCTAGTACTCTTGACATTAAGACTAGTAAGCATTTAAATGCTGTTTTAAACCTCCTGTGGTTACTCCAGAGGTTTTTCCTATTCCTGATGCTATTTCTGATATGATTTCTAAGGAATGGAATAAGCCAGGTACTCCTTTTATTCCTTCTTCAAGGTTTAAAAAAATTGTATCCTTTACCAGCAATTTCGATAGACTTTTGCGAAAAGATCCCCAAAGTTGATATGGCTATTTCTACTCTTGCTAAACATACCACTATTCCTATGGAAGACAGTACTTCTTTTAAAGATCCTTTAGATAGGAAACTTGAATCCTATCTAAGGAAAGCATATTTATATTCGGGTCATCTTCTCAGGCCTGCAATTTCTTTGGCTGATGTTGCGGCTGCATCAACTTTTTTGTTTGAGAATTTAGCGCAAGAAGAATTGGATTCTGACATATCTAGCATTGTTCGTTTACTGCAACATGCTAATCATTTTATTTGTGATGCCATTTTTGATATTATCAAAATTGATGTTAGATCCATGTCTTTAGCTATTTTAGCTAGAAGAGCTTTGTGGCTTAAATCTTGGAATGCTGATATGACATCTAAGTCTAGATTATTATCTCTTTCTTTCCAAGGTAATAATTTATTTTGTTCCCAGTTGGATTCTATTATTTCAACTGTTACTGGAGGAAATGTTTTTTTTCTGCCTCAGGATAAAAAACCTAAGGGTAAATCTAAGGCTTCTAACTGTTTTTGTTCCTTTCGTCAAAATAAGGAACAAAAATCAAATCCTTCCCCCAAGGAATCTGTTTCCAATTGAAAGCCTTCCTCAAAATGGAATAAATCCAAGCCTTTTAAAAAACCAAAGTCAGCCCCTAAATCCGCATGAAGGTGCGGCCCTCATTCCAGCTCAGCTGGTAGGGGGCAGATTAAGGTTTTTCAAAGATTTTTGGATAAATTCTGTCCAAAATCAATGGATTCAGAGCATTGTCTCTCAAGAGTATCGAATAGGATTCAAAGTAAGACCTCCTGTGAGAAGATTTTTTCTCTCACATATCCCAGCAAATCCAGTAAAAGCTCAGGCTTTCCTGAAGTGTATTTCAGACCTGGAGTCTTCAGGGGTAATTATGCCGGTTCCTTTTCAGGAACAAGGTCTGGGGTTTTATTTAAATCTATTTATTGTCCCAAAGAAGGAAAATTCATTCAGACCAGTTCTGGATCTGAAAATACTTTGAATCGTTATGTAAGAGTACCAACTTTCAAGATGGTGACTATAAGGACTATTCTGCCTTTTGTTCAGCAAGGATATTATATGTCTACAATAGACTTGCAGGATGCTGTCAGTATATTTATAAAAATCTTAGCAGTATTCTCCAAATAATGTGTGAGTATATGGCATGGAATATTTTTAACAATCTTTCTTTAGACTGAACCCACAATCAATATACTTCTACTAAGACAACAAAATTAATATAAATATATGAATTCTTTATTATTAGTAAATAACTATGAACATGTTGATACATAAATATGCAACATTCATAAAAATCTATCTTATTCACAGTAAAAGTTCACCCTGTTAGTACAATGAGATTCTAAGATCTTTAACAGCTAAATACCCAAGCAATACAATTCTAACAGTGCTAATTTAAATAATAGGACAGTCTATACTTTTTTACCAAGCTCATAAAAGTTTACCTTTAAAGCTAGCCTGATTTACAATATCCTTTCATTCAAAATTAACACAATGAGACTAAAATATCACAGCTACTAATATCCAGCAATACAATTCTAATTAGGGTACTAAAGTACATATATTCTTACAGTGGAAAAATGCTTTAAATGAATTCCTTAGCGTACAAAAATAAACTTTTAACACTACACAGGCTTATGAAATACTAACTTAAAATACAAACTGCTTCTTTAAATCTGCTTAACTACAATTTGACTATGATATTTTCAATAACTTTTGTTTAAAATATTAAAGTTAGAAATCATACATCACCAGTCTGAACCAAATTGTAATTCAATATTTTCCAAATATCTTAGATCTCCTCATTTGAAGGAAAAGTTATTTTGCATAGATCAGGGTTAGTATTTCAGCTCCTTGCTTGAATGACTGTGTCCCAAGTATGCTCGCCAGTTATCAGTCACCAGGGTAAGCAATCACCAAAAAAAACTCCCTCTCTTACATTTAACCTTCCTGTTTTATAATCATTAGAGATCTGGTTTGGTTACGCCCACACGGAAACCTTGTCTCGGATTGGCCCTTTGAGATTTCATTTTTAAAACAGCCAAAAAGCCTTCTAGCTGTAGTTCTCGCATTGCAACACCGGGGGGGCAGCGTGATAATACATACAGATTCATTTGAACATCTCTAACAGAAAATATTTCTTTAAAATGGGTAATAACTGTCATAATTTCCTTACATTATTAAGTTATATGTTTATATGTATTGTATTATATCACATTTTTTTATTCTGATCAATTTGACATGAAACACAGAATTTTATATTAAAACAATTTATATTGGTAACTATTCAAGATTAATGGCATTTAAACTCCTGATATATTGCATTTGTGCAAATATAGCATGTTACATTTCTGTGTATTTCTTCCTGAATATATGAATCTTGTCTATGTAGATCTGAAATAAAATATAAATGTTAATAATCACTTCTCTTCAGGTCCATAAACATCTATTCACATTCTTAAAACCACAGAGGTTAAGATATTTTATGCTTTCAAAATATATGTGTGTATGTATATATATATATATATATATATATATATATATATATATATACACATACACACACATTCACTTATATGCAGTATCTTGTATTTATCATCTTTTTAGCTCCATCTGGAAAATAGGAAAGCATTTTATATATCATCCAAACATGGGACTATCACAATTGCTATTCAATCTATACAGATTTCAGTCTATCTCCCAGATATATATTCAATATAGTCTGGGGCATTATTTGATATGTTTATCTGCAAAATTATCAATGTAGTTATTATTTCTTTTTCAAAATGTATTTATCTTTATTTATGCTGTCTTTTAGCAATGGTTCCCAAGAGTATAATTTAAAGCATGTGTTTTTACTGTGTGTTATCCTCCCCAGACGCAATGTCTAACATTTTGTATATTCAAGTGTTATCGTTGCACAGCAGGGCTCATTTGCACCTGAGATAGCTGTTAAAGTTAAATAAGCCAAATGTTTATTTCCCTCACTGGGGTGTTGAGAATAATTTTTGCATACTAAATGGGGGAAGAGCTGAACATGAGTTTGCACTTCCATTTAAGAGCAAATGCTTCCCTTTTGTTTCTTGGGACATCCTGTCTGCAATTTTAGTCTTGAGATATGCTCAGTGGGGGAGAATTAACCATGATTGAAGTCAGTTTGTCTGAAAGAAATGAATTATTTTCTACTGACCAGTCAGATCTGAATAAATGTATATATTTATTAACCTTAAAATATAAGATTAAAATATATATTTATTAACCTTACATATACCTTGACAATGCATACCTTCATATTCCGATTCATAGAGAACATTATCAGTTCCTGAGATTCTCTTTTCTAGACAGGCATTACCAATTTGTTGCTCTTCCATTTGGCCTAGCAACAGCTCCAAGAATCTTTTCAAAGGTTCTAGGTGCCCTAATCTCTGTAATCAGAGAGCAGGGTATTGCAGTGTTTCCTTATTTGGACGATATCTTGGTACTAGCTCAGTCTTTACGTTCTGCAGAATCTCACACAAATCAACTAGTGTTGTTTCTTCAAAAACATGGTTGGAGGATCAATTTACCAAAAAGTTTCTTGATTTCTCAGACAAGTGTCACCTTTTTAGGTTTCCAGATAGATTCAGTGTCCATGACTCTGTCTCTAACAGACAAGAGACATTTGAAATTGGTTGCAGCCTGTCGGCGCCTTCAGTCTGTCATTCCCTTCAGTGGCTAGGTGCATGGAAGTTTTAGGCCTCATGACTGCAGCATCGGACGCGATTCCTTTTGCTCGTTTTCACATGAGACCTCTCTAGCTTTGTATGCTGAATCAATGGTGCAGGGATTATACAAAGATATCACAGTTAATATCCTTAAATCCCAATGTTCGACACTCTCTGACGTGGTGGTTAAATCACCAGCGTATAGTTCAAGGGGCTTCCTTTGTTCGGCCAACCTGGACTGTGATCACTACAGACGCAAGTCTTTCAGGTTGGGGAGCTGTTTGGGGATCTCTGACAGCACAAGGGGTTTGGAAATCTCAAGAGGCAAGATTACCTATCCATATATTTTAGAACTCTGTGCAATTCTCAGAGCTTTTCAGTTTTGGCCTCTGTTGAAGAGAGAACCGTTCATTTGCTTTCAAACAGACAATATCACAACTGTGGCATATGTCAAACATCAGGGTGGGACTCACAGTCCCCAAGCAATGAAAGAAGTATCTCGGATACTTGCTTGGGCGGAATCCAGCTCCTGTCTAATCTCTGCGGTGCATATCCCAGGTGTAGACAATTGGGAGGCGGATTATCTCAGCCGTCAGACTTTACATCCAGGGGAGTGGTCTCTCCATCCAGATGTGTTTTCTCAGATTGTTCAAATGTGGGGTCTTCCAGAGATAGATCTCATGGCCTCTCATCTAAACAAGAAACTTCCCAGATACCTGTCCAGGTCCAGGGATGTTCAGGCGGAAGCAGTGGATGCGCTGACACTTCCTTGGTGTTATCATCCTGCTTACATTTTCCCGCCTCTAGTTCTTCTTCCAAGAGTGATATCCAAAATCATCATGGAACAATCGTTTGTGTTGCTGGTGGCTCCAGCATGGCCACACAGGTTTTGGTATGCGGATCTTATTCGGATGTCCAGTTGCCAACTTTGGCCACTTCAGTTAAGGCCGGACGTTCTGTTTCAAGGTCCGTTTTTCCATCAAGATCTCAAATCATTAAATTTGAAGGTATGGAAATTGAACGCTTAGTACTAAATCATAGAGATTTCTCTGACTCAGTGATTAATACTATGTTACAAGCTTGTAAATCGGTCTCGAGAAAGATTTATTATCGAGTTTGGAAGAGTTACATTTCATGGTGTTCTTCTCATAAATTCTCTTGGCATTCTTTTAGAATTCCTAGAATTTTACAGTTTCTTCAGGATGGTTTGGATAAAGGTTTGTCTGCAAGTTCCTTGAAGGGACGAATCTCTGCTCTTTCTGTTTTATTTCACAGAAAGATTGCTAAACTTCCTGATATTCACTGTTTTGTACAGGCTTTAGTTCGTATTAAGCCTGTCATTAAATCAATTTCTCCTCCTTGGAGTCTTATTTTGGTTTTAAAGGCGTTACAGGCTCCTCCATTTGAGCCCATGCATTGTTTGGACATTAAACTACTTTCTTGGAAAGTGTTGTTCCTTTTGGCTATCTCTTCTGCTAGAAGAGTTTTTGAGCTATCTGCTCTTTCTTGTGAATCTCCTTTTCTGATTTTTCATCAGGATAAGGCGCTTTTGCGGACTTCATTTCAATTTTTACCTAAGGTTGTGAATTCTAACAACATCAGTAGAGAAATTGTTGTTCCTTCCTTGTGTCCTAATACTAAGAATTCATTGGAAAGATCTTTACATTCTTTGGATGTGGTAAGAGCTTTGAAATATTATGTTGAAGCTACCAAAGATTTCAGGAAGACTTCTAGTCTATTTGTTATATTTTCTGGTCCTAGGAAAGGTCAGAAGGCTTCTGCTATTTCCTTGGCTTCTTGGTTAAAGCTTTTGATTAATCAAGCTTATTTGGAGTCGGGTGAGACCCCTCCTCAGAGAATTACAGCTCATTCTACTAGATCAGTCTCCACTTCGTAGGCTTTTAAGAATGAAGCTTCAGTTGATCAGATTTGCAAAGCGGCAGCTTGGTCCTCTTTGCATACATTTACTAAGTTCTACCGTTTGGATGTATTTGCTTCTTCAGAAGCAGTTTTTGGTAGAAAAGTTCTTCAGGCAGCTGTTTCAGTTTGATTCTTCTGTTGATGTTTTAAGTTTTTCTTGTCATTAAAAGAATAAACTTATAATTTGGGTTGTGGATTATTTTTTCAGTGGAAAATGGCTGTTTTTTTATTTTATCCCTCCCTCTCTAGTAACTCTTGCGTGGAGTTCCACATCTTGGGTATTGATATCCCATACGTCACTAGTTCATGGACTCTTGCCAATTACATGAAAGAAAACATAATTTATATAAGAATTTACCTGATAAATTAATTTTTCATATTGGCAAGAGTCCATGAGGCCCACCCTTTTTATGGTGGTTATGATTTTTTGTATAAAGCACAATTATTTCCAAATTCATTTGTTGATGCTTTTTACTCCTTTCTTTATCACCCCACTACTTGGCTATTTATTAAACTGAATTGTGGGTGTGGTGAGGGGTGTATTTATAGGCATTTTGAGGTTTGTGAAACTTTGCCCCTCCTGATAGGATTGTATATCCCATAAGTTACTAGCTCATGGACTCTTGCCAATATGAAAGAAATTAATTTATCAGGTAAATTCTTACATATATTTTGTTTTCCCTCGTATGGGAGTTGCGAAAAGTGCAATTAACTTGCTATATGTATGATACAATAAATATCGTCATACAACTACTTATTGGCATATATTGCCACACTTCTCGTATAAATTTCTTTCTTCAATCTATAAAACATACACTTGAAAAGAGAGTAGAAAGAAGAGATAAGCAAAGAATAATAAAAAATATATGGGGGACTTCCCAATCAATTGCAACCACCAACCTGCAAGCGCTACCCAGGTTCTGAACCAATAATGGGCTCCATAAGCTTACATTCCTGCTTGTCAGTATATTTATGAAAGTCTTAGTAGTGCTATCCAAATAATATATATAAGTTTATGGCAGGGTTATAAACACAATACAAAGAAGTAGAAACCCTTATCAACCATGCACCTACTAGACCATACAATTAATATAAATATCTGAATTCTTTTATTTAGTTAATATCCATAAACATATTGAAGTATATTTGCAATAAAAGGAAATGAAACAAAATGTATATGCGTTTAAACCAACTCTTAAGATATGCTATCCTTCTTACAAAACCCAGAAAAATATACCTTCACAATTTAGCCTTTTATTTATTTAACACAATGGGACTAAAAACCTTTAACATCCAAGCAATACAATTCTAAACAGTGTTTATAAAACAATAGGATAATATATATTCTGCTATTTAATTGCAATTTATCCTAATACAAAATTAACTGACAATACCAGAACTTGTATAGATGAGTTACTTAGCCAATCAGACGCAGATTTAAACAATATATGTATATAGGCTGTGAAATGCTAACTTGAGAAAAACACACTGCTTCTTTAAATCTATTAAATACAAATTAACTATGCATATAACTTATCTTACAAAACCTTGAATACGTTACCAAAGTAAAAAGCAGTCGATATCCGATGTTCCTTGGTAGGAATTATTTTACCTCAGATCACCAATAAGTGTATATCGCAATCAATGAGAAGGGTAGATTCGCTTTGCTCAAGTAAAGTGGTATCTCACACCAGCGGGAACCAGTTACAAGTTTTAGCTTCAGCAGAAAATCTGTCCCTTTCTCTCCATTGCATTCACTTTTTATTTGGTTTTCCCATCACTGGTAAATTGTGGGTGGCCCTGCGGGAGCTGACCTTCCCATTGGTTATCTGGGAAGTCTAAATCGGATTGGCCCTTGGAAATTTCATTTTTAACAGCCAGAGAGAACCTTCTGGCTGTAGTTCTCGCAACATAACACCAGGTGGCAGCACAAACAGACACAGCAACATTTGAAACAGCTTAAGTCAGTATTTCTATGAAATGGTTATTAATTTTTATCATAATTTACTGCGACAACTATTCATAATATTTGTTTTGGATAAGTTATATCTTAATGAATTTTCTGATCATTTTGATATGAAACATCACATATCTAACATTATATTAAAATAACTTATATTTCATAGTTATATCACATCAAATATATATCTCATAGTCATATCACATCAAAGTAACTTCCATATTTTCATCTCACTATATTTTAAAAGATGTATGTGAAACTTTATAAACATTTATTTGTATGTTTATATGATATGACTTAATTCATTTCATGCGGCATTCCGTCTCTTTCTAAGATTGATGCTCATGACCAATGGTTGTCTGCAATAAAAATAGAAATAATTATTAGAGATGATCCAATCATTAGTATGTGTATGGTCCATAAGTATTTATTTATATTCTTAAAAACACAGAGGCTAAGTAAGATCTTTTGTGTTTTCAAAACATATATATCATTTCTATGTATATCTGAATTTATCTGTCTGAAAAATATAAGCAAAAACAGAGGTTATTACACATTTTTGACTGACTAAAACAGTTACCTCCCAAGCTTAGCAAATACCCATGTAATAATAATATAGAATTTAGACAATTTCCCAACTTTCTATATTTAATACATTCTGGGGCATGTATTTAAACAGAGAGAGAAAAAAAATGTTTATTTGCTGTCTGCTTACGTGAACTTCCAGAGTCACACCTCAGCATCTGTCTTTGTTTTCTCTGTGTTATTTTAATCACCACATCTGGTATTTCCCAGGGTTATTACTCACACAGCATGATCCACTCAAATAAATTTGTGCTAATTATCAGTTCTTTGAAGAATGTTTGTATCTCTCACATTTCTTCAGACGGATCGGCATTTTCCTTGGAGGAAATCCATATATTTGCCTGTGTCCTGTTCTATGTCAAAATTACTTCCCCCAACATTCCTCTAAGTGACTGTTCTAAAATTTGGCAGGCCAAATGTTCCATTGTCTCCCCCTGTGTGTTCAGCATAATTTTACATAATGAGTGTGGGAGATTTCTTAGAAACAACCCTTTGTCTACAGACCATGTGCACATCCACAGATTTATTAAATAAAGATAAATATACTTCTATATATTATTTAATAATATCTCAAATACCTTGACATAAATCCCCCTTTCAAATTCAAAAATATGTAGGACACATGTATTTGAATTGGATCAAAGTTTGTGGTATTTGGTGAGGATGTTGACCGTACACATCATGGACAGTTTTCTATGTAGATAGTCTGTCAATTTTGAGCCTTCATGTTTATCAGCTAGGCATCTTTAAACTACAGTATGTCTTTAGTTCATTTTGGGATATGACACTTCATTCTCCCTCTATGACTTGTAGTTGGGATCTTGGATGACACGCTCGCAATTGATTGATATGGACCCATTTATCTATGAAACCTTCATTTTTGGGAATTCTTATTTTATAGGCCACTGGAGATATTTTGTCAGTAATGACGAAAGGACCTTTCCATGAGGGAAGAAATTTCTTCTCCCTAACCTGATCTCTTCCAAAGTTATAAAGATAAACTTTATCATTTATTTCATATTCCTTTTTGGATGTTTTGAGATCATAATAGGTTTTAGTGGCAGTTGCGGCTCTTTCTAAATTCCTTTGAGCAAATGCAAATGCATATTGCAGGTGCTTTCTTAGGTTCTCCACATATTGATGTGTATTGGCAGCATTTATCAAGTTTTGATCTGATGTACGGTACAGCAGATGCTGAGGTAGAACCATTCTTCTACCAGTCATCAGTTCAAAAGGTGACATTTTGGTAGCACTACTTGGAGTTGCTCTTAATGCCATTAAGACTAGAGGTAGTTTTACATCCCAGTCTTTACCTGTTTCACTCACAAACTTTTTGAGGATTTTAACAATGGACTGGTTGTAACGCTCTACACCACCACTTGAGGCAGCTCTATAAGCAATATGGAGCTTTCTTTTAACCCCTAGTATTTTCCACATTTTTGTCATCACTTCGCTAGTGAAGTGGGTCCCCCGATCTGACTCGATTCTTTGGGGCAGACCAAATCTGGAAAATACATGGTTGATGAGCAATGCTGCACATGTTTCAGCACTATTGTTAGGTGCACTAATGCACTCTACCCATTTAGTGAACAGGCATGTCACGGTTAACATGTATTTGTTACCTCTTGATGATCTTGTTACTGGGCCAATAAAATCAATTTGTATATCTGACCATGGCATTACCATCCCCCTTTTCTGCAATGGCGCTCTATGCGTTGGTGCAGTGGGTTGGAACTGTGGACAGATTAAACACCCTTGACAGTAGGTTTGAACATCTTTCAACATGTGTGGCCAAAAAGCATAATCACGCAATATTTCATACGTGAGTTTGGCACCCCGATGACCAGATGTGGGAGCATCATGGGCATGTTGAAGCATTAGACCTCTGAACTTGGTGGGTACTACCCACTGCTGGATGCCAGTTTTGGAGGTTCTAATTAACAAACCATCCTGTAACTTGAATTGTGATCTAGATTTCATTAAGATTCTAAGATCTTCTTTGCCAATGCAATCATCTTTTGAGATGGGGTTGCTTTCAGGATCTTCTATGTGTTTATAGAAGATGCCTACAATGTGGTCTTCTTTTTGACTAGTGATCAGGTCCTCACTAGGAGAATCCTGACTCCATTGTACCAAATTAGGCTCACTCTGTTGTTTTGCCTGGTTTCTGGTAATGGCTTCTACCTGAATTGCACCCATTAAGTGGTCAATATTAAGGAGTTCTCCAGTTATGGCTCCTTGTTTGGCTAATGAATCCGCAAGGTCATTGCCTTCCTTATCCGGACCTAGAATTCTGGAATGACCCTTGGTCTTTTTCCAGTGTATGGTTAAATCATTGGATACTACCAGATTATCAATCTCGCAGAACAATTTGCCATGCTTGACTGGTTTGTTATTGCTTTTCTGCATGCCATTTCTTTTCCAAGTTGGCAGGTATTCAACAAAACTGTCACGCACATAATTTGAGTCAGTTATGATCACAAATTCATGAATACCATGTTCAATAGCCATTCCAATGGTTTTGAAAACAGCAGTTAGTTCAGCAACTTGACTGGATCTTGGTCCAATGTTGAAACCTATAGATATATTTGGGAATCCATTTGCCCCCGTTATACCAATGCCAGCGACTAATCTGCGCTCATTATCAATAGTGGCATGGTAAGAACAACCATCAACATATACCCAAGGTAATGTTTGACAATGGTCCTCATTGTACATTTTATATGGGGAAAGCAATTGTTCTTCCAAAAAATCATCTTCTGATAATTCTTCCCCAGGATTTCTAGCAGTACAGTCGTGGAGCTCAGCAAGCCCTTGTGCGACTGGATTCTTTTTATTCTGCTTGTAGCGAATTTCTAATGGCCAGCCTTGCAAGGAAAGAGTCCACGCTGTTATGCGGCTAGTAGACAAATTCCCATCTCTTATTCTCTCACTTTGCAAATATAGCAAAGGCTGGTGGGCCGTTTCTACAATAATTTTCTCGCCCTGTATATAGCTGCGGAAATTTTGTAGAGCCCATACAGTAGATAAGAGGGCTTTTTCGCAATCGTTAAACTTTATTTCTACTGGGGATAGATTTTTGCTCGCATAAGCAATGGCTTTGTTCAAATTATCATGCTTTTGGTATAACACAGCACTCATGCTTACATCTGTGTACCCTGTTTCTAAGTAGAAAGGTTTACCACCTTCAGGGTACGCTAAGCAAGGTGCTTGAGTGAGTTTTCTCTTCAGCTCTCTGATGGCTGTCTCTTGAGACTCACTCCAGTGCCATTTCACATCCTTCTTTAGAAGAAGTAGTAGTGGTTTAGCTAATTCCGCATAATTATCAATGAATTTGCGAGAATAATTCGTCATACCCAGGAATGATCTCAATTCCTTTAAGTTAGTTGGGTTTTTAGAATTCACTATAGCTTCCACCTTTTTCTTCTGGGGATTTAATCCATCAGAGGTAACTTCATGTCCCAAGAAGTTTACACGAGTGCGGCACCATTGAGCTTTTTGCAGGGATAATTTGACACCTGCCCTTTTAAGTTGGCTGAGGACGTGTTTAAGCTCTGCAATGTGTTTTTCAAAGTCTGTGCTTTTGATTAAAACATCATCCACATAAGATAAGGTCCCCCTTTCCAGTGCGTCAGGCATAGCCTTATGCATGAATACAGCAAATTCATGTCCAGAATTTATGTATCCAAATGGAAGTCTCTGGAATGCATACTGAATCTTTTGGAAGGAGAATGCTAGCTTATATTGGTCCTCTTCATGTACCTTTATGGTCCAATATCCCTGTGCACAATCAATGGCAGTGAATATTTTGGATCCCTGCATTTGTGCTAGGCACTGGTCAATGTATGGTACAGGCCAGCCAGACATGTATACTCGTTTGTTTAGCTGTCTTAAGTCAGCACACAAACGCCATTGTCCATTGGGCTTAAGGACACCTAGAATAGGATTATTATAAGAGCTGTGCACCTGTCTGATAATACCTCTTTCTTCCAAATTCCTTATGATCTCTGCAAGAGAATCATATGAGGCTAAGGGAAGTCTGTATTGTTTGACAAATACAGGTGGCGCATTAGGATCTGTTTGTATTCTTGCAATGTGTAAGTCTGTGGTACCACAGTCATAAGAATCCTTAGCGAAAATATCCTTGTACTCCATCAGGAGTTCTCGCAGCTGTTGGCGTTCATCATCGCTAGAACAGCCATTAGCTAAGGATATTTGCTCTTCGACTATTTGCTGAAATCCTGGAAAGATTTCAGGCTGTCCTATTTCATAGGCTTCTTCCAGTCTAGAGGTGAGATCCCCTTGATTATAATTTACATTGCTCCCATGACTCTGGGTATTGGGGTAATCTTGCTGTTTGATTGGCTGATCAAACACCAGAGAGGCTTCTTCAATTTTACAGATGCCTTCCTCTGAGCTGAAGGGATAAATAGACTGAATATTAAATAGACCCTCTGGCATAGATGCAAAGGATTGTTCTATTAATTGTTCTTCAGTTAGGTATCCTTCAGGTATTAGCCCAATTACATTATTCTGGAATCCAAAAGTGTAATAACTTGATTCCAGTGCATATCCTATGGTAGTTCCCTTGGATAATGTTATATCCTGTGGGGTCATGTTATGCACAATAATATTTATTGGAACAGTTCCAATATTCACCATAGGAGTGTGGGTTACTGAGACACCCAGATTTTGTATTCTATGGGAGAGGCAAATCAGTGTTTCAGAAGTTTTTAATTTCTGACCTCTCTTTACCTGTAAGGGTAAAAGAAATTTATCAGCCCCAGCAGGAATGATAACATCGCTAGATACCTGCATATTCACAGCATATGGCAATTGCTGGTTTGATTTCAGGGCTGCATTTTCATCCTGAAATACTTCAGGGTCCCCCTTTAACCTGCTCCAGAGGCAAGAATTAATCAGATCTATTTGTATGGCATATCTATGTAAGATATCATTGCCAATGTATATTTGATTATAGGGAGTATTTAAAACTAAAAACAGGTGCTTCACTGACTTATTACCAATAGAGATAGATAATAAGCACTTAGCTGTGATGTTATAGCTTTCAGACCTGTCATCCAGGCCGTTGACACAGTGGTCTTGGGGAGAAAGATATTTAATCACTTTAGGTTCAGCTATTTGCGCTAATAAACCTTCGCTTATATAGCTAGCTTCCTGTTTTAAATTTATTTTAGCATACTTGGTTTTACCAAGGTCATGCACTTGTATAGGGATAAGTAGATCCTCTTTAACTCTCTCAATCCCTGTGAGGTATTGAGCATGGTCTCCCCCTTTAGGGATTTTAGGATCCCCCTTGTGGAGTGATATGGTTAATATATCGCCATCTAGGGAGATATTCGCTATTTTTCCGGGCGAAATTTTAAAAGTATTACCATCAGAGCCACTAAAAGGAGTCTGATCATCTATTTGTAGAATAGTGATTTCAGGTGTAGAGTTATTCCTGAAATGAATCTCCACAGCATCTGGTTTCTCTTCCACCACGTGACAGCTGTGTCGGGTGCGAGATGTACCAGATTTTTCATAATTGATAGGCCGTTTAACTTGCGACCAAATTACATTATTTATGCAATCAATTATGGTGCTTAATCGTTTCAGGAGATCACTACCAATAATTAAACGATCAGTTGGCAGATCCACTATAATGACAGGGTGTCTTATGACCCTGTTCCCCAATTTAAATTTTAACCAGGCAGTACCGTAGACTTTTAGGGAGTCACCCCCAACACCTATTAGAGAACCGTCAAATTCTCTTATTTTGGGTTTGTGGGGTGTTAGCTCATTTAGCTGTGTGTAGTACCTGTGGGATAAGATAGTTGCCTGTGACCCAGTGTCAATTAATCCCCTGATAGGGTTGGAGACTGAATCTTGCAGCTCAACTAGTACATAATATCTTCCTGCAGTTTCTATCATTTCACACATAAAATTTGCATTCTTGTACATCTGTGGGCTTCGCCACGTTTTACCTGGATCCGCTGCGTCATTCGATGCAGAGGAAATTTCATACCTACTTGTTTCCCCTATGACAAGGTCAGCTGGGTTCTTGTGTACTGCATCTGTGGAAATAATGTTAAGAGAACACTGCAGAGGAAAAGTTTGGTTAATTTTTCCCGGCTGATATCGCTCATTGTCACAGCTAATTTGTCCGTTTCCGGTCTGTGGGGAGATAACATGATTAGTATCATTGATATTTATTACTACATTTTGTATATCTCTCCCCTCCCCTTCAGGTGATACTGCAGTATTTATGACTGTGCCTGTGGTCCACTGCTGACCACTGGCTGTACCCCTAAAAAAGTATTGTTCGGTTGCTGAGCCGTAGATTTTTGACTCATATTAGCGATTTGTTCGCTCAACCGATTTAATTGGGTAAACAGCATATCTACCTGATTGTACAAGTTACCTCTACCCCTGGGCCTATCTCTTGGTGCCCCATTGTACTGATTCCTGGACCATTGGGTTCCCTCAGAATCAGGGCCACTATTTCTATTCTGGCGTGGTTGCCCCTGGGGTTCAGCTTGTTCAGCATTAGTACTTTGGGGAGCATTATATACCTGGGGTGTCTGGTTACCCTGAGAATATCTTCGCCGTCTATTGTATCTACCCTTGCGCGGATACCAATTATTTGGTGAGTATTCTCTTTGTGAGTAATTATTCACCTGATTATGTCCCCCACTTTGGTTATAGTCTCCCTGCGCCTCAACCTGTGTAGGGGGAGGGGCAGAATTAAACCTCTGTGGAGATGGCCTGTTTTGACTGGCCACCTCTGCATAAGTTCTCTTGTTAGACTCCAAATTGAGGGGTTTAGGTGACACCCTAGTTTCTGCTACAATTTTGGGTTTTGATTCCTTTTTAACCCCCTGCTCACTGGACTGCTGAATAGAGTATAATTTTGTACTCTCTTTGATCAGCCATTCCAATGAGCAGTCCTCATCAAAATCTCTAGCTAAGTTAATTTTGATGGGTGTAGGCAGTGCTTCAAAAAATAAATTTACAAATTCTGAGCCGTCAAATTTGGGATTATCTTCAGCCATACTGTACGCATTTTTCAATACAGAAAGGAATTCGATTGGACTCTGATTCGCACGACACTTTAAACCATATACCGCTATCTTCGCGGCAGTTTTAGTGCAATATTGCCCGAATTCTTTTCTGCATTGTCGTTTTACCCCATTCCAGGAATGAATATTCATATCCTTTAGTGAGGCAAATAATTTGTGATGCTTACTGTCAAATACCCAAGGTAGAAATTCAATTTTCAATTTCTCACTTGTAACATTCATTATAGCTAACGCATTTTCAAAAGCCTGTAAATGATCAATTACAGATGTTGTTCCCTTATTGGAGAATATAGGTACTGCGCGTTGTACGAAGGTGATTATTTTATGGGAATCATAGACTTTATCAGACTTATTTTGGGACTCTCTGTTAGAGTTTCCCTCCCCCGCATCAGCTGCGCTACAGCTGTCCTCTGGATTTACATCCTGAGGGGATTGTCTATTTGGGAAATCTACTTCTGACCCGTTAGGGGTCATTTGTCTATGTTGTTCTATATATTTTCGTACCTCGTCCCTGACGCGTTCGCTAAAGGAGTTAGCATTATCTGTATTATTCTCATTGCTAATATAGGGGTTTTCATTATGGCGATATGACCTTTTTAAATCGCTTAATTCTCTCTGGCTTTGCGCAAGCTGTTTATTTAAATCTTGTATCTGTGCGATTAAGTCCATATTGTGCTTATCTAAGGTGGCTAGGTTTTGGGCAAATTCATCCATTTTATTTTTGGCTGTTTTTAAACCCTCTTCGCGTCTGCGCGAGGAACGAATACTATTTTCTAGCTCCTGTATTTGCAATCGTTTGTCTGTGACACAAAACGACATTTCGTCAATTATGCATATTAGAAGGGGCCAAGATTTTAGTATTAGTTTTTCTCGCTTTTTGGGATCTTTGCATTGATTAATCATTAATAATTCCTGGAAGAATTCATTCTCTTCATTCCACATATTATTATTAACGGTAATATTTTTAGCCCTAGTTTCAAGCATATCCACAAAATCATTTAATTCACCAGCAATATTTAACTTCCCTTTAATGTAACTTAAGATATCTTTCTTAAGGACCTGACCTTTAGTAATGGGTATTGTAATGGGACCAATTTCATTGCTATGTATAGAATTAAATGAGTCACTTCTGGCTACAGACATTATTGTATTGGTTTAGTATTTATTTAAATAAAATGCTAATACAATTTTTGCCAATAAAAAGAGAGAAAAATTTTATATTTCAAAAAAAAAAAAATATTATTAATTTTGAAATATGAAAAATTAATATTCCGAAATATGAAAAATTAATATTTTTGATTAACTTTGAAAATATGAAAAATTAATATTTTTGATTAATTTTGAAATATGAAAAATTAATATTTTTATTAATTTTTCAAAATTAATCTTTAATAATATTTCAAGATATTAATGTCAATCTCGAAATATGAAAATTAATATTTCAACTTTTCAAAAAAAAATTATATCTTCAAAATATTAATATCGAAATATGAATTATTATTTTTTTTTTCTCTTTTATAATAATTTCTATTTACTTACAAATATATTATATCAATTATGATGGATATTATTAAATCTCAGAAAAAGTGCCTCCAATTATTATGTCAGTATATTTATGAAAGTCTTAGTAGTGCTATCCAAATAATATATATAAGTTTATGGCAGGGTTATAAACACAATACAAAGAAGTAGAAACCCTTATCAACCATGCACCTACTAGACCATACAATTAATATAAATATCTGAATTCTTTTATTTAGTTAATATCCATAAACATATTGAAGTATATTTGCAATAAAAGGAAATGAAACAAAATGTATATGCGTTTAAACCAACTCTTAAGATATGCTATCCTTCTTACAAAACCCAGAAAAATATACCTTCACAATTTAGCCTTTTATTTATTTAACACAATGGGACTAAAAACCTTTAACATCCAAGCAATACAATTCTAAACAGTGTTTATAAAACAATAGGATAATATATATTCTGCTATTTAATTGCAATTTATCCTAATACAAAATTAACTGACAATACCAGAACTTGTATAGATGAGTTACTTAGCCAATCAGACGCAGATTTAAACAATATATGTATATAGGCTGTGAAATGCTAACTTGAGAAAAACACACTGCTTCTTTAAATCTATTAAATACAAATTAACTATGCATATAACTTATCTTACAAAACCTTGAATACGTTACCAAAGTAAAAAGCAGTCGATATCCGATGTTCCTTGGTAGGAATTATTTTACCTCAGATCACCAATAAGTGTATATCGCAATCAATGAGAAGGGTAGATTCGCTTTGCTCAAGTAAAGTGGTATCTCACACCAGCGGGAACCAGTTACAAGTTTTAGCTTCAGCAGAAAATCTGTCCCTTTCTCTCCATTGCATTCACTTTTTATTTGGTTTTCCCATCACTGGTAAATTGTGGGTGGCCCTGCGGGAGCTGACCTTCCCATTGGTTATCTGGGAAGTCTAAATCGGATTGGCCCTTGGAAATTTCATTTTTAACAGCCAGAGAGAACCTTCTGGCTGTAGTTCTCGCAACATAACACCAGGTGGCAGCACAAACAGACACAGCAACATTTGAAACAGCTTAAGTCAGTATTTCTATGAAATGGTTATTAATTTTTATCATAATTTACTGCGACAACTATTCATAATATTTGTTTTGGATAAGTTATATCTTAATGAATTTTCTGATCATTTTGATATGAAACATCACATATCTAACATTATATTAAAATAACTTATATTTCATAGTTATATCACATCAAATATATATCTCATAGTCATATCACATCAAAGTAACTTCCATATTTTCATCTCACTATATTTTAAAAGATGTATGTGAAACTTTATAAACATTTATTTGTATGTTTATATGATATGACTTAATTCATTTCATGCGGCATTCCGTCTCTTTCTAAGATTGATGCTCATGACCAATGGTTGTCTGCAATAAAAATAGAAATAATTATTAGAGATGATCCAATCATTAGTATGTGTATGGTCCATAAGTATTTATTTATATTCTTAAAAACACAGAGGCTAAGTAAGATCTTTTGTGTTTTCAAAACATATATATCATTTCTATGTATATCTGAATTTATCTGTCTGAAAAATATAAGCAAAAACAGAGGTTATTACACATTTTTGACTGACTAAAACAGTTACCTCCCAAGCTTAGCAAATACCCATGTAATAATAATATAGAATTTAGACAATTTCCCAACTTTCTATATTTAATACATTCTGGGGCATGTATTTAAACAGAGAGAGAAAAAAAATGTTTATTTGCTGTCTGCTTACGTGAACTTCCAGAGTCACACCTCAGCATCTGTCTTTGTTTTCTCTGTGTTATTTTAATCACCACATCTGGTATTTCCCAGGGTTATTACTCACACAGCATGATCCACTCAAATAAATTTGTGCTAATTATCAGTTCTTTGAAGAATGTTTGTATCTCTCACATTTCTTCAGACGGATCGGCATTTTCCTTGGAGGAAATCCATATATTTGCCTGTGTCCTGTTCTATGTCAAAATTACTTCCCCCAACATTCCTCTAAGTGACTGTTCTAAAATTTGGCAGGCCAAATGTTCCATTGTCTCCCCCTGTGTGTTCAGCATAATTTTACATAATGAGTGTGGGAGATTTCTTAGAAACAACCCTTTGTCTACAGACCATGTGCACATCCACAGATTTATTAAATAAAGATAAATATACTTCTATATATTATTTAATAATATCTCAAATACCTTGACATGCTTTTCAATTAAAGATTCCAAGAGAAAGAAGAAAAATGTATAATAGGAGTAAATTAGAAAGTTGATTAAAATTGCATGCCCTATCTTAATCATGAAATAAAAAAATGTGGGTTTAGTATCCCTTTAAAAATTCAGCATGCAATTTTAAAGAACTTTTAAATTCACTTCCATTTTCAAAATGTACACAATCTTTTTATATGCACTTTATCCAAGGCAAGAGTTCATAGCATAAATACTACGAATTATGACACTGGCTGTCACATGATGCAGGGGAAGGAAAATGGAACTGACTTTGAAATTAGTCAGAAAAAAATCTACTCTTGGGCTGTTGTGTTGTCTTTTTATTATGCATTTGTTGCTTATGCATTTTTACTTTGTTTATAGCCCTTTCCATATTTAACTTTCATGTCCTGTGAAAAATAAGTTATGTTAACGGAATATTTCATAAAATATATTTCATCCCCATTCACCTTCACTTACTTTAAAGGGACATGATACCCAAATGTTGAAACACTTGAAAGAGATGCAGCAAAGCTGTGAGAAACTAACTAGAAAATATAACATGAACATCTATGTAAAAAAGAAAGTTATTTTACCTTTAAAATGTCCTAAGTATTCACACCCCATTGTAAAGGACTTTAAGCAGCAAATCAGTTTGTATGTCCCGGGACAGGGAAGGGAGTGAGCCTCATGCACACTCCTGTAATTTCCCTATTCAGTTTAAGGAAGCTTACTATGAAATCTCATGAGAGTAAAGTAAAATCTCATGAGATCACAGTAAAAGAGTTCATGACCTCAGCACTGCTGATGCTGATTGGCTGCTGTTCATTTCTTGCTCTTCTTTTTTTTTCTTTTTTTTTTTACCTGCAGCTTCAAAGCAGCTGAAGTATAACTTTGTAAACAGCACTCTGCTGAGCTGAGGAAATTGTGAGGTAAAATATCTTCTTTTTTTACATAGAGATGGTCAGGTGATATTTTCATGTCCACTTTTTACAGTTATGCTGAATCCCTTTCAAGTGATTTAGCATTTGAGTATTATGTCCCTTTAAGCGTCCTCTTCCCCAGTCAGCAACAGATTTTCTGCTCTTCCAGAAGCAAGCGCTACTGCCATTAGAAGCCATAAGGTTTGCACTCACGCTGTCTTCATTCAGTTTCTGTACTGAGAGGAGATGAGTGAGTGACTTCAGTCTCATGTGGCAGAGCAATACAGCTTCTAATGGAAGGAAAAGAAAACAGCTATTGACTAGGTTAGAGGAAACATTTGGCAAGTGAGGTTAAAGGGGAGTTTAGTTTATTCTAGTTGCAGTGCTTGAATGGCTGTTCAGTAACTTGCATTATTTTGCAGCACTCTATCTTAATATCTAGCAGCAAAATTGTTACTTATCATAAAATTCCAGTGAAATACCTGTTTTACTTTTTCTACAACATAATTTACAAAAATAATACATCACAGTCCCTGATCTTCTGAAAATAGATGCATACTGATGACTAAATCTGAGATTTGCAAATGCAAGTCCCTAAACAGTCCCTTTGCAGGTTCCAGGAAATGCCTCTCCTCTTTTTTAATTTTCCAGCAATTATTTCCGATCTCTTTGGTTATCATAATGTTCTATTTTATTTGTTTTCACTTGAAGGCATACTATACACCTTGTAATTACAAAAACTGGCTAGTAGCTTGCTATAGAATAACCAGCCAAGTGAAAACATTTTAAAATTAACACCTTGCTTGCTTCAGTTAATTTTCAATAGCTGAACGTCACGCAGCACTTGCCTATTTAGACGAGCCAATCAGGGCTTGTTACAGAAGTAACATGTAGTGATTGGCTGGTTGATTCAAGAGCTATTATAGCAAAGATTCACCAAGCCAGTATTAAAATGAATGAGCTATTTTAATCTATATTAGAAGCTCACATCTTTCCTGTAATATGTGTTTAACATTTTGCCTCCACCTTCTAAGATTGTCAGTTTTTAGAAATGTAATGGTACTTTTACATTGGACATTTTCTATGGTAAATGAAAAAGATTAGGATTATAAACCTCCTAGCAAGTACGGCACAAGGACACTAAATATATGTCAGGTATATCTCTGAAGCAATAAACAAAGGCTTATATCACACTTCGCAAACTGAGTATCACAATATATTAGTAAGAAATATTAAAGATCAATAAGATGGTGCTTTTGGTAATAATTATTGCAAGGAATGCTTGAAATTACTCTTCCTTCACTAGGTCTCCCTGTGTGTGAATCCAATTATGGCTCTTTAGTGAGATTCGCTCAATTAAGTAGTTGATTTGCTGTAGATGAGAATCATATTGAGGGAAATATTTCATAAGGAAGCAAAACCATTGTTGCCCATTGCCAGAAATGAGTACACAGTTTTAGATTGTGTATTTATTTGTTTTATTAATTATTGGTGATCATGCTAGGTCTAGAGTGCTTTAAATTAATTTAATGGCGTTTGTCCAATCCATAACCTTTTAGTCACTGAAGTTTTTTTTTCAACTGTATAGTGTATTAAAGCCTGGAAGCATTTCCATTTTGAAAGCACTGTGCATCAATTTGAGTGATTTTTGCCTTCATATTCTGTTGTTTCAATACATTAAAAGATCTGCTTTTTAAATTAGCTTAATAGGGGCATTGTGCCATAAAATAATTTTCAACCTTTTAATATTTTCACAGTGCTCAATTTTACCTGTTGTAGTATATTAATTTTGTTTCAAATAGCTCATTTATCTTTATTTTTCATTTGAAATAGTTGGGTTTTTAATACCTATACTGAAAATCTAAATAATGCAGTATCAGCTATAGAAAAGCTATATAAATGAGGCATCAGCTGAAATCAAGTTTGCAATGGGGGTGGGAGAGAGAACCCAGCCAATTTGAAAGTATGTTCTTGCAGAAGCTTTGAATACAATGAACACCATAATAAAATATCTAAAACGTTACAGGGAAACCTATATAAATGAGAAAAAAAAACTATAGGCATTCCACAGGCTTCAAAATGGTTTTCACAGAACTTTACTGAGCCAACATAAGAATAAAACATTATAGCTGCCTGATTCATGATGACAAACTAATTTGCAAACAGGTGTGTTTTTGTTTTTTATTTAACCAATTAAATTCATGAAATTTGTGCAACTAACAATCAGCTAGATTATGAGTTTTGAGCGCTATAGGGATTTTAACGACCGCTACAAAAGCGGCGTTATTTCACCTCCCTATAGCACTGCTATTACAAGTTTTAAAAAAGCAGGCTTGTGCAGGCGATATGGTTGCGTTGAGCTCCATACCGCACCGATATCAAGCGCTGCTTTGACGTGCTCGTGCACGATTTCCCCATAGACATTAATGGGGAGAGCCGGCAAAAAAAAATGCCTAACACCTGCGATTGCAGAATGAAAAGCTCCGTAACGCAGCCCCATTGATGTCTATGTGGAAAGAAAAAGTTACGTTTAAACTTAACACCCCTAATCTGCTGCGCCTGACATCCCCGCCCCCTACATACAGTTATTAACCTCTAATGTGCCTCTCCCGATGTTGTCGCCACTATACTAAAGTTATTAACCCCTAAACCTCTGGCCTCCCACATCACTACCACTAAATAAATCCATTAACCCCTAAACCTAACCCTAACGTAACCCTAAGCCTAACACCCCCTAACTTTAACATAATTAAAATAGCGCTAAACTAAAGTTACTATTATTAACTAAATAATAAATATTTCAAACTAAATACAAATGTACCTGTGAAATAAAACCTAAGATAGCTACAATATAACTAATAGTTATGTTGTCACTAGCTTAGGTTTTATTTATTTTTTCACAGGTAAGTTTGTATTTATTTTAACTAGGTAGACTAGTTAGTAAATAATTATTAACTATTTATTAACTACCTAGTTAAAATAAATACAAACTTACCTGTGAAATAAAACCTAACCTGCCTTACACTAAAACCTAATATTACAAAAAAAATAAACACTAAAATTACTAAACATAAAAGTAACTAAATTACAATAAAAAGCGAACACTAAATTACAAAAATAAGAAACAAATTATCAAAAATAAAAAAGAATTACACCTAATCTAATAGCCCTATCAAAATAAAAAAGCCCACCCAAAATAAAAAACCCTAGCCTACAATAAACTACCAATGGCCCTTAAAAGGGTCTTTTGTGGGGCATTGCCCCAAAGATAACAGCTCTTTTACCTGTAAAAAAAAAATACAAAAACTCCCCCAACAGTAAAACCCACCACCCCCACAACCAACCCCTAAAATAAAATAACTATCTAAAAAAAACTATGCTCCCCATTGCCCTGAAAAGGGCATTTGTATGTGCATTGCCCTTAAAAGGGCATTTAGCTCTTTTACATGCCCAGACACTAAACTAAAAGTAAAACCCACCCAAAAAAACCTAACACTAACCCCTCACGATTCACTTACAGTTATTGAAGTCCCGCTTGAAGGATCCATCCACCCGGCGAAGTCCTCATCCATGCGACAAGAAGTCTTCATCAGGGCGGCCTCTTCCATCTTCATCCAGCCGGCGAAGTCCTCATCCAGACGGAAAGAAGCCTTCATCCAGACGGCATCTTCTATCTTCATCCATCCGGTGTGGAGCGGGTCCATCCTGTAGACATCCGGCGTGGAGCATCCTCTTCATATGGTCGCCTCCGTAAACTGGAACTTCAATGCAAGTGACGTCATCCAAGATGGAGTCCCTTGCATTCCTATTGGCTGAAAGATTTCTATCAGCCAATAGGATTAGAGCTGCTAAAATCCCATTGGCTGTTCCAATCAGCCAATAGGATTAGAGCTGCTAAAATCCTATTGGCTGTTCCAATCAGCCAATAGGATGAGAGCTCAATCCTATTGGCTGTTCCAATCAGCCAATAGGATTTTAGCAGCTCTAATCCTATTGGCTTATTGGAACAGCCAATAGGATTTTAGTAGCTCTAATCCTATTGGCTGATTGAAATCTTTCAGCCAATAGAAATGCAAGGGACACCATCTTGGATGACGTCACTTGCATTGAAGTTCCAGTTTACAATGGCGACCGTATGAAGAGTATGCTCCGCGCCGGATGTCTTCAGGATGGACCCGCTCAGCGCCGGAGGGATGAAGATAGAAGATGCCATCTGGATGAAGATTTCTTGCCGCCTGGATGAGGACTTCGCCAGCTGGATGAAGATGGAAGAGGCCCCCCGGATGAAGACTTCTTGCCGCATCGATGAGGACTTCGCCAGCTGGATGGATCCTTCAAGTGGGACTTCAATAACTGTAAGTGGATTGTCGGGGGTTAGTGTTAGGTTTTTTTAAGAGGTTTTTATTTGGGGGGGTATTTTTAGTTTAGGGTCTGGGCATGTAAAAGAGCTAAATGCCCTTTTAAGGCCAATGCCCATACAAATGCCCTTTTCAGGGCAATGGGGAGCTTAGGTTTTTTTAGATAGTTATTTTATTTGGGGGATTGGTTTTGGGGGTGGTGTTTTTTACTGTTGGGGGGTGTTTGTATTTTTCTTACATGTAAAAGAGCTGATATCTTTGGGGAAAAGCCCCACAAAAGGCCCTTTTAAGGGCCATTGGTAGTTTATTGTAGGCTAGTATTTTTTTTTTTTAAATTTTGGGTGGACTTTTTTATTTTGATAGGGCTATTAAATTAGGTGTAATTCTTTTTTATTTTTGATCATTTGTTTCTTATTTTTCGTAATTTAGTGTTTGTTTGTTTTGGTAATTTAGTTATTTTATTTTTTTTGTAATTAGATACTTTTTTGTAAATTTTTTGTTAGGATTTTTAATTAATGTGTAGTTTAATTTAATTGGTAGTTAGTTTAATTGTAGTTTAATAATTAATAGTTTAATTGTAGTTTAATAATTATCTTAGTTACATTTTTTTAAATTAATTTATTTAATTTGAATAGGTAAGTTTTAATTTAATTTAAGATAGGGAAATTGTAATTTTAATATAAAGTTAGGGGGTGTTAGGTTTAGGGGTTAATAGTTTATTTTAGTATATTTCGTTGTGGGTGGCTTGCGGTTTAGGGGTTAATAGGTTTATTATAGCGGAGATGTGGGCGGACGGCAGATTAGGGGTTAATTATATTTAAATAGTGTTTGCAATGCAGGAGGGCGGCGGTTTAGGGGTTAATAGGTTTATTATAGTGGTGACGATGTCAGGGACCGGCGGAATAGGGGCTTATATATTCTAATAGTGGCAGCGATGTCCGGAGCGGCAGATTAGGGGTTAATAAGTTTAATATAGTGTTTGCAATGCAGGAGGGCCTCAGTTTAGGGGTTATTAGGTAGTTTATGGGTGTTTAGTGTACTTTGTAACACTTTAGTTATGAGTTTTATGGTACAGCTTTGTAACGTAAAACTCATAACTGCTGACTTTAGATGGCGGTACGGATCTTGTGGTTATAGAGTGTACCGCTCACTTTTTGGCCTCCCAGGCAAACTTGTAATACCGGTGCTATGGGAGTCCCATTTTAAAAGTGCGGTACTGACGTTGCGTGAATGGCTAAAAAGTGTGCGGTACACCTATACCGACAAGACTCGTAATAGCAGCGTTAGGGAAAATGAAGTGTTAGGGGCTGTAACGATGCTATTTGACTCATAATGCAAAACTCATAATCTAGCTGAATGTAAGTACACACAATGTTATAATAGTGGGCCACCTAAACAAACAATTTTTGCTGAAATGCATTGCTGTTTGAGCTGACTAACTCCACTGCAGAGTCATGTAGTAGTGCAATAATAAATGCGCTAGCACATGGCAGTATTTTGCTCTTATACTCATATAATGTGTTCTTTGATTATTTTATTTATTTTTTAATTTACAGAGAGAGAATTTCTACTTTTAATTATATGAATTTATTCCCACTGTATTATTATTATTATTATTCTTTATTTATAAAGCGCCAACAGATTCCGCAGCACTGTCCATGGGTAACAAAGATAAAAGGACAGTACAATATGAGACATCAGACAAAATTTAACAAACAAATTGAATCCCTGTATTTGGGAGCCTTGTTCTCGTGGGAACTTACAATCTAAATACTGTAGAACCGAAATGATGTCTCTGGGTCCTGTTTCTTTTTTTCTTATAAACAGTTCAATATTATAAATATACAACTTTGATTCCCTTTTGTTTAATGGTTATATTTTCCCATGATCACTTTCTCTGTCTTTAAGGTAATGTTGAAGGTTCTTATCATTTACAGCTTGGAAGACAAAAAGTATGGAGGACAAAGCCTTTTAAACATTAATATTTGTAAAATGTATAGATGGGCAAAATAAGGGGAAAAAGTCTATATGTTTGTGCAAAAGTAAATACTGCAAGTAAATAGTCCCCTGGCTGTTGAGCCATAGAAAAGTAGTTCCTCTGTTCAGCCCTTATAGCAGAGCTTTCCAAACTTTTCATGTTGGTGACACACTTTTTAGAACTACATCATTTCACGACACAGTAATTAATTCAGTTGTACTAGCAAAAAGAAGGTTAAACTAACTTGTTTTAAGAGATACAGACACATACATAAATTATATAATAATAATATGTATTTACAAGTAACAGTATGTATGTGCAAGAATTACAATTTTTTTTTAATAACACCAATAGCTACTTACTATTTTAATGGGATGTATGAGGTTGATGGGATGAACACAATTTCTGAATATTTGGTGGAATATTAAATAAAGACACTCACATTTTATCATCAAGCATTTTAAAGCTTCCACTTCCTATCTACATATCAGGAGCAGCAATGCACTACTGGGAGCTAGTTGCAAAAAAACCCCACTGGCTTCTGACTTCAGCTCAGCGTTTAAACTGCCGCCCTCAGAGCTCGGTGAGTCCGATTGACTACTGCCTGTGCTGCAAACACACTGCTGTCCCACTCACTGACTACACATGCAGTCACGAGCCAATTAAGGAGACTACACGTGCAGTCAGGAGCCAATGTGCTGCCAAAGCCGCCAATGGGAATAGTTTCAGTTCCCACTGAGCTGCGCCAATTGGTTAAGATGATCTGTGACTCACTAGGCATCAATCACGTGTCAACCATGTGATATACGTAGCAGGCAGACAGAAAGTCAGAAACCCCCAAAAAATTAAAAAAAATGATTTTAAAGAAATTTGTGCTGAAGCAGGGACACACCTACACACTGCTGCCGACACACTAGTGTGTCCCGACACACAGTTTGGAAAGCACTGCCTTATAGTGACCTGCAGTGAGGGTGCATTGTGGGAGACCACCATTGGTCTATAATGGACAATGATCTATAAAAAGGAATCAATACAGATCATTAACCTTTGACAGGTAGAATCTGAAAGATAGATTTTGTGTCTGTGTGTTTTCCCTTCATTTGTACTTTAGAAATAAGTTTGCTGACAAAATGATTTAAAGGGATATGAAACCTAAATTTTTTCTTTTGTGATTCAGATAGAGCATGCAATTGTAAGCAACTTTTTAATTTACTCCTATTATCAATTTGTCTTCATTCTCTTGGTATGCTTTGTTGAATGAGTAGCAATGCACTACTGATTGCTGACTGAACACATGGGTGAGCCCATAACAATCCGTATATAAAGGCATCCACCAATCAGACACTAGAACCTAGGTTATTTGCTGCTCCTTAGCTTTCCTAGATAAACCTTTCAGCAAAGGATAACAAGAGAAGGAAGCAAATTGAATAATAGAAGTACATTGAAAAGTTGTTTAAAATTGAATTTTCTATCTGAATCATGAAAGAACATTTTTGGGTTTCATGTCCCTTTTAAAGGACTGCAGGGAAGGGGTAGAACGCAGAAATTCCATTGTGCAATAAAACGCAGTTTAGTTTTGCTTATAGGAGTGTTCAGGCACACAGGGAATACAGCAGAAACCAGGGCTGCAATGGCGTGGACTAGTAACTTTTCCCTTGACAAGTGCACTACTGATGTTCTGTTGCAGTTACTAGTTGTACATATAAGGTCTTTATGATACAGAGCTCCCGCTGTCCTGCATTTGGTGGGATAGTAGCGATTAGTGTCCTGTCCCACTGCCCATCCTGATCCATCTTTGCTGAAAATGTCCTGCTTTCACAATGGGAAACAAGGGACCCCTAGCCACTCTCTAGAACCCACCCAGCAACCTCTCATGGTACTAACGTCTTTGCAGCATGAAATAAGAGCTTTGTTCCCATATATTATAAAACCTATCTGACATTTTCAGAATGTAGAAAAATAAGTAGTTAGTCATTTAGGCCTTATTTCTGACCATATAAATGTGACAAAGAGAAACATTAACCCTTCTAGATGGTGCCTCACACACACTCACACACAAATACAGACACACTACAGATAAGAGGCTACACCCTGGGTGGGTACCATCCCATAGGGTAAGTCAATATAGCTATGCTCTTTAGCACTAACCTTTTGTTTTTATCTCCCTAAGGGTTATGGGAGACATAAGATATGGACTTCTTGCCCACTGTGCTTTAGAGGAATGCAGCTGTGCCTCCACTGCTGAGGTCAATATAGACCAAAACGTTCAACTGCGGTAATTTGTAAAAATCCTTTATACAAAGCCCCTATATTTCATGACTGGACAGTTCTACTGGTGGGAACCAGATTGATAAATTGCAGGAAAGTAATCCTTTGTGAAAGGCACAATCTGTCTAAAAGAGAAATAGAGAGGGCGCCACATAGCGTGATATTGTTTCACAAAGGATGATACAACAAGCAAAATGGTAATGCGCTTACCGGAGACTGTGGTACTGTGCTGTGACCAGTACTAAATCGCCTGCTAGCACTTAAGTCAGTGGCTAGTACACTGTCAGATATGATTCCTCCCGGGGCTTTCTCCTGGAGCCAAGGAATTGTGCTGTAGGCGTTTTTATGTTCAGCCACTATGGTGTGTTGCTCAATAGGGTTTAGACCATAAAATAGAGTGTACAACTTCCAAAGTTTAAAAGAATTTCAAATCAGCTTTATTATAACGTGTTTCTCAACCGCCAAGGGTCGTTTCTTCAGATATTTCGCTTTGATATCTGAAGAAACGACCCTTGGCGGTTGAGAAACGCGTTATAATAAAGCTGATTTGAAATTCTTTTAAACTTTGGAAGTTGTACACTCTATTTTATGGTCTAAACCCTATTGAGCAACACACCATAGTGGCTGAACATAAAAACGCCTACAGCACAATTCCTTGGCTCCAGGAGAAAGCCCCGGGAGGAATCATATCTGACAGTGTACTAGCCACTGACTTAAGTGCTAGCAGGCGATTTAGTACTGGTCACAGCACAGTACCACAGTCTCCGGTAAGCGCATTACCATTTTGCTTGTTGTATCATCCTTTGTGAAACAATATCACGCTATGTGGCGCCCTCTCCATTTCTCTTTCTAAAACAGTGATATCCCTGCTCTCTGGGAACAAGAGGAGCTGCCTACACAGGAACTTTTGGACGAACAAGACCACCAGACCGATATAGGACTGTCATTATTTCATCTTAGAGTCGATAACCGAGTAAGACATACTCGGCAAGAACGGAGTAACTATCTGTGGGACCTTTTATTGTTTTTTTGGGGTTCCTATCATTATTTGCATTTTGCATGTTTTGTATTATTTATAGCAGCGCGCCTTCGTATCTCCTCCAGATACATGTGAGCTCACACAGGTTTTTTTTTTTTTATCAATGGGGCCAGCGATACAGCCTCTGATTGACTATCTTCCACCCCCTGTAGAAAATGATCGCATCAGAGTATGGGCAGCAATTATGTAATTGTCCATGCTGGGGATAAAAATTGTTAGGTGATTTTAACTGTCAGGAAGAGACATACTGACTGCGTACACTGTACATTTAAGAAGAAAAAAAGTCCCTATAATTTAGTCTGATCTGTATAGATAACATTGCACTCTGCATGTTTTATGTAAACACTGATGTGCGTAGTAAAGATGAGTGTCACTTACACAGTGGTGCAATATAAAGGAGTAAGAAACATTCATGTGTAGCACAAGACAGTAACCTGGTAATACATCATGTTATTGGATTCAGATGCATTTGTATTGCTAATCAGATCCCTATTCCATAGAGAATAGGTATTGGGTGTTGCTAGGCAATGTATTTTTATTTCTTGCTACTCAATATCAGTATCAGTAAGCCATTCCCATGGTTCATATATTCACGTTACACATCAGTTTGTCCTCCATTCTCACATGTTTCGTCACTCACCTTCTAAGAAATATTCTGTGTGGTATAAATGGAAAGATGTTATTACTGTTAAATGGGCTCTGAATTCCCCAAGCTGGTTACTGTTTATCTGCAGTTGCCCAGTATTCTATGTTCACTATATACAACTTAATCTTCTACAAAATAAAATGCATTGTTGTTTTTTTCCCTTGGGTCCATTCCTACTTTTTTTTATTAATATTATTTTTGTAACATTGAGTGCTGGGAATAATAATTACATATACATTTTTGTTTTTTATGGGGGGTGGGAGACTTGATCATTTATGATTATGTTATATGTAACTGATGAATAGAGCATTTGTGTTTAATATGTAATACATTGAAGAACTTTTCTTATACTAGGAATTATTTTTAAATAAGCTACAAGGCATGAACAGAGAACAGGATTTGAAGCTAATAGACTAGCAGATCCTGAGATAAGTTGTGAAAATGTTGTTTTACAGACTAGTTAGTAATTATTAAAAAGAAAAAAAGAAAATCTTTACAGTAAAAATCTAGAGAGTCTAAAGGAATTTAAACAATGATCATGTAATGGTGTAATGTTTTTCTGAGGATAAATTGGGCTTTAAGTTAGGAGTGTGGGTAAATTAGATGGGTCTTCTGGTTTTAAATTACTTTTAAAATCTTCATCAGGCATGTCTTTTCCTGTAACACACTTTCAGCCATTTCCCAATGTTAAGAGGGAGGTAGAGAGTTCATACTTTTTCAACCCCTTAACTTCTGAACCATTTCCACCCTTGTGCTGAGATTTTTTTATATGCTGCTCACATTTAATCCCCTCTGTAGACCATTTTCAGTGAGAAACTCACACATATTATATATTTTTTTCAGCAGACCCAACAGATACAAACTATAGTTATTTTATGAATATATAATGACACGTGAGAACTGCTAAACTATTTCCACCCCTGTGCTAAGATGTTTTGGAGTTTTTAGATTGTTGCTCACATTTAATCTCCACTGTAGACCATTTTCAATCAGAAACCCACACATATAATTTATATTGTTTTTTTCCAGAAGACAACAGATAGAAATTATACTGTTATTTTATGAATATATCATGACACCTGAGAACTGCAGAAGTGTATATTTGTAAAATTGTAATTAATAAGGTTGCAAACAATAGTGTTTTTTTCTAATCTCTATAGTCAAAAGAAATGGTTATATCCTCATAGAAATGAGGGACTTTTGGTATATTTATATAACTTTGATTTGCACGTAAGGGTACCCATGAGTCTCCACTCAAATAAATGCACTTTTACCACGATTATTACCTGGCTTTCAAAACTAATAATTTAAAGAGGGGCTTCTGGGATTTAAATCATTTGGATATTGGGTCTATAGGCCTTTTAGATGGTCTGTTATAAAGTTCTTAAACATGGTTTTTTTAATTTTTTTTAGATTTTGCTTATACCCTATACCCCAAGACACACACCTTTGGAAAAACAGGGAATTGCTTTTTAAACAGTGAGTCTTAGGGGTCTCTATGTCTGAAGGGGGCTGCGATTGAGGGGTTTAAATACTCCCATCCAGCACCGTTATGTCCTGGCCACCTTGTATTGCCTGGGGGTCTCTAAAAACAGCCCCTCTCCCGGATGGTGACACATGTCTGTAATCCTCACTGAAAGCATTGTGTGGATGACAACATCTTTCCCTGTTCATGGAGAATATGTAATAATATCTGCACCCATTTGCTCAGGAGCTGGCAGTCATGGCTGATGCAATATAAGTTCTCTGAACAGGTTTGTTTTTTAAATGCAGACACATTGGGCATGTGTTTCATGCACAGTAAAAGGTTTCACAGTCATGTTTACTCTTCAATAGAACACATTTGCAAGGTAGCTTCTTGGTCTTCCCTAAACACCTTTACTAAATGTTATCATTTTGTTATTTTGCCTCTTCTGAGGCTGCTTTTGGCAGGAACGTACTCCAGGCAGCCGTGTCTGGTACTTAGTGTGCTGGCCTTAAAAGGGACATTCCGGTCAAAAATGAAATGCACTTAGATTAATTACATATTTCAATAGAATATATTTACAATATACATGTATTGACAAAAATGCTTCTAGTAAAAGTTATCACTGTTTCTCCAACATAGGTGTGTCCGGTCCACGGCGTCATCCTTACTTGTGGGATATTCTCTTCCCCAACAGGAAATGGCAAAGAGCCCAGCAAAGCTGGTCACATGATCCCTCCTAGGCTCCGCCTACCCCAGTCATTCTCTTTGCCGTTGCACCAGCAACATCTCCACGGAGATGGTTAAGAGTTTTTTGGTGTTTAAATGTAGTTTTTATTCTTCAATCAAGTGTTTGTTATTTTAAAATAGTGCTGGTATGTACTATTTACTCTGAAACAGAAAAGAGATGAAGATTTCTGTTTGTAAGAGGAAGATGATTTTAGCAAACGTTACTAAAATCGATTGCTGTTTCCACACAGGACTGTTGAGATGAAGTAACTTCAGTTGGGGGAAACAGTTGGCAGACTTTTCTGCTTGAGGTATGACTGGCCACATTTCTAACAAGACTTTGTAATGCTGGAAGGCTGTCATTTCCCCTATGGGGACCGGTAAGCCATTTTCTTAGATTAAGTAAAAGAATAAAGGGCTTTATAAGGGCTTAAAAAACTGGTAGACATTTTTCTGGGCTAAAACGATTACTTTGCTAAGCATATTTGGCAGATTATAACTCTTAATAGTTATTATAATCTTGGGGATTGTTGTTAAAAAACGGCAGGCACTGTATGGACACCTTTTTCAGATGGGGGCCTTTTCTAGTCATAGGCAGAGCCTCATTTTCGCGCCACTAATGCGCAGTTGTTTTTGGAAAGCAAGGCATGCAGATGCATGTGTGAGGAGCTAAGAACCACTGAAAAAGCTTATAGAAGGCGTCATTTGGTATCGTATTCCCCTCTGGGCTTGGTTGGGTCTCAGCAAAGCAGATACCTGGGACTGTATAGGGGTTAAATGTAAAAACGTCTCCGGTTCCGTTATTTTAAGGGTTAAAGCTTTCAAATTTGGTGTGCAATACTTTTAAGGCTTTAAGACACTGTGGTGAAATTTTGGTGAATTTTGAACAATTCCTTCATGCTTTTTCGCATATTCAGTAATAAAGTGTGTTCTGTTTAAAATTTAAAGTGACAGTAACGGTTTTATTTTAAAAGTTTTTTGTGCTTTGTTGACAAGTTTAAGCCTGTTTAACATGTCTGAACCATCAGATAAGCGATGTTCTATATGTATGAAAGCCAAGGTTTCTCCCCATTTAAATATATGTGATAATTGTGACATAGTGTCTAAACAAAGTAGGGACAATGATGCCACAGATAATAATATTGCCCAAGATGATTCCTCAAATGAGGGGAGTAAGCATGGTACTGCATCATCCCCTTCTGTGTCTACACCAGTTTTGCCCACACAAGAGGCCCCTAGTACATCTAGTGCGCCAATACTTATTACCATGCAACAATTAACGGCTGTTATGGATAATTCTATTGCAAACATTTTATCTAAAATGCCTACTTATCAGAGAAAGCGCGATTGCTCTGTTTTAAACACTGAAGAGCAAGAGGACGCTGATGATAACGGTTCTGACATACCCTCACACCAATCTGAAGGGGCCAGGAGGGAGGTTTTGTCTGAGGGAGAAATTTCAGATTCAGGAAAAATTTCTCAACAAGCTGAACCTGATGTTGTAACATTTAAATTTAAATTAGAACATCTCCGCGCACTGCTTAAGGAGGTATTATCTACTCTGGATGATTGTGACAATTTGGTCATTCCAGAGAAATTATGTAAGATGGACAAGTTCCTAGAGGTTCCGGTGCCCCCCGATGCTTTTCCTATACCCAAGCGGGTGGCGGACATAGTAAATAAGGAGTGGGAAAGGCCCGGCATACCTTTTGTTCCTCCCCCTATATTTAAGAAATTATTTCCTATAGTCGACCCCAGAAAGGACTTATGGCAGACAGTCCCCAAGGTCGAGGGGGCGGTCTCTACTCTAAACAAACGCACTACTATTCCCATAGAAGATAGTTGTGCTTTCAAAGATCCTATGGATAAAAAATTAGAGGGTTTGCTTAAAAAGATGTTTGTTCAGCAAGGTTTCCTTCTACAACCAATTTCATGCATTGTTCCTGTCACTACGGCAGCGTGTTTCTGGTTCGAAGAACTAGAAAAAGTCGCTCAATAAAGAATCTTCGTATGAGGAGGTTATGGACAGAGTTCAAGCACTTAAATTGGCTAACTCTTTTATTTTAGATGCCGCTTTGCAGTTAGCTAGATTAGCGGCGAAAAATTCAGGGTTTGCTATCGTGGCGCGCAGAGCTCTTTGGCTAAAGTCTTGGTCAGCGAATGTGTCTTCCAAGACAAAATTGCTTAACATCCCTTTCAAGGGTAAAACACTGTTTGGTCCTGATTTGAAAGAGATTATTTCAGACATCACCGGGGGAAAGGGCCACGCCCTTCCTCAGGATAGGTCTTTTAAGGCTAAAAATAAGCCTAATTTTCGTCCCTTTCGCAGAAACGGACCAGCCTCTAATTCTACATCCTCTAAGCAAGAGGGTAATACTTCTCAACCCAAACCAGCCTGGAGACCGATGCAAGGCTGGAACAAGGGTAAGCAGGCCAAGAAGCCTGCCACTGCTACCAAAACAGCATGAAGGGATGGCCCCCGATCCAGGACCGGATCTGGTGGGGGGCAGACTTTCTCTCTTTGCTCAGGCTTGGGCAAGAGATGTTCAGGATCCTTGGGCACTAGAAATAGTTTCTCAGGGATATCTCCTGGAATTCAAGGAACTACCCCCAAGGGGAAGGTTCCACAGGTCTCAATTATCTTCAAACCAAATAAAAAGACAGGCATTCTTACATTGTGTAGAAGACCTGTTACAGATGGGAGTAATTCATCCAGTTCCAATAGGAGAACAAGGGATGGGGTTTTACTCCAACCTGTTCATAGTTCCCAAAAAAGAGGGAACATTCAGACCAATTTTAGATCTCAAGATCCTAAACAAATTTCTCAGGGTTCCATCGTTCAAAATGGAAACCATTCGAACGATCCTTCCTACCATCCAGGAAGGTCAATTTATGACCACGGTGGATTTAAAGGATGCGTACCTACATATTCCTATCCACAAGGAACATCATCAGTTCCTAAGGTTCGCTTTTCTGGACAAGCATTACCAGTTTGTGGCACTTCCATTCGGATTAGCCACTGCTCCGAGAATTTTCACAAGGTACTAGGGTCCCTTCTAGCGGTTCTAAGACCAAGGGGCATTGCAGTAGTACCGTACTTGGACGACATCCTGATTCAAGCGTCGTCTCTGTCAAAAGCAAAGGCTCATACGGACATCGTCCTAGCCTTTCTCAGATCTCACGGATGGAAAGTGAACATAGCAAAAAGTTCTCTGTCCCCGTCAACAAGAGTTCCCTTCTTGGGAACAATAATAGATTCCTTAGAAATGAGGATTTTTCTGACAGAGGTCAGAAAATCAAAACTTCTAAGCTCTTGTCAAGTACTTCATTCTGTTCTTCGTCCTTCCATAGCGCAGTGCATGGAAGTAATAGGATTGATGGTTGCAGCAATGGACATAGTTCCTTTTGCACGAATTCATCTAAGACCATTACAACTGTGCATGCTCAGACAGTGGAATGGGGATTATACAGACTTGTCTCCGACGATTCAAGTAGATCAAAGGACCAGAGATTCACTCCGTTGGTGGCTGATCCTGGACAACCTGTCACAGGGAATGAGCTTCCGCAGACCAGAGTGGGTCATTGTCACGACCGACGCCAGTCTGGTGGGCTGGGGCGCGGTCTGGGAACCCCTGAATGCTCAGGGTCTATGGTCTCGGGAAGAATCTCTTCTCCCGATAAACATTCTGGAACTGAGAGCGATATTCAATGCTCTCAAAGCTTGGCCTCATCTAGCAAAGGCCAAATTCATAAGGTTTCAATCAGACAACATGACGACCGTTGCATATATCAACCATCAGGGGGGAACAAGGAGTTCCCTGGCGATGGAGGAAGTGACCAAGATAATTCAATGGGCGGAGGATCACTCCTGCCACTTGTCTGCAATCCACATCCCAGGAGTGGAAAATTGGGAAGCGGATTTTCTGAGTCGTCAGACATTCCATCCGGGGGAGTGGGAACTCCATCCGGAAATCTTTGCCCAAATAACTCGATTATGGGGCATTCCAGACATGGATCTGATGGCCTCTCGTCAGAACTTCAAGGTTCCTTGTTACGGGTCCAGATCCAGGGATCCCAAGGCGACTCTAGTAGATGCACTAGTAGCACCTTGGACCTTCAACCTAGCTTATGTATTCCCACCGTTTCCTCTCATTCCCAGGCTGGTAGCCAGGATCAATCAGGAGAGGGCTTCAGTGATCTTGATAGCTCCTGCGTGGCCACGCAGGACTTGGTATGCAGACCTGGTGAATATGTCATCGGCTCCACCATGGAAGCTACCTTTGAGACAGGACCTTCTTGTTCAAGGTCCATTCGAACATCCGAATCTGGTTTCCCTCCAACTGACTGCTTGGAGATTGAACTCTTGATTTTATCAAAGCGTGGGTTTTCAGATTCTGTAATAGATACTCTGATTCAGGCTAGAAAGCCTGTAACTAGAAAAATTTACCATAAAATATGGAAAAAATATATCTGTTGGTGTGAATCTAAAGGATTCCCATGGAACAAGATAAAAATTCCTAGGATTCTATCCTTTCTACAAGAAGGTTTGGAGAAAGGATTATCTGCAAGTTCTCTGAAGGGACAGATCTCTGCTTTATCTGTTTTACTTCACAAAAGGCTGGCAGCTGTGCCAGACGTTCAAGCGTTTGTTCAGGCTCTGGTTAGAATCAAGCCTGTTTACAGACCTTTGACTCCTCCCTGGAGTCTTAATCTAGTTCTTTCAGTTCTTCAAGGGGTTCCGTTTGAACCCTTACATTCCGTAGATATTAAGTTATTATCTTGGAAAGTTTTGTTTTTGGTTGCAATTTCTTCTGCTAGAAGAGTTTCTGAGTTATCTGCTCTGCAGTGTTCTCCACCCTATCTGGTGTTCCATGCAGATAAGGTGGTTTTGCGTACTAAGCCTGGTTTTCTTCCGAAAGTTGTTTCCAACAAAAATATTAACCAGGAGATAGTTGTACCTTCTTTGTGTCCGAATCCAGTTTCAAAGAAGGAACGTTTGTTACACAATTTGGACGTAGTCCGTGCTCTAAAATTCTATTTAGAGGCCACTAAAGATTTCAGACAAACATCTTCTTTGTTTGTTGTTTATTCTGGTAAAAGGAGAGGTCAAAAAGCAACTTCTACCTCTCTTTCCTTTTGGCTTAAAAGCATTATCCGATTGGCTTATGAGACTGCCGGACGGCAGCCTCCTGAAAGAATCACAGCTCATTCCACTAGGGCTGTGGCTTCCACATGGGCCTTCAAGAACGAGGCTTCTGTTGACCAGATATGTAAGGCAGCGACTTGGTCTTCACTGCACACTTTTGCCAAATTTTACAAATTTGATACTTTTGCTTCTTCAGAGGCTATTTTTGGGAGAAAGGTTTTGCAAGCCGTGGTGCCTTCCATTTAGGTGACCTGATTTGCTCCCTCCCTTCATCCGTGTCCTAAAGCTTTGGTATTGGTTCCCACAAGTAAGGATGACGCCGTGGACCGGACACACCTATGTTGGAGAAAACAGAATTTATGCTTACCTGATAAATTACTTTCTCCAACGGTGTGTCCGGTCCACGGCCCGCCCTGGTTTTTTTAATCAGGTCTGTTGAATTATTTTTTCTAACTACAGTCACCACGGTATCATATGGTTTCTCCTATGCATATTTCCTCCTGTACGTCGGTCGAATGACTGGGGTAGGCGGAGCCTAGGAGGGATCATGTGACCAGCTTTGCTGGGCTCTTTGCCATTTCCTGTTGGGGAAGAGAATATCCCACAAGTAAGGATGACGCCGTGGACCGGACACACCGTTGGAGAAAGTAATTTATCAGGTAAGCATAAATTCTGTTTTTAGTAATAGGATTTTTCTATGCACGTACATGTGAGACATAACTAGTCTCAGTGCACTAGCATTTTAAATATACAGCTGCTCAAGAGACAGTGGGGCTTGTATCATGTCCTCAATTATGTCAATTGAGTCATTATCAAATGAAACAAACACCTTAGGCTCTTTGAGCAAGTGCTGTGTTTAAAATGCAGGTGCTGCTAAAGTACCCTCTTGAAACAGCTATATATTTTGCTAGAATTTATTTTTTAATACATGTAGCTTACAAAAATGCTTCTATTAGAAATATAAATGTATCCGTATGCATTCCAGTTTCAACTGGAATGTCCCTTTAACTTAATATCTTGCTTCTTTTTTTCTCAGTGATCTCGTATACTTCACAGCTTGGGTATTAGATCCCACATGTGTTGGCGTGTGGACTCTCACCAGCTTATGAAATAAAACATAATTTATGCTTATCTGGAATATTCACTTCTGTCATGGTGCTGAGAGTCCATGATACTCACCCGTTTATTCAGTTGGTGGGAGTTCTAGTTTGCACTTTATTTACCCTGCTTTTTCCTTTCCTGCTTTTTTGTTGTTCTCCTCTTCTTGGCTATACGGTAGACTGAGGTATACAGGGAAGATGGAGGGAATAAATTGGTATTTTTTGCCTGACTTCTAGCTTGTGGATTCACACCACCATGAAAGAAATGTATTTACCAGGCAAGGAAACATTTTGCTTTTGCTGATTCTGCTCCACAATATCGCTGTACGACATTGTATAACATTTTCAACACCCTGTTTATGGTCAGTATATGGCTGTGTGACCTCCCTTATTTATCCTGGTCCTCAGCCTTAGGGTAAATACCCCTGTACAAAAGTCTATACAGTATACAGCATTGTTATTGTTATAAGGACCTGATGATCAAAGAAATTATAGAGAAATTATAGTGTAGACTTCACAGAGGCAGAACTCACTAAATGCTGTAAAAAAATGCTCTAAGAAACAGCTGAACCTGCAAGTCCCATAAAGCTCTCTGCTCAGATGAGATAGTCTAGACAGGGTTTACACTTCACATTGGGTACTGCCTTTCTGGAATCTTGTGAGGGATCTCTCAGGGCTGGAGGATCACTTATTTCATCTTGTCAGAGCAGAGAGCGTTAGATCATCAGGTTCTATGTGAGAGAAGATAGATGTGAAACAAGATTCTGTAAGGGTTAAGCAGCCTGGCAGGTATTTATAAGTAAAAAGGGTGTTATACGTTGATTACCAACGGTGGTGATGGAATGTCAGAATATCCATAGAAAAAGTCGGAGTGAAATGCTCAATGGTCTGCAAAAGAGAGCTTAATCCTTTTGAGATCCCCCAAACTCCATCCCTACACCACCATTCACAACCCCAGTCTGCCCAGACTCTGCCTTTGATAACCTAGGTCTGAACACCTTTTACCTGATTTAATTTGAAATTGCTGGGAGTGATGCATTTGCTTTGTTTTCACTTGTGTCATTGGTAGATTACTAAGCACCTGCCCACCTGACATCCAAAGTTCACAAATGACCTGTATCCTGACTTGTTCCTGTCATCTCAATATGCAGTACGATTGTGAGACCTATGAATAAACATTCCCATATATTTTTGTTAAAGTATTGCTCATTTGAAGTATGTGATAAAATCTAGGTTTCAGTTCTAATATTCTGTAATTCTGCAAATTTTGGCCCCATTGATCTGTTGCAGTGTCATGACATACAATGGGGCCTATTTATCAAGCCGTCAACTGTGCTGCATTCGCCGGCACCAATACGCTCGCCTAAAATCGCTGCCGCAGACCTGAATACGCTCTCCATATTTAACAAAAAAGCTGTCAAAAAAACGTGCACCAAGTACGGGGCGATGAGCAGCGGACTGTTAACCAACAGTCATCGATTTTGCTGCTCTTCTGCTTTTTCACAGCTTTATTTGTATACTGTCACTAAACACCCACACTATACTAAAATGTTTAACCTCTATACCGCCTCTCCCGGACCCTGCCGCAACTAAATAAACGTATTAACCCCTAAACCGCTGCTCTCGGAGCCCACCGCCACTCTAATAAACTTATTAACCCCCTATTCCTCGGCTCCCGGAGTCCACCGCCGCTTACATTATACTTATTAACCCCTAATCTGCCGCCCCCTACACCGCCGCCACCTACATAAAGTTATTAACCCCTATCCTACCGCTCCCGGAGCCCACCGCAACTAAATAAATGTATTAACCCCTAAACCGCCGGCCCCCCACATCACCATAAACTAAAGTAACATATTAACCCTTAAACCTAACAACTCGCTAGCTTTATATTAAATATTAACTCATCCCTATCTTATAATAAATTTAAACTTACCTTTAAAATTACATTAAACTATATTAAACTATTAATTAATCTACCCTAACTATTGTAATAAAAATACATTAAACTATATTAAATTAATGATTAATCCAACCTATCTTTTAAACTAAAATTACATTAAACTATATTAAAATAAAAATTAATCTAACCTAGCTTTTATACTAAAATTACATACAACTAAAAATTAAATTAAATATATTATATATTTAAACACCTAACCCTACTCAATTAATTTAAATCTACACTACAAAATTACAAAGTTACAAAAAACTAAGTTACAAAAAAATAACAAACACTAAGTTGCACAAAAAATAAACACTAAGTTACAAAAAAGAAAAAAGAAATTATCAAAGCTTTAAACTAATTAAACCTAATCTAAGGGCCCTATGAAAATAAAAAAGGACCCCCCAAAATAAAAAAAACCCTAGCCTACAATAAACTACAAATAGCCATTAAAAGGGCCTTTTGCTGGGCATTGCCCCAAAGTAATCAGCTCTTTTACCTTTAAACAAAAAACCCACCACCCACACAACCAACCCCCCAAATAAAATACTATCTAAAAAAAAACCTAAGCTCCCCCCATTGCCCTGAAAAGGGCATTTGGATGGGCATTTCCCTTAAAAGGGCATTTAGCTCTTTTGCAGCCCAAAAACCCTAATCTAAAAATAAAACCCACCCAATAAACCCTTAAAAAATCCTAACACTAACCCCTGAAGATCAACTTACAGTTTTGAAGATCCAACATCCATCCTCCAAGAAGCCGGGAGAAGTCTTCATCGAAGCGGCAAGAAGTCCTCCAAGAAGCCGGCCGAAGTCTTCATCCAAGGCCGCAGAAGTCTTTACCCAGACGGCATCTTCTATCTTCATCCATCCGGCACGGAGCGGGTCCATCTTCAAGACATCCGACGCGGATCCTCCTCTTCTTCCGACGGACTAACGACCAATGAAGGTTCCTTTAAATTACGTCATCCAAGATGGCGTCCCTTAGATTCCAATTGGTTGGTAGAATTCTATCAGCCAATCGGAATTAAGGTAGAAAAAATCCTATTGGCTGTTGCAATCAGCCAATAGGATTGAGCTCGCATTCTATTTGCTATTCCAATCAGCCAATAGAAATCAAGCTCAATCCTATTGGCTGATTGGATCAGCCAATAGGATTGAAGTTAAATCCTATTGGCTGATCGCAACAGCCAATAGGATTTTTTCAACCTTAATTCCAATTGGCTGATAGAATTCTATCAGCCAATCGGAATCTAAGGGACGCCATCTTGGATGACGTCATTTAAAGGAACCTTCATTCGTCGTTAGTCCGTCGGAAGAAGAGGATGCTCCGCGTTGGATGTCTTGAAGATGGACCCGCGCCGGATGGATGAAGATAGAAGATGCCGTCTGGGTGAAGACTTCTGCGGGCTTGGATGAAGACTTCGGCCGGCTTCTTGGAGGACTTCTTGCCGCTTCGATGAAGACTTCTCCCGGCTTCTTGGAGGATGGATGTCGGATCTTCAAAACTGTAAGTCGATCTTCAGGGGTTAGTGTTAGGATTTTTTAAGGGTTTATTGGGTGGATTTTATTTTTAGATTAGGGTTTTGGGCTGCAAAAGAGCTAAATGCCCTTTTAAGGGCAATGCCCATCCAAATGCCCTTTTCAGGGCAATGGGGAGCTTAGGTTTTTTTAGATAGTATTTTATTTGGGGGATTGGTTGTGTGGGTGGTGGGTTTTACTGTTGGGGGGGGTATTTGTATTTTTTTTTACAGGTAAAAGAGCTGATTACTTTGGGGTAATGCCCTGCAAAAGGCCCTTTTAAGGGCTATTTGTAGTTTTATTGTAGGCTAGGGTTTTTTATTTTGGGGGGGGGGGCTTTTTTATTTTCATAGGGCCCTTAGATTAGGTGTAATTAGTTTAAAGTTTTGATAATTTCTTTTTTACTTTTTGGAACTTAGTGTTTATTTTTTTGTGTAACTTAGTTTTTTTGTAATTTTGTAGTGTAGATTTAAATTATTTGAGTAGGGTTAGGTGTTTAAATATATAATATATTTAATTTAATTTGTAGTTTTATGTAATTTTAGTATAAAAGTTAGGTTAGATTAATTTTTATTTTAATATAGTTTAATGTAATTTTAGTTTAAAAGATAGGTTAGATTAATCATTAATTTAATATAGTTTAATGTATTTTTATTATAATAGGGTAGGTTAATTAATAGTTTAATGTAATTTTATTATAATAGTTAGGGTAGATTAATTAATAGTTTAATATAGTTTAATGTAATTTTATTATAAAAGTTAGGGTAGATTAATTAGTTTAAATTTATTATAAGATAGGGATGAGTTAATATTTAATATAAAGTTAGCGAGTTGTTAGGTTTAGGGGTTAATAGGTTAATTTAGTTTATGGCGATGTGGGGGCCTGGCGGTTTAGTGGTTAATATGTTTAGTAAGTGGTACTGATGTGGGAGGTCAGGGGTTTAGGGGTTAATAACTTTATTTAGTTGCGGCGGGATAGGGGTTAATACTTTTATGTAGGTGGTGGCGGGGCGGCAGATTAGGGGTGAATAAGTATAATATACAGGTACTAAGGGAGGCGCTAAAAAACCCAAAGGTATCAAGCACTTATAAAATTTAATAAAAATTAAATAAAAACACATATGCATACATATATAAAAGGGACGTCTCCCCAAAACGAAATACTACTAAATAAACTTGAAAATACAATTGATAAAACTTCCACAGATTTAAAAATCATACAATCTGTATAGAGCAGTCCCAATCAGTTCGTTATAATAGGGTCAGATAGAAATGTCTTTTCCATATAAAAAGTAACTGAGTATGTAGTCAGCGTTTCACTAGTCAAATACCACCAAGCTGCCAAATTGATAGAACAATAGCTGCCAAACAGTGTAAGTAGATAATTATATACTTGCAATTCCAAAGTTCTCTTACTGTGTAAGATATCACTTTAGCAAAACAATCAGCCGTGTACTTTACCAGATCCTTATCCGTGAGGCGGATGTCTTTTCCCCTCGCCCGGTATTCACCTCGAGCGGGGCAGACTGAAACTTTCCGGCATCTGACGTCACTGAAAGATGTTCCGGTTAGGAGAAGAAGCCGATTCCTGCGCTTACTTCTATGACCTGTAGTCATGGTCCTCTCAGATGAGCCCTGCACTTAGTGCTTATAGCACGCAAGGGATTGGATACTGGGCAATGTGAAGGATATCCCAGAATTGCTGCCAAACACAAGCCCTACAGATGATTTGCTCCTATTAAGGAGAAGATAGTTCTAAAATGTATAACCCAGGTTATTAAATTGTTGTCACAGGAATAAAAACAACAACACTGCCAACACACACGACGCGTTTCGCCCTCCTATGGGCTTTATCAAGATAGTGGTGGCAAGTGTGAATGACCTTATTTAAAGGGGTATCTTTCAGTCTGATTGGTGGTGGTTTCAATTAGCAGAATTGCCTTAAGGTGGTATTTGACTCTTAGTAGCAACTTCTTTTTTTTTAAGGTGGTATTTTTCTCTTCTGACCTTTTAAATGAAATCACACAATCTTGCTACTAAAGAGACCTCACAATCGTACCAGAAAAAGGACTGCAATAGAATAATAGATAGAATATCCCTTTTATTTTACAGTGAATAAGTATAATGTAGGGGGCTGCAGATTAGGGGTGTTTAGACTCGGGGAACATGTTAGGGTGTTAGGTGTAAACGTAACTTTTATTATACCATAGGAATCAATGGGATATCGGGCAGCAGCGAACATAAGCTTTCGCTGCTTTCAGACTCCCATTGATTCCTATGGCATCCGCCGCCTCCAGGGCGACGGATTGAAAACCAGGTACACTGGGCCGGAATAGTGGCGAGCGTACCTGGTAGTTATTTGGTAAGTAGCAAAAGTAGTCCGTTCCGAATTTGCATTTGGAACATTTGTAGTGTCGTAACTATCGATCTGTGTCGGACTGAGACCAGCGGATCGTATGTTACGTCACAAAATTCTACTTTTGCCGGTCTGTAGGCTTTGATAAATAAGGGGAATCAGGCTCGCCACAATTACGCTGTGGAATTCCAGCGTATTTGCGGTTGACGGCTTGATAAATAGGCCCCAATATCTGAGTGTGTGAGAAAAGATGATGAAAGTAATTACAGCTGTTTAGTGGGGTAAAAAGAAAAAGGCTGCTGGCAAAGCAACTACTGATGCCTCTTTGTACTGGAGTGTTAGGCTATAAGCTGTTTTGTGAAAGAACATAAAAGTGATATTAGAAACACACTTAGTTATATGCCGTAAGAAGACTTCTTGCGTATAGTTGTGTTATCACTAATGAAGTGCTAGGTTTTGTCATGTACACTACAGTTGAAGTCCCTGTGTGTATTGTGTGTCTCACCTACATACCCAGAGTGTACAGGGCAAATGCACAAACACAGGGCCTGTGGCTGAAACAGCAGCAATTAATGGGCAAGTTACCACTCTAGTTAGTAGTAATCACTTTTAACAGAAGCTTTTTTGCAAACACAATTATGAAGGTATATTATGTGCTGTGCATTTTATATGCCTTTATATATCTTTTTAACACGTTCCTCATTATTCATATCTGTGACTGTTTCCAGTCTTTATCTGGACAGTTTTATATTTTAGCTACCTCTACAGTAAGCTTAGGGACATATAATCTCATTTTTTTTCATGATTTAGACAGAGCATGCAGTTTAAAAAAAATAAAAAATAATTTTATTTCTATTATTAAATTTTGTTTTGTTTTCTTGGTATCCTTTGATAAAAACATACCTAGGTTGGCTACGGAACAGAGTTAGACTGCAGGGAGATAGCTGCTGATTGGTGGCTGCACACATGTGCCTCTTGGCATTGGCTTGCCCAGTGTGTTCAGCTAGTGCCCAATAGTGCATTGCTGCTCCTTCCACAAAATATACCGACAGTATGAAGCAAATTTAATAATAGGATTAAATTGGGAAGTTGTTTAAAATTGTATGATCTGAATCATGGGAAAAAAAAAAACATTTTGTGTTTTATGTTCCTTTAAACTTGCATGATTCAGATAAGACCCTTTTAAATTCACTTCTATTTTCAAATTTACTTTGTTCTCTTGGGATCTTTGTTTAATAAGAATATATACATATCCTACATTATAGTGAGCTAGCTTGTGATTGGCAGCTACACACATTTGTCTCTTGTCATTGGTTCACTCGATGTGTTTAGCTATCTCCCAGTAATGCATTGCTGCTCTGCAAAGGAAGTAAACCTGAAGTTGAACACACAGTTATATGCAACAATAGATATAAAAAAAACTGTGCTAACATATTAGAGCATTTTCTTTGTGTACAGTTATTTCCCTTTAACTCATTAAGTCAGATCTGGGGACTAATATGAGACTACAAGTTAAAGGGTCTTATCTGAGGTCTTCAGTGGCCTTATGGCTGATAAGAAGTAATATGGTAATCAGCTTCATTTGAGGTACAGTGTGGACATAAATCTCACAGGGAATGCAGGCGATTGGGTCTGGTCTAGATTACTTTGTGGGCATTTGGGTGATGAGTGTTACAGGGCCACCAGGCTGATCTGAGATCCAATATCAGCGTATACCTTACAGGGACTGCAGTCAAATAAGTCCCATCTGTTCGTATGGGTGATGTCATTTAAAACCTGATCTGAGGTCATGATATAGGTATATAACTCTCAGGGACTGAAGGTAATGAGGTATTATCTGAGGTCATGATATAGGTATATAACTCACAGGGACTGCAGGTAAGGTAATGAGGTATTATCTGAGGTCATAATATAGATATATAACTTACAGGGATTGAAGGTAATAAGGTATTATCTGAATTCATGATATACAGTAGTGCTCATAAGTTTACATACCCTGGCAGAATTTATAATTTCTTGGCCATTTTTCAGAGAATATGAATGATAACACACAAACTTTTCTTTCACTCATGGTTAGTGTTTGGCTGAAGCCATTTGTTATCAATCAACTGTGTTTACTCTTTATAAACTACCCAAATTATCAAAAGTTTACATACCCCAGTTCTTAATACCGTGTATTGCCCCCTTTAACATCAATGACAGCTTGAAGTCTTATGTGGTATTTGTGGATAAGGCTCTTTATCTTCTCAGAAGGTAAAGCTGCCCATTCTTCCTGGCAAAAAGCTTCCAGTTCCTGTAAATTCTTGGGCTGTCTTGCATGAACTGCACGTTTGAGATCTCCCCAGAGTGGCTCAATGATATTGAGGATATTGAGGTCAGGAGACTGAGATGGCCACTCTAGAACCTTCACTTTATTCTGCTGTAGCCAATGACAGGTCGACTTAGCCTTGTGTTTAGGATCATTGTCATGTTGGAATGTCCAAGTACGTCCCATGTGCAGCTTCCGGGCTGATGAATGCAAATTGTCCTCCAGTATTTTTTGATAACATACTGCATTCATCTTGCCATCAATTCTGACCACATTTCCTGTGCCTTTGTAGCTCACACATCCCCAAAACATCAGTGATCCACCTCTGTGTTTCACAGTAGGAATGGTGTACCTTTCATCATAGGCCTTATTGACGCCTCTCGAAATGTAGCGTTTATGGTTGTGGCCAAAAAGCTAAATTTTGGTCTCATCACTCCAAATGACTTTGTGCCAGAAGGTTTGAGGCTTATCTCTGTGCTGTTTGGCATATTGTAAGCGGGATACTTTGTGGCATTTGCATAGTAATAGCTTTCTTCTGGCGACTCAACCATGCAGCCTATCTTTCTTCAAGTGCCCCCTTATTGTGCATCTTGAAACAGCCACACCACATGTTTTCAGAGAGTCCTGTATTTCACCTGAAGTTATTTGTGGGTTTTTCTTTTCATCCCGAACAATTTTCCTGGCAGTTGTGGCTGAAATTTTAGTTGGTCTACCTGGCCGTGGTTTGGTTTCAGCAGAACCCCTCATTTTCCACTTCTTGATTAGAGTTTGAACACTGCTGATTGGCATTCTCAATTCATTGGATATCTTTTTATATCCCTTTCCTGTTTTATACAGTTCAACTACCTTTTCCGCAGGTCATTTGACAATTCTTTTGCGTTCCCCATGACTCAGAATCCAGAAATGTCAGTGCAGCACCGGATGAAAGATGCAAGGGTCTGTCAGGAATCCAGAAACTCATTGACCTTTTATACACACTAATTCCAAGCAAACAGATCACAGGTGAGGATGGTTACCTTTAATAGCCATTCAAACCCCTTTGTGTCAACTTGTGTGCATGTTATCAGTCCAAAATCACCAGGGTATGTAAACTTTTGAACAGGGTCATTCGGGTAGTTTATGTTGTCATTATGATTTAAAAAGAGTAAACACAGTTGATTGATAATAAATAGCTTTAGCCAAACACTTACCATGAGTGAAAGAAATTTTTTTGTGTTATCATTCATTTTCTCTGAAAAATGGCCAAGAAATCATAAATTCTGCCAGGTTATGTAAACTTATGGGCACAATTGTAGGTATATAACTCACAGGGACTGCAGGTAATGAGGTATTATCTGAAGTCATGATATAGGTACACAACTCACAGGGATTGCAGGTAATGAGGTATTATCTGTGGTCATTATATAGGTATATAACTCACAGGGACTGCAGGTAATGAGGTATTATCTCTGGTCATGATATAGGTATATAACTCACAGGGACTGCAGTTAATTAGGTATTATCTGAGGTCATGATAGGTATATAACTCCCAGGGACTGCAGGTACTGAGGCATTATCTGAGGTCATGATATAGGTATATAACTCACAGGGACTGCAGTTAATTGGGTATTATCTGAGGTCATGATATAGGTATATAACTCACAGGGACTGCAGTTAATTAGGTATTATCTGAGGTCATGATAGGTATATAACTCCCAGGGACTGCAGGTACTGAGGCATTATCTGAGGTCATGATATAGGTATATAACTCACAGGGACTGCAGGTAGTGAGGTATTATCTGTGGTCATGATATAGGTATATAACTCACAGGGATTGCAGGCAATGAGATATTATCTGAGGTCATGATATACAGTAGGAATACAACTGACAGGGATTGCAGGTAATGAGGTATTATCTGTATCTGATGTCATGATATAGGTATATAACTCACAGGGACTGCAGGTAATGAGGTATTATCTCTGGTCATGATATAGGTATATAACTCACAGGGACTACAGATAATAAGGTATTATCTGAGGTCATGATATAGGTATGTAACTCACAGGGACTGCAGTTAATTAGGTATTATCTGAGGTCATGATATAGGTATATAACTCACAGGGACTGCAGGTAATGAGGTATTATCTGTGGTCATGATATAGGTATATAACTCACAGGGACTGCAGATAATAAGGCATTATCTGAGGTTATGATATAGGTATATAACTCACAGGGACTGCAGATAATAAGGCATTATCTGAGGTCATGATATAGGTATATAACTCACAGGGACTGCAGATAATAAGGCATTATCTGAGGTCATGATATAGGTATATAACTCTCAGGGACTGCAGGTAATGAGGTATTATCTCTGCTCATGATATAGGTATATAACTCACAGGGACTGCAGTTAATTAGGTATTATCTGAGGTCATGATATAGGTATATAACTCACAGGGACTGCAGGTACTGAGGCATTATCTGAGGTCATGATATAGGTATATAACTCACAGGGACTGCAGGTAATGAGGTATTATCTGTGGTCATGATATAGGTATATAACTCACAGGGATTGCAGGCAATGAGATATTATCTTAGGTCATGATATACAGTAGGAATACAACTGACAGGGATTGCAGGTAATGAGGTATTATCTGAGGTCATGATATAGGTATATAACTCACAGGGACTGCAGGTAATGAGGTATTATCTCTGGTCATTATATAGGTATATAACTCACAGGGACTACAGATAATAAGGTATTATCTGAGGTCATGATATAGGTATGTAACTCACAGGGACTGCAGTTAATTAGGTATTATCTGAGGTCATGATATAGGTATATAACTCACAGGGACTGCAGGTAATGAGGTATTATCTGTGGTCATGATATAGGTATATAACTCACAGGGTTTGCAGGCAATGAGATATTATCTGAGGTCATGATATACAGTAGGAATACAACTCACAGGGATTGCAGGTAATGAGGTATTATCTGAGGTAATGATATAGGTATATAACTCACAGGGACTGCAGGTAATGAGGTATTATCTCTGGTCATGATATAGGTATATAACTCACAGGGACTGCAGATAATAAGGCATTATCTGAGGTCATGATATAGGTATATAACTCACAGGGACTGCAGATAATAAGGCATTATCTGAGGTCATGATATAGGTATATAACTCTCAGGGACTGCAGGTAATGAGGTATTATCTCTGCTCATGATATAGGTATATAACTCACAGGGACTGCAGTTAATTAGGTATTATCTGAGGTCATGATATAGGTATATAACTCACAGGGACTGCAGGTACTGAGGCATTATCTGAGGTCATGATATAGGTATATAACTCACAGGGACTGCAGGTAATGAGGTATTATCTGTGGTCATGATATAGGTATATAACTCACAGGGATTGCAGGCAATGAGATATTATCTTAGGTCATGATATACAGTAGGAATACAACTGACAGGGATTGCAGGTAATGAGGTATTATCTGAGGTCATGATATAGGTATATAACTCACAGGGACTGCAGGTAATGAGGTATTATCTCTGGTCATTATATAGGTATATAACTCACAGGGACTACAGATAATAAGGTATTATCTGAGGTCATGATATAGGTATGTAACTCACAGGGACTGCAGTTAATTAGGTATTATCTGAGGTCATGATATAGGTATATAACTCACAGGGACTGCAGGTAATGAGGTATTATCTGTGGTCATGATATAGGTATATAACTCACAGGGTTTGCAGGCAATGAGATATTATCTGAGGTCATGATATACAGTAGGAATACAACTCACAGGGATTGCAGGTAATGAGGTATTATCTGAGGTAATGATATAGGTATATAACTCACAGGGACTGCAGGTAATGAGGTATTATCTCTGGTCATGATATAGGTATATAACTCACAGGGACTGCAGATAATAAGGTATTATCTGAGGTCATGATATAGGTATGTAACTCACAGGGACTGCAGTTAATTTGGTATTATCTGAGGTCATGATATAGGTATATAACTCACAGGGACTGCAGGTAATGAGGTATTATCTGTGGTCATGATATAGGTATGTAACTCACAGGGACTGCAGATAATAAGGCATTATCTGAGGTTATGATATAGGTATATAACTCACAGGGATTGCAGGTAATGAGGTATTATCTCTGGTCATGATATAGGTATATAACTCTCAGGGACTGCAGGTAATGAGGTATTATCTGTGGTCATGATATAGGTATATAACTCACAGGGACTGCAGGTAATGAGGTATTATCTCTGGTCATGATATAGGTATATAACTCACAGGGACTGCAGATAATAAGGTATTATCTGAGGTCATGATATAGGTATGTAACTCACAGGGACTGCAGTTAATTTGGTATTATCTGAGGTCATGATATAGGTATATAACTCACAGGGACTGCAGGTAATGAGGTATTATCTGTGGTCATGATATAGGTATGTAACTCACAGGGACTGCAGATAATAAGGCATTATCTGAGGTTATGATATAGGTATATAACTCACAGGGATTGCAGGTAATGAGGTATTATCTCTGGTCATGATATAGGTATATAACTCTCAGGGACTGCAGGTAATGAGGTATTATCTGTGGTCATGATATAGGTATATAACTCACAGGGTTTGCAGGCAATGAGATATTATCTGAGGTCATGATATACAGTAGGAATACAACTGACAGGGATTGCAGGTAATGAGGTATTATCTGAGGTAATGATATAGGTATATAACTCACAGTGACTGCAGGTAATGAGGTATTATCTCTGGTCATGATATAGGTATATAACTCACAGGGACTGCAGGTAATGAGGTATTATCTCTGGTCATGATATAGGTATATAACTCACAGGGATTGCAGGTAATGAGGTATTATCTGAGGTCATGATATAGGTATATAACTCACAAGGGCTACAGGTAATGAGGTATTATCTGTGGCCATGATATATTTATATAACTCACAGGGACTAAAGGTAATGAGAAATTATCTGAGGTCACACAAGATCAAATCTATATCTGATCATGACCCTGTCGGCCACTTTCCCTAGTTGTCCAGTATATTTATTTGTGAATCATCTGGCTACCTGATTTTGTACGCCTGCAAAAAATGTAACATTTAAAGTTCCTTTGGTGAATACCTTTTGATGTTTTAAATATAAATATGATGATGATTATAAAAATTACAGCCTATAGAATTGTACTAATAGAAGTAAATTAATTATTGTAATGCCTGAGGTAATTAAATTGGATGTAATAAAATGTTTAAAACTTTGTGCAGGAACTATATTAAAATGCAACATGATATATTTTGTAAGGTTTGGGTTTGTATAGTTTTCAGTGAGATATGAAAAAAACAACAATATATATATATATATATATAAATATAGTGTGTGTGTGTGTACACACACAGATGCAGATTTTAATAAAATGTGTGTATTTCAGAATACAGTTTCAAAACCATTAATATCAGTAAGTGAACACGTGCAAATCCAGATTTTGTTTAGATAGTGGTTAGATAACTTAGCCCTGGGTTAGAAGGAGGCTTTTCAGCTGAATCTGTACAGCCCATTTAATTTGGTGACATAGCAGTATGTGATCAGAATGAGTTAATGCTTGTCAAAGCATTATTCATGCTGAGGAGAAGAAGAAAGCTCATTGGCTGTCACACCAGAGGGAGCAGATGTCAGAGCCAATGATGCAACTTGTGTTATTTACCTACCAAAGCCCCTCTAGTGGCACTCAGTGACAAGGAACAAAAGTAACCACTGCCTCCTCCTCTCTGGGTTTACACTGCTGATCTTCCACTGACTTTGGGATAACTGACTTCATCATAAATCAGCTGCACTTGTTAGTTTCAGTAGGCTCAGCTGCATAGACGCTTGTTTGTAACAATATACACCAGCTGTTATTTAGTTATTTATTTTTTGTGTGTGTTTGGATAGGAACGTTTAGAAGCTATGATGCGCCGCTCCCAAGAACGCAGCCAGCAGCTGGAACAGAAACAGAAGAGATGGTCTTGGGGTGGGGCCCTTGTAGCAGGATCAGGCAGAGATGGTAAGTGCACCTTGTCTGCAATGCAGCCTTTTAAAGTCATAAAGGTCAATTATTGTCCAAATGTTCCTTACTATTAATGTCATCTATATGTGTTCAGTTGCCAGTGCAGATGTAATTAGTGAAATTTGTATATGTATATATAATGCATGTTTTATATTGTAACTTTTTCAGTTCATCAGCTGTAAATTTATTTAACAATTGTATGTTGTTTTGCATATAGATAAACACTACATTGTAAACACTTTTATATTAAATTAGCAAAACATATGAAAAACTATTTACAGATCCTTTGTTTAAATTGTCATTGACTTTATTTTGTAAAGAAAAATAGAAGCAGTTGATTACTAATTATTTGCAGAACATGTAGTGGGCTGTACAAAGCTAATGAAATGGAACATATATCTTGTATAGTTTTTTTCATTTCTTGTTATTATTTTACTGGAAGCCCTGTGATTTGTCATGTCTCGTTTGCTCTGATTTTCTGCTGTGCAGGTGAATCAGAGACCCCCACATCTCATGTGCTGGGCTTAGCTTCCAGCTCTCTTCCTGCAGACCCTGTGACCTCTGCGAAAGCTGATGAGTCCTCCAATGGTATATTTGTTAACTTCAGATCCAGTGTCTTTAGTGTCTAATCGTGTTCACTTCATTCACCAACCCAAACACATAGTGAATATTGGACTTTCATTTTTCCAAAACCAAACACGCATTGTTTGTCTTTGAATGATTTTACATCCCAGTGACATTCCGCATGATTCTCATGGGTGACTAAATTATTCAATATGTCATCTACGTGTGCACTTTTCACTAATCTGCTTTTTTTTTTTCTTTCTGTGAAGTACTCTGTATAAAGTAGATATTATGTTGGTATAGTAAATGGACAGTCTTGGTCGGCCTGAGCAGTATTTATTTATTAACTCTTGAGACTGTTTCTTTTCCTGACCTGCATCATAGAGAAATTATACAGGCATTTTCTACTATCATCTAATATTGTTGTCAGTGTGACTTTAGTTGGAGCTTTAAGGGTGAGATTCCTGTGCCGTTGTTTAATTATATATTCAGTTATTCCCTAATGACTTATGGTAATGTATGTTCAATAAGCTTATTGATTATTTAGGTTCTTTTGGTAGCAAAGAGTGTTCTGTATTGTTCTGTTATGTTTTTTGGGGGGTGTTGTCTTTTATTTTATTATTAAGAAACGTGTATATAAAAATAGGAAATCAGAATATCATAGAAAAAGCCTTTTAATATATGTTACTATGGCTCAACTAGCAGTGTTAAAGGGGTATTTAAATACCTTTCTCTTGTAAAGGTGTATCCAGTCCACGGGTTCATCCATTACTTGTGGGATATTCTCCTTCCCGACAGGAAGTTGCAAGAGGACACCCACAGCAGAGCTGTCTATATAGCTCCTCCCCTAACTGCCACCCCCAGTCATTCTCTTGCAAGCTCTTGACAAGAAAGGAAGTATCAAGAGATATGTGGTGACTTAGTGTAGTTTTACCTTCAATCAAAAGTTTGTTATTTTTAAACGGTACCGGCGTTGAACTGTTTCACTCTCAGGCAGAAATTGGAAGAAGAATCTGCCTGGAGGTTGATGATCTTAGCGGTTTGTAACTAAGGTCCATTCCTGTTCTCACACATAACTGAAGAGTATGGAAAGAAAACTTCAGTTGGGGGGACAGTTGGCAAATCACCTGATTTGAGGTATGTTCAGTATATTTTTTTCTAGAGAGATAAGGTCTAGAAAATGCTGACAGTGCCTAATATATTTGAGGTAAGCCTGATACAGTGATTTAACAGCGACTGGGATCATGCTTACAACATAAGGGTAATTTTTTATGTTAACCCTCATAGTACTTAGTGTTAAAACGTTTGCATTACTTAACAGAAAAAACGTTTTTTCTCTGAGGGTGATAAATCTTTATTTTGGGGCCTAGTTTTCCACATGGCTGTTATTTTACTCCTAGGAGTAGTTTTTTATGGCCCTCTGACTGTGAGTGCATGGTGGGAGGGGCCTATTTTCGCGCACTTTATGCGCAGTTGTTATACAGACTGAGACATCCAGCTTCTCTAAAGGAGTCCTCTTGCATATAGGACCACTATAGAGGGTTTTTTTTCCTGCAAGATCGTGTTTAAGGGAAGGTAGGAGCCACAGTAGAGCTGTGGCAGTGTGTTTGACTGTTTTTTAACGGTGTTACCGTTTTTATAATCCGTTTTTGGGCTTAAGGGGTTAATCATCCATTTGCAAGTGGGTGCAATGCTGCTTTAGTCTCTTGTACACATTGTAAAAATTTTGTAGAGTTTACTGCTTTTTAACACTGATTTGCAGTTTATATGGTAGTTTTTTTCTCTTAAAGGTACAGTACTGTTTTTGTTTAATTGCTTTTCACATTTATTAAAGTGTTTTCCAAGCTTGCTGGTCTCATTACTAGTCTGTTAAACATGTCTGACATAGAAGAAACTCCTTGTTCATTATGTTTAGAAGCCATTGTGGAACCCCCCTATTAGAATGTGTACCAAATGCATTGACCTTTCTATAAGTTATAAAGACCATATTATGGCTTTTAAAGATTTATCACCAGAGGTTTCTCAGACTGACAAAAGGGAGATTATGCCATCTAACTCTCCCCATGTGTCAGAACCTATAACTCCCGCTCAAGTGACGCCAAGTACGCCAAGTACATCTGGCGCGTCCACTGCGTTTACTTTACAGGACATGGCGGCAGTTATAAATCATACTCTCACAGAGGTATTGTCCAAACTGCCAGGGTTACAAGGAAAGCGAGACAGCTCTGGGGCTAGAATAAATACAGAGCTCTCTGAGGCTTTAGTAGCTATGTCTGATATACCCTCACAATGTACAGAAGCCGAAGCAGGAGAGCTTCTATCTGTGGGTGACATTTCTGATTCAGGGAAGGCGTTACTTCAGTCTGACTCTGAAATGACAGCATTTAAATTTAAACTTGAACACCTCCGCGTGTTGCTCAGGGAGGTTTTAGCGACTCCGGTTGACTGTGACACCATTGTAGTCCCAGAGAAGTTGTGTAAAATGGACAAATACTTTGCTGTGCCTGTTTACACTGATGTTTTTCCAATCCCTAAGAGGTTTTCAGAAATTATTACGAAGAAATGGGATAGACCAGGTGTACCGTTCTCTCCCCCTCCTGCCTTTAAAAAGATGTTTCCCATAGATGCCGCTACACTCGAATCGTGGCAGATGGTCCCTAAGGTGGAGGGAGCAGTCTCTACCCTAGCTAAATGTACAACTATTCTCGTTGAGGACAGTTGTGCTTTCCTAGATCCAATGGATAAAAAAACTAGAGGGTTTCCTTAAGAAAATCTTTATACAACAAGGTTTTATTCTCCAGCCTCTTGCATGCATTGCCCCAGTCACTGCTGCAGCGGCTTTCTGGTGCGAGTCTCTTGAAGAGGCTCTACAGGTGGAGACCCCATTGGATGATATCCTAGACAGGCTTAAAGCTCTTAAGTTAGCCAATTCATTTATTTCTGATACCGTTTTTCATTTAACAAAGCTAACGGCTAAGAATTCAGGTTTTGCCATTCAGGTGCGTAGGGGGCTATGGCTTAAATCCTGGTCAGCTTACGTTACTCCAAAGTCTAAGCTTCTTAACATCCCCTTCAAAGGGCAGATGCTATTCGGGCTTGGATTGAAGGAGATCATTTCTGATATTACTGGAGGAAAAGGCCACGCCCTTCCCCAGGATAGGTCCAACAAATCAAGGACCAAACAGACCAATTTTCGTTCCTTTCGAAACTTCAAGAGTGGCGCAGCTTCAACTTCCTCTGCTGCAAAACAAGAAGGAAATTTTGCCCAGTCCAAGCCAGTCTGGAGACCTAATCAGGCTTGGAACAAGGGAAAGCAGGCCAAAAAACCTGCTGCTGCCTCTAAGACAGCATGAAGGAGTAGCCCCCGATCCGGGACCAGATCTAGTTGGGGGCAGACTTTCTCTCTTCGCCCAGGCTTGGGCAAGAGAAGTCCAGGATCCCTCTGGAGATTGTTTCCCAGGGATATCTTCTGGATTTCAAAGCCTTGTCTCCAAAGGGGAGATTTCATCTCTCACAATTATCTGCAAACCAGATAAAGAGAGAGGCATTCTTAAGTTGTGTTCAAGACCTTCTGGTCATGGGAGTGATCCACCCAGTTCCAAGGGAGGAACAGGGGCAAGGATTCTATTCAAATTTGTTCATAGTACCCAAAAAAGAGGGAACTTTCAGACCAATCTTGGATCTCAAAATCCTAAACAAATTTATCAGGGTCCCATCCTTCAAGATGGAGACTATTCGAACCATCCTACCTATGATCCAGGAGGGTCAATATATGACTACCGTGGATCTAAAGGATGCATATCTCCACATTCCGATACACAGAGATTATCATCGGTTTCTCAGGTTTGCCTTCCTAGACAGGCATTACCAGTTTGTGGCTCTTCCCTTCAGGTTAGCCACGGCACCAAGAATCTTTACGAAGGTTCTAGGGTCCCTACTGGCAGTTCTAAGGCCACGAGGCATAGCGGTGGCTCCTTACCTAGACGACATTCTGATACAGGCGTCGACTTTTCAAATCGCCAAGTCCCATACGGACATTGTTCTGGCATTCCTGAGGTCTCACGGGTGGAAGGTGAACGAAGAAAAGAGTTCTCTCTCCCCTCTCACAAGAGTTTCCTTCCTAGGAACTCTGATAGATTCAGTAGAAATTAAGATTTTTCTGAAAGAAGTCAGGTTGTCAAAGCTTCTAACTTCCTGCCGTGCTCTTTATTCCACTTCTCAGCCATCAGTGGCTCTGTGTATGGAAGTAATCGGCTTAATTGTAGCGGCAATGGACATAGTTCCGTTTGCCCGTCTACATCTCAGACCGCTGTAACTTTGCATGCTCAGTCAGTGGAATGGGGATTACACAGATTTGTCCCCCCTGCTAAATCTGGATCAGGATACCAGGGATTCTCTTCTCTGGTGGCTATCTCGGGTCCATCTGTTCAGGGGAATGAGCTTCCGCAGGCCAGAATGGTGACGACAGATGCCAGCCTTCTCGGCTGGGGCGCAGTCTGGAACTCCCTGAAGGCTCAGGGCTCGTGGTCTCAGGAGGAAGCCCTCCTTCCGATAAACATTCTGGAACGAAGAGCGATATTCAATGCTCTTCAGGCTTGGCCTCAGCTAGCGGAGGTCAGGTTCATCAGATTTCAGTCGGACAATATCACGACTGTGGCCTATATCAACCATCAGGGGGGAATAAGAAGCCCCCTGGCAATGTTGGAGGTTTCAAAGATAATTCTATGGGCAGAGGTTCACTCTTGCCATTTTTCAGCTATCCATATCCCAGGAGTAGAGAACTGGGAGGCGGATTTTTTAAGTCGGCAGACTTTTCATCCTGGGGAGTGGGAGCTCCATCCGGAGGTATTTTCCCAGTTGATTCAACTATGGGGCAAACCAGAACTGGATCTCATGGCGTCTCGTCAGAACGCCAAGCTTCCTCGTTATGGGTCCATGGACCCCAAGGCAGCACTGATAGATGCTCTAGCAGCGCCCTGGTCCTTCAGCCTGGCTTATGTGTTTCCTCTGCTCCCTCGGCTGATTGCCAAGATCCAGCAGGAGAGAGCTTTGGTGATTTTGATAGCTCCTGCGTGGCCATGCAGGACTTGGTATGCAGATCTGGTGGACATGTCATTCTTTCCACCATGGACTCTGCCGCTAAGGGAGGACCTTCTACTTCAAGGTCCTTTCAAACATCCAAATCTAATTTCTCTGCGTCTGACTGCTTGGAGATTGAACGCTTGATTCTATCGAAGCGTGGTTTTTCCGAATCGGTCATTGATACCTTAATTCAGGCTCGAAAGCCTGTCACCAGGAAAATCTATCATAAGATATGGTGTAAATATCTTCACTGGTGTGAATCCAAGGGTTACTCATGGAGTAAAGTCAGGATTCCTAGAATCTTATCCTTTCTCCAAGAGGGATTGGAGAAAGGATTATCTGCTAGTTCCTTAAAGGGACAGATTTCTGCTGAGGTTCCAGACGTTCAGGCGTTTTGTCAGGCTTTAGTTAGAATCAGGCCTGTGTTTAAACCTGTTGCTCCGCCATGGAGTTTAAATTTAGTTCTTAAAGTTCTTCAAGGGGTTCCGTTTGAACCTTTGCATTCCATAGATATTAAACTTTTATCTTGGAAAGTTCTGTTTTTAGTAGCTATCTCCTCGGCTCGAAGATTTTCGGAGTTATCTGCTTTACAGTGTGATTCCCCTTATCTGATTTTCCATGCAGATAAGGTAGTTTTGCGTACCAAACCTGGGTTTCTTCCTAAGGTAGTATCTAATAAGAATATCAATCAGGAGATTGTTGTTCCTTCATTATGTCCTAATCCTTCCTCAAAGAAGGAACGTCTTTTACACAATCTTGATGTGGTTCGTGCTTTAAAGTTTTATTTACAAGCTACTAAGGATTTTCGTAAAACATCTGCTTTGTTTGTTGTCTACTCTGGACAGAGGAGAGGCCAAAAGGCTTCGGCAACTTCTCTTTCTTTTTGGCTAAGAAGCATAATCCGCTTAGCTTATGAGACTGCTGGCCAGCAGCCTCCTGAAAGAATTACAGCTCATTCCACTAGAGCGGTGGCTTCCACATGAGCTTTTAAAAATGAGGCCTCTGTTGAACAGATTTGTAAGGCGGCGACTTGGTCTTCGCTTCATACTTTTTCTAAATTCTACAAATTTGATACTTTTGCTTCTTCGGAGGCTATTTTTGGGAGAAAGGTCTTACAGGCAGTGGTGCCCTCCGTTTAAGTGCCTGCCTTGTCCCTCCCTTCATCCGTGTCCTAAAGCTTTGGTATTGGTATCCCACAAGTAATGGATGAACCCGTGGACTGGATACACCTTTACAAGAGAAAACAAAATTTATGCTTACCTGATAAATTTATTTCTCTTGTGGTGTATTCAGTCCATGGCCCGCCCTGTCATTTTTAGGCAGGTGTTTTTTAATTTTAAACTACAGTCACCACTGCACCCTATAGTTTCTCCTTTTTTCTTGCTTGTCTTCGGTCGAGTGACTGGGGGTGGCAGTTAGGGGAGGAGCTATATAGACAGCTCTGCTGTGGGTGTCCTCTTGCAACTTCCTGTTGGGAAGGAGAATATCCCACAAGTAATCGATGAACCCGTGGACTGGATACACCACAAGAGAAATAAATTTATCAGGTAAGCATAAATTTTGTTTTCTGATAGTTAGTTATACTAGAAAGTTATACTAGAAAAGATGAAAGATGTTGCAGACACTTTTTAATAATGTTATCAAAGTTCTTTATTGATTAATTTATTACAGTGTTTTATCTGAAGTTGATCAAACCTAGCATAAATAACTGACACACAGACTTGGCCTCTTATTAAAGGGAGATGAAATCCAGATAGAACATACAATTTTAAAGGGACAGTCTACACTAGAATTTTTATTGTTTAAAAGATAGAAAATCCCTTTTATTACCCATTCCCTAGGTTTCCATGACCAACACAGTTATATAAATACACTTTTTATCTCTATGATTTTCTTGTATCTAAGCCTCTGCAAACTACCCCCTTATTTCAGTTCTTTTGACAGACTTGCATTTTAGCCAATCAGTGCTGACTCCTAGGTAACTCCACGTGCGTGAGCACAGTGTTATCTATATGACACACATGAACTAACACCATCTAGTGGTAAAAAACTGTCAAAATGCCTTCAGATAAGAGGTGGCCTTCAAGGTCTAAGAAATTAGCATATGAACCTCCTAGGTTTAGTTTTCAACTAAGAATACCAAGCCAATTACATGAGGTATCTATGTGCAGCCACCAATCAGCAGCTACTGAGCATATTTAGATATGATTTTCAACAAAGGACATCAAAAGAATGAAGAAAATTAGATATTAGATGTAAATTGGAAAGTTATTTAAATTTGCATATGGGTTTCATGTCCCTTTAAATGGTGTCTTGGAAAACTGGTCAACTTAGTAAACATCTGATTTTAGTCTAAAAGGATTGTAACAGAAACTCTTGCCAGATAACACAATGCTTGCTCTGATTATGAGATCTAGAAATCCATGCCCATTAAAATATGTTTAAAACATACTTTTTACTTTAATGCTGCAAATTATGCTTATAGATTCTTTCATTACATAAGGGATGAGAGTCAGAGGGGGAGGAAGAGAGACAGAGAGAGAAAGAGACCATGGGGGAGAACAGCACATAAGGAGAGAGATGGATAGATAGAGAGAGAGACACACACACAAGGGGGGGGGGAGAGGGACCACTGCATTTTAAAGTAATAAAACAGCAGAGCTACAGAGAGTTCAGACAAATAGTCTATAATTTAGTGTGAAGTAGAGGCAAGCTGCTAAGTTAGTGGGTGTAAAGTTTGAGTAAACAAAATACAAAAATGACCCTGCTGTTAAAGAGTAAAAAAAACACTAAACCACATTCATTAAATGATCATTTTCACTAACAGAATACCTTTCAGTAAAATCTTACTTTAACAAGATGTGGCTGAAACACTGCAGTGCTCTCTCTGCCTCTCTTCCTGCTCTGTATAAGGATTCAGGAAGTGACAGTGGCACATTCCACTGCACTTAGAGGGGAAGAACAGAACTCTCTTTTTCACTTTAGCAAAGCTAGCAGGTTCACAGGACAGCAACAAAATATATAAAAGTTGTTTTTTTCCGTTTTTGTTTTGTTTTATATGATTTAACATCCAGCCCCAACCCTATGTTCCACTTACTAATGCCTCTCGCTGGATTGGTTCAGCCCAAATAGGACTGCCTCAAAAGAGAACAAAGCAAAATTGTTGATAAAAGTAAATTGGAAAGTTGTTTAAAATGACATGCCCTATCTGAATCATGAAAGTTTATTTTGGACTAGACTCTCCCTTTAAACAACTTTCCAATTAAATTCTATTATCTAATTTGCTTCTATTTGCTTTATTCACTTAGTATCCTTTGTTGAAGGAGCAGTAATGCAGAACTGGGAGCTAGCTAAAAGCCAATGACGAAGCATATACATGCAACCACCAAACAGCAGCTTCTAGCCCTACCATAGGTATACTTTTCAAGAAAGGATACAAAGAGAACAAAACAAAGTAGATAATAGAAATAAATTGGAATGCTCTATCTAAATCATGGAAGGGAAAAAAATGCGTTTTTTTGTGGTGCGCCTATATGATTTAGGCTTATATAATATTTTTTTCTATTTACATAAAAGTTAATTTTCTTAAGCATAGCTTATTAAAAAAAATGTAATATTCTCTTTTGGAGTTTCATATAAATAGTTCCTCTACCCAATTCTCATCTTCAGCCTTTGCAAATGTAACTCAAGATATACTAAATTAGATTTTTTAATATTATTTTTTTAATACTTTTCAATAATCAAAAAAATAGTAGCAATATTCGCCACTCCCCTTCCTCTGTGCACTAATTGTGCATGTGTCTCAAACTCCCCATACAGGAATATTCTGTGTGACCTACGTGTGGCCTGACGCATGCACAGTGAATGACAGGGACTTTGCTTAGACAAAGAGTGTATGAAACTTGGGACATATCCAATTATTAGAAATGCCAAAATATAGCAACATTCTACACAAAGTATGTATGGGTTGGCGATTAGAATTAGGGTAGGCCTACATGTAGCTTTAACTCCTAAGCATGTAAATATAAATCTGTGAAGTGACTGTATTAGTGAAGATGAGTATTTCTGTATTTTTCCAATTTAATGGCGTATTTAGGTTTTATGCTGTCCTAGGCACTTAAAATTCTGCTGCCCCCCCGTAATCAACACGTTTTAGGCCTTTTATGATCATACATTTTTTTTGCTGAGGGTGTAAAGTGACATTATTTCATGACATAAATGTTCAGGTTCAAGTGCACGTGTGTGGTGCGGTGCAGTGTGCGTAGTGCAGTGTGTGTATAGTGAGACTCAAAAAGTGCTGCCCCCCAAAATCTGCTGCCCTAGGCAAGTGCCTTTTTTGCCTGGGCCAAAATACTCCCCTGTTCCAATTAGAACCTTATTAGTCTGCAATTGAAGCTAATAGAGTTTCTTTAAAGAGTTTGTTAAAATAGATAGGATTAACTGCATCATCTTGCAGGTCATACAGAGGTGAATACAATGTAAAACAAGTAATGTTCATTTGCCAAAATGTTGCACACATGGAAAACTCCCATCATTACTTGTAACATTTTGGACTTCATCTTTTGGCAGTTTTTTTTGTCTAGTCATAATCCTCCCCTCCCCCTGCAACATTAGATGGGGAATATTGCAGCAAATGTTAAGTCCTCTAAATTACATCATAAAAGATAAACCAATACAACATGTCCTGAAATTAATGATGTATAATGAATGTACTGAATATAGCTATTCAATGATATAATAGATAGCAATTCCCCTCTATAAGCATAGCAATACCTTATTTCCCAACCTTTGTTGTGTTAAAATGAAGCTTTCTGCTTGAAGGTGTGGCAGAAACTGTACGCCTTAGCTGGAACATAAGCAGTTTACATTCGTTTCACAGCATATGCACTATAATAAATACAATTTGGATGTTTACAGAATGGGGAATGTATACATTTAGTAGACAGTAAAAGAGGAAGGGAAATCACAGCAAATGAATTCCAGCCAATCTAAAAAAATGTAGGCTTGCTAAAGGCCGGTACAATGTGTAAAAGAAAGGACCTAGATCCCATTGAGAGGCTCACTAATCATGTAAAAGAAAGGACCTTGTTGGTTTGTTATTTACTCTCTAATTATAGTGTATCAGTTATCTTCCAACTTCATACAGCAAACTATATCCAGACTACATTTTAATTAATCATTTTGAAACATTTAATTTTAAAATGAAAAGTAATCATCAAGTTATGTCTGTGATAGCCTCATTGTGTGTGTGTTTATATATGTATGTGTATAGCTAGACACTCAGTTTAGACCATTTTACATGAATGCTCCATGGTAACAGAGGGGTTAACCCCCTTTTCAGGAGACACAGTGTATTGCTGTTCCTAGACAGGCTATGGCACATATCCACCAATTATAGCTTGCTTTAGTGTCACTTTACTTTACTTTTGTTTTTGTAGAGGTTATCAAACATTAAAAATGCTGTAAATAAAGAGATCATTTTATTATTATTATGTTTGAATGTCCTTTAATTTAATAGAAAGGGTTTGCAAACCACTCATGATAGACAGATAAATGATACATTGATAGATATATGATGGTTCTATATATAGAGAGAGAGATAGATATATAGTGTTTGCATTATGTCGCAGTGTAAAGTATTAATTTATAGTTGTATGTAAAGTTTAAAAAAGTCTGTTTTCTGGATCCATTTTCTTGATATATATCAAGTAATCTCAGAGCATGCACATCCGACCATGTTTATTCATATATCCTTGTTTGTGTCCCATTTTAGATTAAATCGGTTATCATTTAAAAAAAAAATCATTGGAGCTTTTGTTAGTGGTACATCTGAAATGGAATCATGCAATTTTTTTAAAAAAATGGGCTATAATATACAATAAATGCTTACTATCCAGACAGTAATATATGTATATGATATGATTAATGGCGAGCTGCTTTTTCTTAGAATAAAGCAAAATTAATTATTTTTCTAAAATATTTAGAAATATAATAGTAATATCTTGGCTGTGTTCATTTTTTTAAAATATATTGATACAACTTTAAATAATTTTGATTTCCATGCCCTTTAAAGTAAATTGCATCGAATGCCACATACTGATACAGGTATACCCCGCTCATACAGCGGGTTAGGGACCAGATCCCCGCTGTAAAGTGAAAACCGCCTTAAAGTGAAACAAGGCAGTTTTAGCTTTTTATTCACTTGCCAGTGTGTTTAAAGACTTTAAAAAATGTTTAAACTAACATATATTAGGGTTGCAGTAGTGCTACGTTTAGTTTACCACTAGCACAGCACAGTATTCAATTAGTATTCAGTAAATATTGTACCTGTAAAATAGTGACAATTACTGTAGTACAATTTGCCAGACTATAGCACTGAGACACAGATTGCACTGTAATGCTGTAAACAGAGTGAACTAAGCATAACAAAATGGTGCCAGTCACTTTTCTCGCAATCTCACAATGATTACAGCACTGTTTCAAAATCCTTGGAGGCTGAACTTCAGCTCCACAGAGCGCTGTATTAGCGAATCGCTGTAAAGTGAAGCGCTGTAAAGTGAGGTATACCTGTATATAGTAAGTGTATGCATAACATTTGTATTTATATATGTGCGTTATATAGTATATAATCCAGAATACAGGTGGCAGTTCTATCTTTACTAGGTAAATTCAAAAACAGCAGTTATACAACCTTCTGCAATGCACAAGAGCATCAATAACCAGTTCCTAGAGCTTGCCCAAAGAATAAGTGACTTCATATGTAAATAGCCTAATAAAAAAAATGGCTAACATAAGTTGCTTGTATCTGGTAAAGCCTTAAGGGTACTAAAGGCTTTACTGGAGAACACTTAATGTTTGAGCCCTTAGCAGATCTGCCATTCAGGTGGATGTATTAGGACATTGAAAAAAACATATTTTTAATGATGTATTCATTGTATATCTTTATTGACACTTAAAAATAAAATATAAAAATAATAATGAAAAGTAAAATTTAATAAAAGTAAAACCTATTGCTATACTTTTATGTGGTGCTTAAATATCTGTTATGCATGGATAAGCTGCTTACCCATTCCTAGATTTTGCTACCATAAAACAAAATAAAATCATGCTTTGAATGTCTTGTAGTTTTTGTGAGCGCCTCCTACTGGTAATAATATCAATGTAATGCAGCAACACTCCAGCCTACATATTGTTGGCCGCAGTGTCTAGCAGACTATCAGATATTACAAAATAGTTACTCTACGACAGGTTGCAACATCAAAGCCAATATCAAAGGGAAAGTTTATTTTATAATTCATGTGTGACATCTTATTTATATAAATGTCTCCAATGCATCTCTCTGCAGCCTGTGACAAACTCTCATCCTCTACAATGAGTCTGCAAAAGCCAATGGAAAACCCAATCAGTAAGAGGCTCTCTGCTTCTACAGCGGCAATTACGCATTCCCCCGACAGAGGCAAGTGAACCATCTGCAACATGTGTCCCTCCTCATCTGTCCTGTCATGTCTTCTCTATATTTTTTAACATTCATACTCTTTCTTTCTAGCTCTCGAGATCTTTAATAATGGTGAATTCTCTGTGTATTATCTTTATGAACCGTTTGTTTAGATCTACACTGCTTCTTGATAAACATCCCCTTGGAAATATCAAATGTTAATATCAGATAAATATTGCATCATATAAAAATCATATAAAATTTAATATATTGGAAAAATCTGTAAATGAAGATGGAAAATTACTGTGACGATGGATATTTTACAAGCTTTAGTATGTAATTAACACTTGTCAACACTCGTTCATGGCATAACTTATTTTAGATTTCTATATTTACGATAATCATTTGTTGTAGAATGCAGAGGAAAGGTGGTTATCTAACTTAAATAAGAATTTTATGTCTCTTGAACTGCAGTTGTTTTCTTTAATAGATCTTCTTTTAATGCCTTCTTTCTCCAAATGTTCTAATGCCTGGGCTTCAGCATGTGAACTTGTGGACCCAATAACTCCTGGCTTCATTATTTTGGTTATCTTCAGTGCCATATTTTTATCTAGTGCATATCTGGTGCTTTTACACAAATTATCAATTTTTTTTTATTAATGTCTATCCAATCTGAAATTAATATTTTATAACCATAAAAATTAACTGCAAATTGGTTAAGCACATAGTTAAAGTGATGCTTTGGAGCAACAGAGCACTGCTGAGCCTGCATGTAAACTGCTGGTTACCCAATCAGCAGAGGTAGTCAAGCAGCCGGGTTGTGTGACCAGCAGTCCTCTGCAGGGGTTAAATATACATAAAATTGCATGGATGTTCCTTTAAAAATGACATGCTCTAACTAATTAGAGCACACAATTTCTCTGCTATAATGGCCCCGTAATATTAATGCAACAGAACTCTGACTGAAAGTCATAGATATTCAAAGGGATTCACATCTAGTTTCTGTCAATGATTTAGGGGTAAATGAATATGTGTTAAAAGTAATTTACATTGCCTGATGCCTGTGTCAATAGCCATCCCAATTCTAGAGGTATGCGTAGGATGGCCATGCTTTGATTTAAGTATTGTTTATTCTGAAATAAATGCTGAGCCTCTATGTGGACCAGATAGGCTCTAGTTAGCAACACTTAAAGGGACACTGTACCCAATTTGTTTCTTTTGTAATTCAGAAAGAGCATGCAATTTTAAGCAACTTTCTAATTTACTCCTATTATCAATTTTTCTTCATTCTCTTGCTATCATTATTTGAAAAAGAAGGCATCTAAGCTTTTTTTTGGTTTCAGTACTCTGGACAGCACTTTTTTATTGGTGGTTGAATTTATCCACCAATCAGCAAGGACAACCCAGGTTGTTCACCAAAAATGGGCCGGCATCTAAACTTACATTCTTGCATTTCAAATAAAGATACCAAGAGAATGAAGAAAATTTGATAATAGGAGTAAATTAGAAAGTTGCTTAAAATTTCATGCTCAATGTGAATCACAAAATATTTTTTTTGGGTACAGTGTCCCTTTAAGTTTTTCAGCAAAATTAGATATTAAGTTGCATGATATATACTCTCTAGGTTACATTCTTTTGAAATGAGATATTCTTTTAGGCTAAAACAGGTCAGAAGTTATACAGTGCATACACAGTTTCAGTTCTGTGGGGGTTCTGGTGGGCACAATGCTCCTCCAAACTTACATGTAGCACCCCAGTGAAGCTGCAGAGCGGCTCCATATATTATGCGTTCTATGACTTTCACCTTTTCACCACCTCTGTTAGTCCCAAATATTTTAAGTTCTAGGACCGCCACTGTGCATACCTAATCACTAATACTAAACTAGCCTTTTTATTGCTGATGCCTATTTGCTACAGCACCAAAGCTTATCCTAGGGCAAAGTCTTTTTTATGGCCAATGTTAAGAATAAGAAAGTCATGAAAAATGAAAGGGTTTTTTTTTCTATGGGCGGCATTGATATTAAACCATACCTTACTGTTTTAACTAAGGCATCCTCAAAACATTTTATATGAAATCCTATCATTTTGACCTAAAAGCAAACACTCACCAAATGAGAATTAAGCCCAGGTTATGCAGGGCTTGTGATCTCACATGATAACATTTTCAATGTTAAAATTGTAGTTGGTTGTTTTTATCACCAGTGTAATATTCGAGCCTCATACTATATCCCCACTCCATTCCTTACAATTGCCATTCCATAAACATTGACAATTCTATTTGTTTTGTTTTGCTTTATCTGAATCAATGAAAAACGTCTTGAGTTAATAATTTTAGCAAAATGTATTTAAACACACAAAGGGCTCGATTTATCAAGCCGTTCGCCTATCTACGACTGCAGGCTCTCACAAGAGAACCTGCAGTCAGTATTTATCAAGCAGCTTACATCAGACCGCTGTTTCCTAGCCTCTTATCCACCTCTTAGCTGGAGAATTTCAATCTCCCAGGTCTCGTCAGACTGGGGAGATTGACAGAGCGGGCAGGGGGCTCTGTTGCACAAGAGCTTAAAACAGCGCTATTGTGCAATGCCGAATTCCGTCAGCAGATTGCTGCCTACCAGAGGCGAGCTGGGGTGGACAGGGGAGCATATGTTTGGCCCATGTCTGCCCTAGCTTGATAAATTGAGCCCAAAATCTCTAAGTAAACAGGGGAATTGTCAGCTTTTTAATGTGATTTTTAAATTTCATTGACCTTCACTGAATGCTGCAAAATTGAAAGTGAATGACTTCCTAATGTGTTTGATAGCCGTATTTTACACTTAAAGGATCATTAAAGTCAAAATTCAACTTTCATGATTGTTACACCACACAATTTTAAACAACTTTATAATTCATTTCCATTGTATAAATATGCACAATCTTTTAATATACACACTTTCTAAGTTATTCGCTCCTACTGAGATCCCCAGAATATACGTAAAGGCATTTTGTGATTGGCTGATGGCTGTTACATGATGCAATTGGACTGAAACTAAAACTAACTTTGAAATTTGTCAGAGAAAAATCTACTACTCATGTGATATTTAAACTAACTGCTTTTGCAGCGTATATGTAATATGCATTATGATTATGCTATTCCATTGTGTTAAGTGGTCCTTTAACTACTAATATCATTAACTTAATAATTTTGATTAATGTTACAATTAAACAAAAAACTGTCAGATAGACTGGGTGGCCTTGTCTGAAAAGGACTACATTGATAGCACTCTGAGGAATACTCTATTACATCAAATTGTGGTAACAGAGAAAATCGCGCAAAGATGTGCAAAGAACAAAGACAAAACTGTCTGGATAAACTAGTCTACATTAAAAATTGGAAAACACACACTTAAAAACACTCTTAGGAGCCAAGAAAATCTTTATGATAGAACATGTAAAAGTGGGTATAGTGGATATATAATACCTTTAATAAATTAAATATATGGTATTGGGGCTGATAACAATCACTCATATTAAATGTACAACAGTTGAGAAAACTCAAGTAAGGTTAGTCTGTGTATTGCTGCTGAGGAATTGTGATTTATATTCACTTATATTCACTAGTCGTGATATTAGGGACTTTATATAAAATCCCTTAGAATTGATATACTCCGTGAATAACAGCATAAATATACATGTATGGCTGTATTATAACCTGTTGAGGAGCTCAAGTGTTAACTTTGTCGTGATTGGTGTTATGAGCACTTTTGGAATTGGTTTATGCCTCTTGGTTTAGAGTGACATGTTGCTGGACTTTAACACAACAGTGTAGATAACATTACTAGGTGCATTTGCACACTCAATAGCGTATTCCAGCAACTCTATTGTATGTCAGAAAAAATAGAGGCTTTGAACTAAATAATGATATTGTCATCGATATTTAGAAAAACAAAGTCTGGCGAGCATACACACTGTCATCTAAGGTACCAGTGTAATTAGAGGACACACTTCATAGTAATATTATTACCATTAATGATATAGTGTTTTCATTGTTTGCATCGGTACTAGTGTATATTATATCTTTTAAGTGTGGAATTTACACCAAGTTGGAAGATATTATTGATCTAACATCCATAAAGTTCCATTAAATTTATCTCTGCAGGTGCAAAGATACCTGATATTTGGACTGAAACTTTATTTGTTAATATCTTATATAGACTTGTTATAAAATTCTGGTTTTAGATTGCCAGTACCGGTGTAATTGCACATGAGTAAACACTTTAATATATAGCGTTCCTCATATTATGTGAGACAGACTGTTGTGATATAAATTTCAAATGTACCCATAAGTAAATACCATTTACTATAATATCCGTGATCTAGGTAATGAGAAATTAACCGCTGCTACCTGAACTGATCATTTCCTCTTATAAGTATACAACCGATGCGTGAGCTTAAGTTAGCTTGTGGTATCATAGTATTTCAATCTATCAGTTATGATCAGTAGGCATATGTAAGTTGCGGTTTGTCATTCCCAGGGAATATCATATAAGTGGGGTACTTAACGCTTGTTAATAAATACTTTTTAGAAATAATGTGTGTGCTGATAACAGTTCAGTCTCGGTTAGTATGATTAGAGGACTGCCCTGCTGGCAACTAAATCACAGGCTGTTTGGAGAGCAGCTGGGTAAATTCACTAGTAGTATGCTCCCGTTACCTTAACTCAGTATTGTATATAAGTATTGCATAAGCAGCGATACCTATGTAGTTGTACTTCAATATTTCTGCTGCTGAGTTTCAATAATACCGGATCATTAACTAGCTGCCGTAGTAAAAAGTTAAGCTATAAGCTATCCAGCGGCTATATAATCACCAGCGTTCTGCCCCAATTATCCACACCCAAGTTAAGTTTACATATTGCGGTACAAAGTATTGTTTAAGATAGAGGTTCCTAAGGCTAACTAAAAATACATGAGCTCCAAGGGCTCATCACCAGTACCCTAGCGTCCCTAACATGTTTCGCCTTGCGGCTTTTTCAAAGGGTGAGCGCGCCGCTCACATACCGGTCTTTTAAAGCCTTATGATCACGCCTCCTTAATGACGCTATTGTTAGCAACCAGTCCTCATCATCCTCAGTATAGGACCCGCCTGTCATTGCGGTCCTAGTCTGATACATCCTGATACATTGCTAATCACGAATGTAACCTTATTGTTATATTTGAAGTTTTACCAAGCTTGCAATAGGTTACATTAAAGTGGCCTTATACATGTATATATGCGAACTTGTTGATAAAATGTAAGATAAGAACTTAAGGTTATTACATCCTTTAGTTGATTAAGAATGTTCCACAAAATATTTATATATTCGAAAATTATTACAATAACTTAATATAATCCATGTGATTTTTTAAAAACTTGTGATAATGTTTAGTGCATTAACCCTGTGACAGCAACTTTAAAGATGTGCTGTGTATAACAGGTGCTGACGACCTGCGTTGTGAATAGTTTTGTAATTTTTAAAATTATTATTATAACTAATATAGTCCTTTTCAGACAAGGCCACCCAGTCTATCTGACAGTTTTTTGTTTAAACCTCGCTTACTACATAGCACCTATTTCTTTAACTCTACTAATGTGTAGAATTCACATGAGTTATTAATGAATATAGGGGATAACTTTATTGTATAGTAGGTAGTGCCATTGGACACTCTCTTTTGTTCTAATGTTACAATTAACTTGTGTAAACTCACCCTGTATGACAGCGCGTCCGGCTGCCCACAGCAATTCGCTCTTTACCAATGAGGTGACATTTCCACATCTAAACCAAGAGCCATGCTAGCATACAGCACACTGTAAGATGGCTGGCATGGCTTTTGGTTTAGAGGTGAAAAAGTCACCTCATTGAGTGAAGAGCACCGTGCCATGAGTGGCCGGAGGTGCTGAGTTTAGCGAGAAGCCACCGCACAGAAAGGGTGTGTTTAGCACCCTTTTTTTACTTAGTGATCAATGAAAGTCCAGTTTATTTTTAGCAGTGGTACGTACATCCTAGTGTTTTTAAAACGCTTTGGATTTACCATCACTTTAATTATCATCATAAAGTCGTATTTCTTTCTAATGGTGGTGAGAGTCCAGAAGACCTTTCTCTTGGGAAATACATAACCTGCCCACCAGGATGAGGCAAAGACAGCCTACACCATAGCTTAAAGTATCTCTCCTACTTCCCTTTCCCTCCCAGAAGTTCTTTGCCTCATTTAGTAGGGGCAAGGATAGAGGTGTTCTGAATTTTAGTGAAAGTTACTTAAATGTACCTGGAAGAGTAGCAAAGTATTGGTGGTGCAAAGTAAATCTTCTCCCTGGAGTTGTGGTCACAATCCAACTACAGGTGTTGCTGGGATAATTCCTTAGCCTCCTCCTGTTTGGCCATAAAGGTGCATTCCTTTAGTATATTCTCAACTGTTAGTTACAGTAAAAATGGGCTTCTACTGCACCCTGGAGATTCAGCAGCTGAAGGGTAAGAGCAGTAGAGTGGGATCTTGCTGTGGGGTAAGTACCCAGGCCTCACATAGGCCACTTTGACCAGACATAACACTTTTAGCCCATTCCATTTTTGACTTTGCTGTGCAGGAGGTTTGTGCACAGGAGGGAACTGAGTGTTTTAATGTGGAGATATTTCCTAAAAATCTTTGAGTACCTTGGTGAGTGTCCATAGGGGTTCTCGGGTGTTTTTTACACTGTGGGAGCATGTTTGCCTTAGGAGCCCCTTCTTTAAATCTCTCCTTACAGGAGCACTGATGGAAGTGGTCTCTGGAAGAGGAGGGCAGGGCGCACTTCCCACTCTTGTTGGTGGGGAAGGAGTTGCGTATTTTCCCGCCACAAGAAGGCTTTTGCTGCACTCCCCACCTACTCTTTACTCTGCACATTCTGCTGCAGGAGACATAGCACTACATCCATCACTTGCTCTACAAATCGGTCTTGTAGCCCTGAGGGGGTAAAATTCCTATAGCGGAGCAGGGGTAGGCATTATTTGGATCGATTACAGCAATTAATACATTTTACTGTAATTTTTGGCAACTTTGTTAGTAGGTACAAACATTAGTTCTCACTTTTCCTATTTCTTGGGGTGCTTAAAAGGGTGCCTATTAATGTTATTTACATCTTTGGGGGTATAAAGGAGGTTTTAGGATCTCATTTTCTCTCATAGATGCATTTAACCCTTTTCACAATGTGAGTATCACAGCATTGTTTCCACAATGATTATTTCTTTACTTTTTCCAAGCACAGAGTCTACTGTAGGCCCACTTCCTGTATACACTACTCAGGGTGGCGTTACTGAATTTGCTCCAGACTTCATATACAGTCTATTACTGAGGCAGTAGCTGCTATGCCACTGGAAAGTAAACATAAGCGCAAGGCTATCTCTTCAACTAGAAGTGGAATCTCTGCTGGTCCCTCAACTTTCAGACAATTTCAGGATTCTTATCCTAAAAAATTATCTTCCTTTTCAGATGGAGAATTATCCTCTGAAGATTTACCCTCAAATTCATATAAGAAATCTGTGGATGCTACTTTTCAGTTTAAGATGGAACATCTGTGTTCTTTGCTTAAGAAGGTAAAGAAGTTAGATATCATCATCAGACCTAAATCTAAGGCACCTGAAACATTTTCTGTTCTCTTATTGGTTTCTGAGATTGTGTCAAAGGAATGGGACAAGCCTCAGGTTCCATTTACTCCTTCCCCTGCTTTTAAGAAACTTTTTCTTATCAGAGATGCTAATCTGGAACTGTGGCAATCATTCCTAAGGAAGATGGTGCGCTATCTACTTTGGCTAGAAGAACCACAATTCTTCTGGAGAAAAGCACTTTTTTTAAGGATCCCATGGACAGGAAGCTTGAGAGTTTCTTTAAGAATGCTTTCTTAGAAGGGGGAATATTTCAGCTGGTAGGGATTATAGCTGTGGTGGAACAAGCTACATCATTCTGGTGTGACTACCTATCTGATCTAGTCCCAGACTAATCATCCTTAGAGGATATCCAGGATTGCATTCAATGTTTAAAGATGGCAAATTATTTCATTTGTGATGCTGCTATTCAGATAATTTGCATCAATGCTAATAATAAGGCCTTAGCGGTCTTATCCAGGCGGCTCTTTGGTTAAAATTGTGGTCCGCTGGCATGGTATCTGAATCAAGATTCTTAAAATTAGCCTTTAACAGAAAAAGCTTGTTTGGCCCTGGCTTGGATTCTATTATTTAAACTGTGACAGGGCAAGGGAACCTTCTTGGCCCCAGTATAAGAAGTCTAGACCTAAGGGTAAATCTGGTAGTCATTTTCAGTCCTTTCGTCAAAACAAGAACTAGAGATAATAGATTCCTCCAAGTCCACCTGGAGACCAATTCCAGTCTGCAACAAGTCCAAGCAGACCAAAAAGTATGTCCCCGATACCAAGTCTGCATGAAGGTGTGGCCCCCAATCTTGACTCCGTTCAGTATCCTTGGGTACTGGAAACTGTATCTCTCGGTCTCGGCCTAAAATGGAGAGGGTTATTCTGTCTCACATCTTGAAAAGACCAGAAAAGAGAGCTGCTTTCTTTCAATGCGTAATGGATCTGGAGGATATATGTGTCATTGTCCCAGTTCTGTTGGCAGATCAAGGAAAGGGTTTTTATTCCAATTGGTTTATGGTCCCAAAAAGATTAGGTCACGTTCAGGCCCATCCTAGGCTTACAGACTTTGAACACATTATTGAGAGCCACTTCCTTCAAGATAGAAACCATCAGGTCCTTTCTGCCTCTTGTTCTTCAGGGTCAGTTCTTGTAGACTTGAAGGACACTAATCTACAAATTCCGATCTACAAGGAACATAATCCGTTTCTTCTCTTTGCAATTCTAGACAGACTTTATCAGTTTATAGCTCTGCCCTTTGGTCTTGGCACTGTGCCCAGAATTTTAATAAAAGTTCTGGGGGCTCTTCTCTCAGTTGTCAGTGCTCAATGAAGACTACTCTGGTTTCTTAACAGTCATGATTGGAAGGTCAATGTGGCCAAGAGTTCTCTCACTCCTCGAACAAGTGTGTCCTTTCTGGGAGTAATCATAGACTCAGTAGCTATGAGGGTATTTTTGACAGCCAAGCCCAAACTCAAGCTACAGTCAGCCTGTCTGAAGCTTCAGTTGCTTTCACATACTTCTTTCGCTCAGTGCATGGAGGCTGTGGGTCATATGGTGGCGGCTTCAGATGCCATGCTGTTTGCAAAGTGTCAGGATTTTTTCCCTGTTTTGTTTGCCATGTGCTGCTGGCAGCCATTTTACTCAACTCTCTTGCTGACTCCGGTGCATTCTGTGTGATGCTGCTCATTTCCTGCACTTCCTTTTACTGGTATACATCATCCGTGTGAGACAGTATGCAGTCTCAGAATTGTGATGTCATCACTTATTATTTAAAGGGTCTCTATTCAGTATGCTTTGCCCTTGCGTTGTCTCAGAGCTGTTTGTGAGAGCTCCTGTGTATTACCTGGCTGTCTGACATCCCTCCTGGTTCCTGATCCCTGGCTTGTTCTTGACTCTGCTGTTCTCCTTGCTCCTGATTTTGGCTCATCTGACTACTCGCTTTGGCTCCTGACTCGGCTCGTCTGACTACCAGCTCTGGTTTTGATTCTTGGCTTGTTATTTGACTTGTGGACTTTTTATTATTTTTTTGCTATTAATAAAGGTGTGATCATTTTTTGCACTTCTCGTCTCAGTCTGATTCCTGGCACCCTGACACAAAGTTTCATTTCCAGCCTCTCCAGCTCTGCATGCTGAGACAATGAAATAGAGAGAACTCCATCCTGTCTCAGTGCATTTGTACCTGTATTTAAGACAGTTTCTTTCTGGTGGATGTCTCCCATTCTGGTGTCTCGGGGTATGGGGTTCCTTCGTCCAGCGTGTGAAATAATCACCATGGATGGCCAGAATGGGGATCGGTCTATGGGCCAGCAAAGGGCTCAGGGTGTTTGGTCGCCTCAAGAAACACTGCTACCAATAAATGTCCTGGAAGGAAAGACTTTTGCATAATTTAGATGTATTCAGGGCATTTAGGTTTTGTTTACAGGCTATTAAGGACTTTTGTCAGTCTTCCACCTTATTTGTTTTGTTTTTAGGTAGACATAAGACCAAAAGGCTACTCTTAGTTGAATAGTTTGATTCACATTGCTTACTTGGAGGCAGGACAGCAGCAAACAGATCATTCTACTTGTTCTGTTTCTACTTCCTGGGCTTTAAAAAATTAAGCTTCAGTAGAACAAATTTTCCACAATTTTATCATGTTGAAGTTTTTGCCTCAGTTGAGGCTACTTTTGCTAGGAAGGTTTTTCAGGCGGTTGTTCCTGATGAATAGGTGCAAGCCTTTACCTTTTTGTACCACCCATTTTTTCATGGACTCCACAGCTTGGTTATTAGTTCCCAAGAGTAAGGTCTTGTGGACTCTCACCACCATTAGAAACAAAACATAACTTATTGTTAGGTGATAAATTAATTATTTTCTTGATGGTGAGAGTCCACAAACACACCTAATTTTTCTGATGACGTCAGTTCTAGTTTGCACCTCTTTACCCTACTATCCTTCTTACTTCTTCCCCCTATCCTTGGCTATATGTACTACTCAGAGGGAAAAGGAAGTAGGAGGGATAATTAAAGCTCTGGTGTAAGATGTCTTTGCCTCTTCCTGGTGGCCAGGTTATGTACTTCCCAACAAGAGTAAGATCTTGTGGACTCTCACCACCAAGAAATAAATTATGTTTTTGATAACTACATCTAACAAGTACAATATTCTTAGATTAAAAGTTTGATTTGATCTATATGTTTTACTCTTTATTAAACAAACAATTGTAATAATTAACTTTATTAACATGCAAATTGTGCACGAGAGAAATTTTACTTTGAAAAAAGTTTTCTTCAAACTTAGAAAGAGAGCAAACATAGGAAAGAGTTTTGAAAAGTGCAAAAACGGATGAGATGGAATACAGGTGTAAATTGTTCCCATATAAGGTATAGTGGGTGTTACCACCCCATGAATGCATTCAAAAGCAATTTGATAAATGGCTTACAATAGTGTTTTTTATACAGAATGGAATAGGGTCAAATTCAAAAAGTACATTTTAAGGTACATTTACATGGAAAATACAGAAGGATAAGCATTTACCCCAGTATCTGCAGCCTATTTTTTTCTGTACAGAGTTAGTTTTATAAAACTCTGTCGGTCTGTCTTTCTGTCTATCTATCTGTCTATCTATTGATCATACCCCCAATATAACACTACAAAATCTGTTGGCACTTTACACATAAGCATAATATTAATAGTAATGGGAGCGTAATGTATAAAAACAAGATAATGTAGAGAGAGTTTAGTACAACATATCATGTGGGGTTGTTAGTTTACAGTATAGCAGTTTACTTATTAGAATGTTGTTCCCATTTCTAATAATGTTTGACCATACAATCCACTTTTTTTTCTGAACAATGGTAGTTACACCACAAGTAAAGTCAAGTTGAAAAAACAAAAAGTAACAGAAATTAAAACTTCTGTTCTGGTACAATTATTGTCTGGAAGATTTGGCACCTGTCAGAGCTGTAGATCTCTGCTCGGGTGTGTCTGAATGTTTGTTATTATTTGGTGCTGTGCAGTAGACTGGAATCTGATCCATCAGTCACCTAGGGCTGTGCCAGCACTGCAGTATCTATTTCCTGATCAGCTGAGACGTGTAAGCAGTTATTGTGATGGAGGTCGGCATGTTAGCAGTAAAGTGGTGTAAATGTCTCCTGCAAAATATTTTAGTAAGATGAGAAACAAGTAAAATAACCAGAGGTAAAAACTCTTTCATGGTAAATAAGCCCTTTATAACCATATCTGCTTTGCATATCATTTCACCTTGTGTATGTCACTTTGTCATTATGCCTTGTTTTGTATATTCATCTTCAAGCATATAAATGTGGTGCAATGAATATGTTATTGTAGCGATATTTAATCATGGTATAGTTTGTCTGATTAAAATAGATAAAAGTGATTAAATTGACATTTACAATAGTATCAGCTGTGTGCTTCCTATTAAAGGGACATGAACTTCAAACATTTTCTTTTATGATTCAGACAGAGTATGCAGTTTTAAACAACTTTTAAATTTATTTCTATAAGCAAATTTGCTTTGTACTCTTGGTATCCTTTGTTAAAAGCATACACAGGTAGGATCAGCAGCAGCAGTGGACTACTGGGTGCTAGCTGTTGATTGGTGGCTGCACACATATGCCTCTTATCGGTGTCCTACCCGTTGTGTTCAGCTACCTCCCAGTAGTCCTTTGCTGCTCTTTCAACAAAGGATACCAAGAAAATGAAGGAAATTGGATAATAGAATTAGATTGGAAAGTTGCTTAAAATCACATGTTCTATCTGAATCATGAAAGAAACATTTTGTGTTTCATGTCTTTTTAATGCTCATTGGCTAATAGGCACTTCCTGCTAATGCTTATTGGCTGACAGTCAAGACCTGCTGATAGGTACACAGAGCATTCGCAGGAAGTACCTTATCAGCCAATCAGCATTAGTAGGAAGCACACTACTGATCCAGTTAAATAACCTATACTTCACATATTTTCAGGAAAAACACAGTACTTTAAATGCTACTTTTTCATATAACCGATAGTGACGTTTTTTAATACATTTGTTTTAAATGCAAGTGCATTTTATATATACAATCAATGAAAGTAGTCTCTACCCTTTTTCTGCTCCAGATTGGAAACCTAATGGAACCTTCCTTTAAACCTTTACATTAAAAGGACAATAAAGTAAAAATGACACTTTAATGGTCAGAGTATGCATTTGTAAACAACTTTCCAATGTACTTCTATTATCTAATTTGCTTCCTGCCTCTGTTATCCTTTGTTTAAGAGTAAATCTAGGTAAACCTAGAAATGCACTACTGGGAGCTAGCTGGTAATTGGTGGCTGCACTTATATGGCTCACCAGATGTGATTAGCTAGCTCCCAGTAGTGTGTTGTTGTTCTGAAGCTTTCAACAAAAGATACCAAAAGAACAAGACAAATTAGACAATAGAGGTAAACTGGAAAGTTGTTTGAAAATGGCATTTTCTGTCTGAATCATAAACATTTCATGCTGACTTTACTAGATGCCTTTTAAAGGGTTTGTCAGTTTTTATGTTGGCCAGGTCTTAAAAACATCTGCAGGCAACTTTGATTTCTTATATAAAACTTGCATTTACCCACTAAAATGATAAATCAGAGAATGTTAAGGGTATATTAATTTAACCCTTTCTGTTTCTTCATATCCTCTGCTTCATTCTTTTGTTAACCATCCATTTTCTTTTGCTAATTCCATTGTTTCATGTGCGTTTTGTTTTAATTTGAATTGCTTTGCTTCCATCCTTCAGCCCATCGCATGTATCTTAGTCCCACGGAAAGTTTCATTGTTAGCCGACTGTTGACTCCAACACATTCCTCTTTAGCCAGGAGCCGAAGTACATCTGTGCTCAATGAGCATAACCTTTCCTTGTCAGGTAATATGGAAAGGAGATTAATGGTATGGGCTTAACCATGTGCAATGAGTAACCCTATGAAACAATGTATTATGCTGAAATTCCCACATATGTGTGTCCAAAATAATATGACACAAAAAATAACTTCCCATAAAATATTCAGTTATGCTTGCACTATATATTGTCCAAGAGTTTGGAAAACAGCACTCTGTGTGGGGCATGGAACCCTGGGTCAGCCACCTCCAAATTGTACACGGGAAAATTATTAAGCGCTGATTGTAGGCCCAAAGTGTTGTCCATTCCAAACTTACATCAAAAATAACAGAAGAATATAGCCTCTCCCCTGTGCTCTTGAAAGCTACTGTTTTTTGGCTAATTTTTCAAATTGAAATATTCATTCAGATTTAAATTGGTTTATTGTCTTCAGATTTATGTCTGCTATTTGGTCTGGCCCTACACATTGGTGCCAAATAGCTGGGTTGATGAAAGAGAAAAGGACTCTAACAGCTTTTACATGTTTCAAGACTGATTACTGTAGATAGACTATAAGGTCGATATTTGAATGAAAATAATCTCTTTTGATTAAATTGTGGTTTGGCTCTCTAGATGTCATGTGCTGAATTAAAATTTTCAGTAATTTGACTTGGTGCAGCCATATCGCTCTAGGCACATTGGGCAAGTAATCCACGTCTAAGTGTGCTTTTCACAGAGGAGAACTTTCTTGATGTATATCAGTCTGATCCCGCCTAGCAAGGTCAGTCCAGCTCTGAAATACCAGGCAATTCTCGTCTGAACAAGGAAAATGTCAACCTTAGGCAATCGTTTCGGCCTCCTTTGGGCCTCGTCAGTGAGGTGCAGCCATATCGATAGAGTGGGCAAGGGGTCCACATCTAATTTCCCCCATTACTCCTAGGGAGATTTCCCCATGGTCATAATACATATACAAATAGAAAGAGAAGCAATCTTCCAGGAACGAACAGCTCAGTGGTTTGTTCTATGGCCTGGTTACCACCTGGGAGTAGCTTCTTTCAGCCAAATTGTGCTTTTCACAGAGGAGAACTTTTCTGAAGTATATCAGCCTGATCCCATCTAGCAAGGTCAGCTCATTTCCGAAATACCAGGCAATTCTCTGAACAAGAAAAATGGCAAACCCAGACAATCGTTTCAACCTCAGCCATATCCCTCTAGGCACATTGGGCAAGATGTCCATGTCTGGTTTCCCCATCACCGCCAGGGAGACTTTTCCCAGGGTCATATTATATATACAGACAGAAAGAGAAGCAATCTTCTAATTATAAAACAATTATACCTTTCCTAACAAAATGACAGTGGCAGTCATTGCCTACGCCTCTAAATAATTACAAAGTAGTGTTTTATGTCTATTTCAGACTGTTTATTTTGACAGCATGGAAGTGCATGCCTCTGCGAAACTGGCCTGTGGGAAACCTGCTCACTGGTTGGTTGATGGGGAATCCTTCCACATCTGTGAGGGTGCAGGACACACCCCACAAATATAAAAACAAAAACAATGTGTATTTTTTTTTTTCTTTCAGCTCATTTATATTTATTTTAAATATCGTTAGCTAATAATTTCTACTTAAAGCTTTAAAAAAAAAAAGACTAAACCTATGATGCAAAAAGAAAACAAACCACTCATAAGAGGTTATTGAACAGCTGTATGTAATTCCTTCTGAGAAATATTGTTTTTCTTATATCCTAGACAAATTGTAAAATAGAAATACATAATATATGGGTTGGAATATAATCCAGACTTAGATATGTGTTTATTCAACATTGTTCTTTGGTTTAATGTATATTTTCTTTTTGTATCTATTACTTTATTTATTTTTATTTAAAATATGTTCTGTCAGATCATGTAAATAAAACAAACACTAAAGACCAGCTATTAGTGCTGGCAGCACATAGGTACTGTAATATCATTTTCACTTGAAATATGTTGGTCTTGTTTGTAACATATTTATTTGTCTTTCCCTCCCACTTTTCCTTTCTCTCTGCACCTCCCTCTGCATGTTCTCTCATGGCTCGTCTTTGTGCTATAACTCTTTAGTCTTCCATGTCTGTTCTCGTACAGTAGCTACTAGTCCTATAAAATCGCCATGCAAGCCTTCTCCTGCAAGAAGCACAGAAAGGAAGAGAGGTGTGACACCAGCTAATGTATTCAATGGAGCTAAGATTGCCACTTCCCCTGACTCTGTACCGGTAAGAGGATGCGGATTTTATTTTTACTTCTATTATAACTTAACATTTTGCACTAGGTATGTTTGTTTGTGTGTGTGTGTGTGTGTATGTATGTATGTGTATATATATATATATATATGTGTATATATGTTTATGTATGTGTATATATGTATGTATATATGTATATATATATATATATATGTGTATATATGTTTATGTATGTGTATATATGTATGTATATATGTATATATATATATATATATATATGTGTATATATGTTTATGTATGTGTATATATGTATATGTGTGTATATATATATATATATATATATATATATATATATATATATATATATATATATATATATATATGTATATGTATACAAATTAGAAGGAGAGATTCAAATCCGAGGTAGGTAAAAGAAGGCTTTATTGATATACATCCATATAAAAACACATGTTAGAGTAGGACTAACAGGTTTTACGCGTTTCGGCTGGGTGCTGTATTCATAAACTTTATGTATATGTATGTGTGTGTATATATATATATATATATATATATATATATATATATATATATATATATGTGTGTGTATATATATATATATGAATGTGTGTGTGTGTGTGTATATATATATATATATATATATATATATATATATATATATATATATATCGCAAATAATGAAAAAGAAATTTAGTGAAATAAAATAAAGTCACTGTAAAGACTGGGTATTCAGCACTCTTTTAAAAAGACATTTTACAAAATTACAACACTCAAAATTTATACCAAAGTTAGGTTTACTATCACACTGTGTCGAGCGTAGGCCCATCAAACTGACAGAATACCGTTACACTGTGTAAAGTAAATGTCGTGGTTAAAAGTACAAAAAAATTAAACCAAAATATATTCACATATATTTAAAAATATTAGGACCGGTCCCGTTGAATTGACATGTAGTTTGTATAAACTTAGTAGAAATGATTATTGACTATTTTAGTAACAGTACTACAGCTGAGTAAGCGCAGATCAAAAACATCTAGTTAGATTCTCAGACCCATTTGGGTTTTAGTGAAAACTGAGGTAGCTGAGGTTTAAAAGATCTGTGCATAGTAACTTGTCGTATTATGGACAATGACACAATGTATTCTATTACTTAGCAGTGCATAATCTCTAGGGAGATATTATACATAGTCAAGCGTACATAAACAATAGCAAAATCACTATATTTTATAGGCAGAGATGCAGCGAAGTTATACCATCAGAGCCACCAAGGGGCTATGTACATTCAGTATCAAAGGGCTGCTAGTCTATTATAGACTGTTTAAATGTTAAAGGGACACCAAACCCAATATTTTTCTTTTGTGATTCAGATACAGCATGCAATTTTAAGCAACTTTTTAATTTACTCCTATTATCAATTTTTCTTCTTTCTCTTGCTATCTTTATTTGAAATAAAAGCCATCTAAGCTTTTTTGGGTTAAGAACTCTCGACAGCACTTTTTGATTGGTGGATGGATTTTTTCCACCAGTCAGCAAGGACAACCCAGGTTGTTCACCAAAATGGGCCGGCATCTAAACTTAGATTTTTGCATTTCAAATAAAGATACCAAGAGAATAAAGAAAATTTGATAATAGGAGTAAATTAGAAAGTTGCTTAAAAATTCATGCTCTATCTGAATCACAAAAGAAAAATTTTGGGTTCAGAGACCCTTTAAGTCCTTTTCTAAATTATATATATATATATATATATATATATATATATATAATTATATATATACTTCTTTAAATAAAGCTAAAGTGGGGAGTAGGCTATTTTAAGTTAATAGAGCTGAGTCATAAATTTAGACAAAGCAGAACCTGTTTAAAGTTTTCAAAATGCAGACCCTTAAAATGCATATTGAATGAACTTTAGAAAAGAAGAGTATTGTTGTGACTTAATAAGTAACTACACAAGAGACAGGGATATCAGCATTTTCTTTTTTATTTTGGTTATAATAACCTTAACAATCATCCCCATTCGGGAAAAACACAGTGCAATAAAGTTCATGCAAGCCTATACCAGATAAAGACCCTGATACTTGCCTATACATAAGAACCACATCCAGAAAGTACACGGTAAAGCTAAGGCCATACAGTCCTAGGACATCAGTTTGCAACATTCACACATAAATCAAGTACTTATAAGACCAATTCAACAAAGAACACCTCTAACAGCGGATGGCAGTGCAGGAGCTGCACTAATTGGCCATCATGTTAACCCATGAGGATCTATATTTGCTAAAAAAAGATATTTACATTAGCCGTATTGGTTATTGTTATACATAAAAAGCAGTGAGCTTTATGGCAACCAATTTATAAGCACATAGGAAAAGCTTGGCTTGTGATCGATAACATTAGACCAAGGGGAAACCGAGCAACACCTATTTCAGAGGGCACCCCTAACATATATGAAGGATATGGTGTCATGAAATTAAATTGTAGAGGATCTATGTTCGGTCCCCCTAATCTTAGGTCACAGTGGTACCGCTTGGCAAATTGTTAAATTCAAATGAAATTACAGTGTAGCTACAATAAAAACAAAGTAACAAGTCACGTGGGGGTGAAACGCGCGTCGGCAGTGACGTGCACAGAGCGGGCTGCTCAGTCTTGGAACAAGCAAGTTTGCAACTAAGTCGAAACAATTGGAAACAAAGTCGGCAGTTTACAGGTTTAGCCAAGCTGTTTGGATACACGATTGCTGGTCTTTTGCCTTGGATGATTGCCTCAACAGACATCGTGATTTTGCCGCAACAGAGGGAAGGAATTCTACCCCTCTGAAGACGTAATTATATGGCGTTTTGCCCATCAGGCACATGTTTAACTTGCACTCTGGACGGTTCTCATTAACAGCACTACAAGTTTGGAGGAAACCTATCATATTGCCTGACATGTTGTCTATTAAGAATATTATGACAACGGTTAACCAATGTATATAATACCTGTTACTTTGTTTTCATTGTAGCTACACTGTAATTTCATTTGAATTTAACAATTTGCCAAGCGGTACCACTGTGACCTAAGATTAGGGGGACCGAACATAGATCCTCTACAATTTAATTTCATGACACCATATCCTTCATATATGTTAGGGGTGCCCTCTGAAATAGGTGTTGCTCGGTTTCCCCTTGGTCTAATGTTATCGATCACAAGCCAAGCTTTTCCTATGTACTTATAAATTGGTTGCCATAAAGCTCACTGCTTTTTATGTATAACAATAACCAATATTGGCTAATGTAAATTTCCTTTTTAGCAAATATAGATCCTCATGGGTTAACATGATGGCCAATTAGTGCAGCTCCTGCACTGCCATCCGCTATTAGAGGTGTTATTTGTTGAATTGGTCTTATAAGTACTTGATTTATGTGTGAATGTTGCAAACTGATGTCTTAGGACTGTATGGACTTAGCTTTACCGTGTACTTTCTGGATGTGGTTCTTATGTATAGCCAAGTATCAGGGTCTTTATCTGGTATAGGCTTGCATGAACTTTATTGCACTGTGTTTTTCCCGAATGGGGATGATTGTTAAGGTTATTATAACCAAAATAAAAAAGAAAATGCCGATATCCCTGTCTCTTGTGTAGTTACTTATTAGGTCACTACAATACTCTTCTTTTCTAAAGTTCATTCAATATATATACTTCTCTCTGTGTGTACTTAGTCTCCCTATAGGAAAAAGGGGAAACCAGACGCGGACTCCTTGCTCAGTGTGCTTAAAGCAATATGGCTACACCTCACTGACGAGGTCCAATGAAGGCCGAAACGATCGTCTGGGGTTGCTGTGTTCCTTGTTCAGAGAGGAATTGCCTGGTATTTCGGCGCTGGACTGACCGTAATAGGCGGGATCAGACTGATATACTACAGGAAAGTTCTTCTCTGTGAAAAGCATTACTGGGCTAAAAGAAGCTGCACCCAGGTGGTAAATCGCCATAGAACAGGCTAACAATAGTATTGAGCCAGTTGTTCGTCACACACACTTGTACTCATAAGTTTACATACCCTGGCAGATTTTATGATTTCTTGGCCATTTTTCAGAAAATATGAATGATAACACAAAAACTTTTCTTTCACTCATGGTTAGTGTTTGGCTGAAGCCATTTATTATCAATCAAAAGTTTACATAACCTGGTGATTTTGGCCTGATAACATGCACATAAGTTGACACAAATGGGTTTGAATGGCTATTAAAGGTAATCATCCTCACCTGTGATCTGTTTGCTTGTAATTAGTGTGTGTGTATAAAAGGTCAATGAGTTTCTGGACTCATGACAGACCCTTGCATCTTTTATCCAATGCAACACTGATATTTCTGGATTCTGAGTCATAGGGAAAGCAAAACAATTGTCAAAGGATCTGCAGGAAATGGTAGATGAACTGTATGAAACAGGAAAGGGATATAAAAAAGATATCTAAGGAATTGAGAATTCCAATCAGTAGTGTTCAAACTATAATCAATAAGTGGAAAATGAGGGGTCCTGTTGAAACCAAACCACGGTCATGTAGACCAACTAAAATTTCAGCCACAACTGCCAGGAAAATTGTTTGGGATGCAAAGAAAACCCCACAAATAACTTCAGGTGAAATGCAGGACTCTCTGAAAACATGTGGTGTGGCTGTTTCAAGATGCACAATAAGGAGGCACTTGAAGAAAGATGGGCTGCATGGTCGAGTCACCAGAAGAAAGCCATTTCTATGCTTACAATACACCAAACAGCACAGAGACAAGCCTCAAACCTTCTGTCACAAAGTCATTTGGAGTGATGAGACCAAAATAAAGCTTTTTGGCCACAACTATAAACGCTACATTTGGAGAGGAGTCAACAAGGCCTATGATGAAAGATACACCATTCCTACTGTGAAACACGGAGGTGGATCACTGATGTTTTGGGGATGTGTGAGCTACAAAGGCACAGGAAATTTGGTCAGAATTGATGGCAAGATGAATGCAGTATGTTATCAAAAAAATACTGGAGGAAAATTTGCATTCATCAGCTCGGAAGCTGCGCATGGGACGTACTTGGACATTCCAACATGACAATGATCCTAAACACAAGGCCAAGTCGACCTGTCATTGGCTACAGTAGAATAAAGTGAAGGTTCTGGAGTGGCCATCTCCGTCTCCTGACCTCAATATCATTGAGCCACTCTGGGGAGATCTCAAACGTGCAGTTCATGCAAGACGGCCCACGAATTTACAGGAACTGGAGGCTTTTTGCCAGGAAGAATGGGCAGCTTTACCATCTGAGAAGATAAAGAGCCTCATCCACAAATACCACAAAAGACTTCAAGCTGTCATTGATGTTAAAGGGGGCAATACACGGTATTAAGAACTTTTGATCAGGGTCATTTGGATAGTTTCTGTTGTCATTATGATTTATAAAGAGTAAACACAGTTGATCGATAATAAATTGTTTCAGCTAAACACTAACCATGAGTGAAAGAAAACTTTTTGTGTTATCATTCATATTTTCTGAAAAATGTATGTTTGTGTGTGTGTATATATATATATATATATATATATATATATATATACATACATATGTATGTGTGTGTGTATACTGTGTGTATATATATATATATATATATATATGTATGTGTGTGTATTGTGTGTGTGTGTGTGTGTGTGTGTGTGTGTGTGTATATATATATATATGGGTTCTGATGAAGAGGAGCATTCCCCGAAACGTCACTAAATAATAAATCTGTTTGATACTTAAGACATACTTGCCATATCTTAACCCTATTCTAGCACCCTGGCATATGATGGACTGTTTGTGAGAGTGCACCTGACTCACTTTGTATGTATGTGTGTATATATATATATATATATATATAACACACAGAAAACCTGGCACTCGCCAGCAGATACTCAGTAATGTTTAAAAGCAAAACTGGGGGAAGTCAGTTACATTTGGCGCCAAAAGATCAAGCCCAGGACCACGTCAAGGTCTCCCCCTTACTGGGACTCAGACTGCGGTCCATTCCTGTGTTTTGTATTTACATAGGGAAGGTTACAAAAGCCTGTGTCACCCTGGGAGGTTCCCAGTTGGTTTGTTTGAAAGTATGCATTTTTTGGATGCTGGTTTAGGGCTAGACTTCAGAATAGCTTCTGGAATTATTCATAAAGGTATTATAATTGACCTTCTACTAGGACAATTCTGTATTAACAAGAATAACTGAACTTGTTAAAAAGGAATAAATGATTGTTTTATGTGCAGCAAATCTCTGTTGCAAACTTTTTTTTCTGGATGGAGTCAAATAAGGACCCAGCAGCTAATTACTTTAGAGTGGAACAAATTTATGAAGGACTAGCAAAAATATTATGACAATGTCTCAAGAATACACAAAATGATTATGTCCCTATAAAGCCATATATAGCATTGTTTACTTGTAATATCCTGCATGATGGTCTGACCAGCTAGTGGCTACTGTTTTGAAGCAGGATTCACTGGAGAATGGAAAATTAGGACACTAGGGGGTAATATAGGAGTGAGCTGGGCGGGCACAGCAAGCTCTGTGTGAGCAGTTCTGCTATATTTTTACTATTTGTAATGTTAATAGTTTCATGAAACCATCATGATAGGGAAATTAAGCTACTGTAAGTTTATTGTTCTTTCCATTATTATGACTTGTCAAATGCTGGATGCTCATTCAGCAAGGTTTGCCTTTACTTCTTGGGAAGAAAAAGTTAAGGGATAAGAAATAGAACTATATGATAGGAAAGCATTGCTATTAGTATTGCATTATGATATATAATAAGTTTTATTAGCACCATTACATTTTGTAGTATTTTACTAAGGTGTTAGGTGAATGCCAACTGTGGTGAGTCAAGAAATAAAAATATTTAATTTTACATGCAGTAAGTTTGACCATCCACTACAGATACAAATACATACAGAAAGAGTCTGTCATGATTGAACAACAGTTCAGTGACTTGTTCTATGGCCCTTTTACCACCTGGGGGTAGCTTGTTTTAGCTCAATTGTGCTTTTTACAGAGGAAAACTTTCCTGAAGTATATTAGTCTGATCCCGCCTCACAAGGTCAGTCCGGACCCAAAATATCAGGCAATTCTCCTCTGAACAAGGGGAAACGGCAATCCCCAGGTGATCGTTTCAGCCTCCTTTGGATCTCGTCAGTGAGGTGCAGGCATAACCCTCTGAGCACATTGAGCAAGGAGTTGTCTGGTTTCCCCCATCACCCTTAAGGAGACTTTCTCCAGGGTCATAATACTCATACATGCAAAAAGAGAAGCAGTCTGCCAGGAACGAACAACAGCTCAGTGACTTGTTCTTTGCCCCATTACCTGCGGGGAGTGCCTTCTTTTTTCCCAATTTTGCTTTTCACAGAGGAAAACTTTCCTGAATTATATCAATCTGATCCTGCCTAAAAAGGTCAGTCCGGCCCTGAAATACCAGGTAATTCTCCTCTGAATAAGGAAAACTGATACCCCCCAGATGATTGTTTCGGCCTCCTTTGGGCCTCTTCAGTGAGGTGCAGCCATAATTGGGCAAGGAGCCAACATTTGGTGTTCCCATCACCATTAGGGAGACTTTCCCCCAGGGTCATTATACAAATACATAGAGAAAGAGAAGCTGGACTAACCTTGTTAGACGGGATCAGACTGATATACTTAAAGGGACAGTCTACACCAGAATTTTTATTGTTTCAAAAGATAGATAATCCCGTTATTACCAATCCCCTAGTTTTTCACAACCAACACAGTTCTATAAATACACTTTTTACCTCTGTGATTACCTTGTATCTAATCCTCTGCAAACTGCCCCCTTATTTCAGTTCTTTTGACAGACATCCATGTTAGCCAATCAGAGCTGGCTCACCTGAACTCCACGTGCATGAGCACAGTGTTATCTATATGACACACATGAACTAACACCCTCTAGTGGTGAAAAACTGTCAAACTGCTTTGAGAGGATGCAGCCTTCAAGGGCTTAGAAATTTGCATATGAACCTCCTAGATTTAGCTTTCAACTAAGAATACCAAGAAAACAAAGCAAAATTGGTGATAAAAGTAAATTTGAAAATAGTTTAAAATTACATTCTCTATCTGAATCATGAAAGTTTATTTTGGACTAGACTGTCCCTTTAAGGAAAGTTTTCCCCTGTGAAAAGCGCAATGAATGTGTAGACCTGTGTTTAAGGGTATCAAATGATCTTAACTGATAGCCTTGCAGCCAGGAACAGTGCAAGTTGACAGCTAAGCACACATACTTGTCAAAGTGATTGTTGTTTGCAAACCACCACCTATTTACTAATCTATGGTTCATTGACTCTGTGTTATCATTATGTATCAAGTGTCAGCAAACTTTCCAGGTACTTGATACAATACTGGAGTGTACAATAATAAAATGCCGTAACAAATTATATCCCATTAAAATCATTGTCTGTGTTTGAGAAGTGTTTGTTGCTCTTGCTATAAATAATTAGTTCTGAGACAAATAAAATGTATGTGCAGTTACATGTTCATAGAGACAGACATAGACTTTAGATATGTTGTGATTGCCTTGATATATTTTATTTAAATAGTGGTGTCTATTTTCTAGAACGAAAAGCTGAAGAAAGAAAAACGAGCATCAACTCCTGTTCAAACAAGTTCTACAAGTTCTTCTCTTCGTAAATCTGAGAATCCTGCGAGTATAGCAAAGAGGTCTTCTTCTCCAGCAACACCTAGGTATGACCAGTTAACAGAATTTAATTGTTCAGTTTAGGTGCACTCTCACAAACAGTCCTTCATATGCCAGGGTGCTAGAATAATGGTAAGATATGGCAAGCAGGAGACAGCACTCTCTGGTCTTAATAATGGATAAAGTAGATTTATTTAGTACAAAACTAAATAAATCTACTTAATCCATTATTAAGACCAGAGAGTGTTGTCTCCTGCTTGCTATATATATATATATATATATATATATAAATAAATATATATATATATATATATATATATATATATATATATATATATATATATTTTGTGTGTGTATGTGCATGTATTTATATGTGTGCATTTTATGTACATATGTGTGCGTGTATATCTGTAAGTAAATAGGTAGCTAGATATTTACTTTCCATAAGGCAGGGATAGTCCACAACGATATTCCTTACTGTTGGGAAATACTACACCTGGCCACCAGGAGGAGGCAAAGACACCCCAGCCAAAGGCTTAAATGTCCCTCCCACTTCCCCATCCCCATGGAGATGCAGGGAAAGTTTTTCTGCAAAGCGATCCAGACTGTCTATCTAACAGCTCCTGGGCAATCAGTGTTAACGAGTTCCCTGTCAGAACACCGCGGCAAGGCTGTCACACTTGAGAAGCTGTATCTGTTCCACAGAATAGATCCTGGAGGGTAAGTCCGCTTTTTTTTACTATTTAGCAGGGACTCCTATTATTAGGGTCACAGTGTGACTCCTCTTAACTTTAATAGGATCAAGGGTTAAAGGGACAGTCAAGTCCAAAAAACTTTCATGATTCAAATAGGGCATGTCATTTTAAACAACTTTCCAATTTACTTTTATTAATATCTTGGTATTCTTAGTTTAAAGCTAAACCTAGGAGGTTTATGTGCTAATTTCTTAGACCTTAAAGGCCGCCTCTTCTCTCAATGCATTTTGACAGTTTTCACCACTAGAGGGTGTTAGTTCATGTGTGTCATATAGATAACATTGAGCTCATGCACATACATTTACCGTGGAGTGAGCACTGATTGGCTAAATTGCAAGTCTGTCAAAAGAACTGAAATAAGGGGGCAGTCTGCAGAGGCTTAGATACAAGGTAATTACAGAGGTAAAACGTGTATTATTATAACTGTGTTGGTTATGCAAAACTGGGGAATGGGTAATTAAGAGATTATCTATCTTTTAAAACAACAACAATTCTGGTGTTGACTGTCCTTTTAATATCTCTTTGATTTCAGAGATTAATTTGGAACAGTTTCCAATCAGATTTAGTCAGTATGTCTGTTTTCCGAGGATGAGTTAACCTCTGTAGCGTCAGAGGGTGAGCTCTCGGAGTCGGAGACTTCATATACCTAACCCCCTCCTTCTGAGAAGGTTTTGTCTACATTAGAGGTTCCAGTAGCAGCACTTCCAGAGGAACCCAAGATTCCTAAGTTAGACAGGGTTTATGAGGACAGAAAGGTTCCACAAACTTTTCTTGTCCCAGTTCGCATGGCGAATTTTATTAGTAGTGAATGGCAAAGAATTGGAACTCCTTTTTCCCCTATGCCAACATTTAAAAAGTTATTCCCGGTCCCTGATTCTCAGTTGGAATTGTGGGGTGCCATTTTGATGCTAGCCAAACATACCACTATCCCTCTGGAAGATAGTTCTTGCTTAATGGGAGCCCAAGGACAAGAAGTTTTAAAGAAGAATGTTCCGACACACACACAGGTTTTTTGTTTCAACCGGCGGTGGCAGTTGCCTCTGTGGCTGGGGTTGCCACTTACTGGTGTGACTCTCTGTAAGAGCTTATCGAGGTGGAATCTCCCGTCAAGGATATTCAGGAGAGGATTAAGGCTCTAATAATTGCTATTCCTTTTATCTGCAATGTGAATATGCAGATTATACATCTGAACGCAAAGGCTTCAGGTTTTGCGATTCTAGCTTGCAGAGCTCTGTGGTTGAAATCTTGGTCTGCGGATATAGTTTCTAAATCCAGACTCCTTTCCCTACCTTTCAAGGGGAAAGTTTTGTTTGGTCCAGGTCTGGACTCTATCATTTCTACTGTTATCGGAGGAAAGGGTGCTTTCCTTCTGCAAGATAAGAAAAACAGAACTAAGGGACGGCAGTCATCTACTTTTCATTCCTTTCGTTTGGACAAGTCCCAGAGAACTCAATCGTCCTCCAAGCCTTAGCGACTCAAGAGTACCTGGAAGCCTGCTTAGTCCTGGAATAAGTCCAAGCAGATTAAGAAGCCCGCAGATAACAAATCTGCATGAAGGGGCAGCCCCCGATTGGGGATTGGATTGAGTAGGGGACAGACGCTTGGTTTCAGGATGTTCAGGACCATTGTATACTTGAGGTTATATCTCAAGGGTACAGGATAGGATTCAAATCTCATCCGCCCAGGGGCAGATTCCTCCTCTACAGACTGTCTACAAGACCAGAGAAGAGGACAGCCTTTTTAGATTGTGTGAGGTATCTATCCTCCTTAGTAATAGTCCCGGTACCTGCATCAGAAAGAGCTCTGGGGTTTTATTCAAATGTCTTCGTAGTTCCCAAAAAAGAGGGAGCTTATTGTCCAATTCTGGACTTTAAGTGCCTGAACAAATTTCTAAGTGTCCCCTCCTTCAGATGATCAGATCGATCCTTCCCCTTATTCAGGAAGGACAATTTATGACTACCATCGATCTGAAGGATGCATACCTGCATGTTCTGATCGACAAGGATCATTTTTCAGTTCCTACAGTTTGCTTTTCTGGATCAGCACTTCCAGTTCATTGCACTTTCGTTTGGCTTAGCTACTGCACCCAGGATATTTACAAAGGTCCTAGGTGCTCTTATGGTGGTGGCCAGAACTCAAGGAATTGCAGTAGCTCCGTACCTGGACGATATCTTGGCAGGGCCGGATTGGGCAGCCGGGATACCGGGAAGAATCCCGGTGGGCCGCTTGCCGACAGCTCAGCTGGGCTGGTAGGCCTGGCCCTGGCTGCTGCTGCTGTCTGTGTATAAATATGTTTGCAATTGCACTGCAGCTTTGTCAATGCTGAGTTTGCAATATAATTGCGGTCCTGTTATACTGACTAACTCAGACAGTGTAGTAAAAAATGTTTTATTAAACTACTTTAACCCCCTCGCGCTGCCGGCACCCCGCTGCTTTTGCAAGTTAAACCGGCCGGCGCTGCGGCCGCTGGTGCCTGTGTTACTTAACCCTGGCTAAGACCTTAGTCAGTGTCACCTTACTAAACCAGCCAGGAGCCAGCCTGCCGCAGTGCCATCTGAGATCTCTACAGTGACTGAGTCTGTGTCTGTCTCAGTGACAGTCTCACAGTCACAGGCTCAGTACTGTACTGTCTCAAACAGTATGTCACTCTCACAGGCAGGCCAGCGGAGGAGGACTCAGGAGTCAGGAGGATTCAGGTCAGGATTAGGGATCCTCATATACGGGCCGGTCAGGAGGTGGGGCGGGCCGCGGGCCGGCGGCTGTGATTGATGTCATCATGACAAGTAAGTTGACTCACCACACCATGTGACAGAGGGAGCGGGAGCCTCAGCCTGGTAGGCTGCACGCAATTGTTTTACAGCGTGTGCTGCTGCTGGAAGCGTGTGGTGCTGCAGTGACAGGTAATGCTGGAGTCCAGTATTAGTAACTACATGCCATCTGGGGCACAGCCTCTTCTTTATTAACACAGTATTACCACTAGATAACAGCGCAAGGAGTAATGGAAGTTGTAGTTCTAGCCTAAAATGTAATGCAGACACTTTCTTCTTTTTTACAGAAGTGCGCTCTCATACTTCTCCTCCTTCTGCACTTATTTGCAATACCTGACAGAGCTGCGAGAGAATTCTGCTGTAAAAAGATATATAGTGTGTGTATAGTATTAAGTGCCTATTAGACTAGAACGAGCAGCAGATTTTTGTTAATTGTCCGTTTTGGAGTGTGTGCTGGCTGTCACTTGAAGTTCAGCAGCTCAAACAGTGGCATTAGTCAGGTAAAGAGAGAGTGAAAAATAAAAGTTATAGCGATCGCAAATCACAACCCTAACACCCACACATCTGGTACTGCAGAGAGGATAACAATGAGAGCAACCTGCTGTAATAAACATGTCTGGGTGGTTATGATTTGTGATCACTTTAACTTTGAAGGTGCCGTGTTTTCTTATGTCTTGTCTGCAATCCCCTTCCCCCTCCTTCTTTCTGGCTGAGAGAGCCTTGCTGAATGAAAGAGAGGTAAGAGGAGTCAGAGGTTATCTCTTCTTAACCTGGGCAAGTGTGGTCATCCTCCCTCTCTGCAGAGTTGTACAGTTTAGTTAACCCATTTGTTCCCTATTATTTGTGTCTTGTGTGTAAAATGTACTTCCTAATCATACTCATTGATGTGTTTAGTTTAGGTACACACAAACACCTTAAACATATACCACATATATATATATATATATATATATATATATATATATATCTCAAAATCACAAACGTATTGCATTAAGCAATGATACTTTTTTATTGGACTAACTATACATTTATAATATATACTTAGTCCAATAAAAAAAAGTATCATTGCTCAATGCAATACTTTTGTGATTTGAATATATATATATATATATATATATATATATATATATATATATATATATATATATATAAATATACATATATATATATATATATATATATGTATATATATATATATATATATATATATATATATATCTCAAAGACCAAGTTTGCAGGTGTCAGTGCAGCTTCTGGCATGAGGGAGGCCATATTTACAAAGGCTTTTGTAAGGAATGTTTAATCATTTTTTGCCACCATAGTTTAAACAAGTCATCCCTGAAGGGGACCTCTGGGTCATTAATTGCAGCCATGTTTTAGCACTGAAGGGCTCTGGGAGGTTTACGTGAGGGAGGGGAGCACTGCAGCATTATTTCTGGCAAGTTTCAGAATTTGTATGGGCTGGGCTGAAGGGGGCGTGGCTGGACTGGAGGGGCGTGACTGGACTGGAGGGGGCGTGGCTGGGCCGGTCTATACAAATTTCCAGGGCCGGTCTGAGTTCCCAGTCCGGCCCTGTATCTTGGTACAGACACCATCTTTTCGTCTGGCAAAGGTACACTCAGAATTTCTTACGAGTCTTCTTCAGTCTCATGGATGGAAGATAAACTTGTAAAAGAGTTTTCTTACTCCAAATACCAGAGTGAATTTCCTGGGTACGGTTCTAGGATCTATCTAACAGATCAAAGATGTCACAAGCTGACATCGGCGTGCCTTGCCCTCTTTTGGTGGCTTTGTCACGATCATCTGTCTCGAGGAATGTGCTTCTTGAGACTGTCCTGGGAGATTGTGACTATGGATGCCAGCCTTTTAGGCTGTGGAGCATTTTGGGGTGCCAGGAAGGCACAAGGTTTAGTGTTTATAGCGATATTCTGACCACTAATACCCTTTCTTTAGGTGCACCTATTATCTTTCCTTACGGGAAGCACTTGTTTTAGAATATTTTGTAACTGCAGGCAATCTTTAATGCACTGAAGGCTTAGCTCCTTCTAGGTTCATCCCAGTTTATCAGATTCCAATCAGACAATATAATGACGGTTGCTTACATCAACCATCAGGGAGGAACAAGAAATTCCTTAGCAATGAGAGAAGTGTCTACAATCCTAGAATGGGCAGAAACCCACAGTTGTGTGCTGTCAGCAATCCACATTCCGGGTGTGGACAACTGGGAAGCAGACTTCCTCAGCAGACAATCTTTTCACCCAGGGGAATGGTCTCTCCACCCCGAGGTGTTTGGAGAGATTTGCAGCAGATGGGGGATGCCGGAGATGGATCTTATGGCCTCTCGTCTCAATGCCAAACTACCCAGGTACGGGTCGAGAGCAAAGGATCCTCAAGCAGAGTTGATAGATGCTCTGGCGGTTCCATGGAGGTTCAGAATCCTATATCTCTTTCCTCCATTCTGGATTGGATGAGACTCTTAAGCGCTTGTGCTTAATTACCCAATAAGGAAAGATAGTCTTACTATGTAGTTGGATTCAATGAGATCTATTTATTTTTAGAATTATAAATACATACAATAAAATTTAAAACAATAGAAATTGATTCTTAAAACAAATCTAACTGGTTGGCCAACCATACAGTGTGAATAAAATGATATAATATGTTTTCCAATCCCTGTTACTTAGTGTGTTATACAAACATATCTGTATATTTGAATTTTTGAATTTTGGTTTAATTGCAGATATTTTTTATGGATTTGATATAGTGGACTTGTGAAGAAGTATGGTATCCACAAAGAATATTCGCAATATTAATTCTTAATTACCATATTTACCATATTCGTTTGTTTAAAGCTGAACATACATAATTAAAATAGCGTCAATGGTATCAACAATATAATTAAAATAGCGTCAATGGTATCAACAATAGTAACAAATAATAAAAGTGAAACAAAAATAAAGTGATACAGTAAAAATCGTATAAGTTATGAAAGATAAAGTCTTTCTGCCGTGATCGTTAGAGTAATTGTTAATTGCTTTTTGTTAAAAGCGCTGTTGTTAAGTCCTCCGTGGGGATAGTATGTGCGGGCGTGCTGCAACACGTTTTTATCTAATTGCTATATATATTGCGATTATAAGTCACTGTTAAGTAGTTTTGGTTATCTGTCCTTCACATTAACTTCCTTAGTTGGTGTAGGTATAATAAATCTTACCCGTTGTTTCTTTTGGGATACTTTGTTTCTGGTCTAGTTTCTTTTTGTACCCAATTCAATCTTTACTGTGATGAATGTGGATCGGAAGCCGGGATAGCCGCTGCCGGTGTTGTAGTGGTTTCAGTATGTCGAGTTGGTTTGTCTCTGCAATTACACACACTTGAAGAAGTAGATGCTGGGGTATTGTGGTAGTGTGCTTTAACCGTTAATCCTTTTGTCAGATGGCTGGGCTTTTTGCCTGGTTCAGGTTTTCAAAACCTCTTGAATTGTTGCGAATGTGTTCTGTTTAGATCCGTACTCTATTTGTTTCAGAGTATCCGATCTGCAGGTGTCCACAGGTTTCTTTAGGCCCAATTATTAGGTAAGGTATTTCAGTTGTTCTTGGCGGTCCTTTGAAAGGAGGACTAGGTGCTTTGAAGGTTGTTCTTGAACGCTTCAGAATATCTTTCAAGCGTATTTGTTGGTCCGTGGTTTGATGTAGTCTTGGCGGTCCACTTCGAAAGTGGACTATGAAAATGTTCAGTGTAGCAAGGAGTAGGCAACGCGTTTCAGCTGATTAATACAGCCTTTATCAAGCATATCCTTGCAGTTGTAAACAGTGGGTTTTTGTATTCTGTGATTTGATTCTATTGGATCCCCTAGGTAGTTGTATCTTTACAATCTGGTGATCCTATTGGTTGTTGTGTCGGTGCTTTTGATTGGTCATTCCTTAGCATGTGACCTATTAATGGTTCAGTTTATCACGGTGATGGGGGAATTTTCACTTATTTGTATCAGATGACCAAGTAAATGCATAAAACGTTATGAAAACTTGTTCCAGTAGTAAACACAAATACGAATGTATTGTTATAATAAAAACATAAATAACTTTTTGTACGTCAGAGAATCTGTCCTTACAGGGTTTGTGAGTCAGTATAAGGTTTTTGGTATATGCCAATTTGAATATTTATTATGTTCTATTTAGTCCTTTAGTGCAAGAATTCATATTTTATTGTTGGTTCAATTCTAGGGTTGGTAAATTAGAGGTTTAGTCATTTGTTTTGATGATGCAATTTAATATAACAGTGGAATGGGAAATTTCAATTTTGCGTGTTCTTGTTTGATCTTTAGTAATCGTTTGTTAAAAAGCAGTTTTTTTATTAATAATCGTTATTTCCATTATTATTGCTTTGGTGCAAGTATATGAAACATGCATTATTGGTTCTGGAATTTTTATTCCTATTTTTGTAATTTATTTATTTTTAGTGTTCGTTCTTTTATAATCTTTTGTTGAAGAGCAGGTTAATCTTTTGGTATTCATCATTTCAATTGTATTGGTTCAAGGATATAAAACATCCATTATTAATAGTTGTGTATCAATCTGTTGGGTTTCTCTTCCGAATTTGGAGTGTTTGTTCTCTTTTAGCCTTTGTTGAAAGAGGGTATCATAAAACGATTTCTTAAAATTTGGTGAAATTTTGAATTGTTTATGAAGTGTTGTTATCAGATGCATTATTATTGGTTCTGGAATTTTTATTCCTATTTTTGTAATTTATTTATTTTTAGTGTTCGTTCTTTTATAATCTTTTGTTGAAGAGCAGGTTAATCTTTTGGTATTCATCATTTCAATTGTGTTGGTTCAAGGATATAGAACATCCATTATTATTAGTTGTGTATCAACCTGTTGGGTTTCTCTTCCGAATTTGGAGTGTTTGTTCTTTTTTAGCCTTTGTTGAAGGAGTGTGTCATAAAACGATTTTTTAAAATTTTTGGTGAAATTTTGAATTGTTTATGAAGTATTGTTATCAGATTGGGTTTTTGGTAAAACATGCATTATTATTGGTTCTGGAATTTTTATTCCTATTTTTGTAATTTATTTATTTTTAGTGTTTGTTCTTTTATAATCTTTTGTTGAAGAGCAGGTTAATCTTTTGGTATTCATCATTTCAATTGTATTGGTTCAAGGATATAGAACATCCATTATTATTAGTTGTGTATCAACCTGTTGGGTTTCTCTTCCGAATTTGGAGTGGTTGTTCTCTTTTAGCCTTTGTTGAAGGATTGTATTATAAAACGATTTTTTTAAATTTTTGGTGAAATTTTGAATTGTTTATGAAGTGTTGTTATCAGATTGGGTTTTTGGTGTTGGCATGCAGGATTTTTTGTGGTTCAAGTATTCAAGAAACAGTTTAGACTGAAGTCTATATTCAGACCTTTTGGTCTTAAGGTTTGCATTTCGAAGATCCATTTTGCTTCTTTTTTAAGTAGGTTGTTTGCCTGGTTACCACCTCTTATATTTTGTTTAATTTTTTGTATAGCTGTGTAGTTGAAATATTTTAGATTGCTGTTATTGCAAGTTCTGAAGTGTTTGGGAACTGGCAGGTCTTTATTTCTTTCTAGTTCCGATTTTTCTATTGATAATATGTGTTCCCTTATTCGTTCTTTTATCATCCTTTCCGTTTCACCTATATATTGTTTGTCACATTTTGTGCATGTTATAAGATATATTATGTTTGTGTCTGTACATCTTATAGTCTCTTTTATTTTATATTCCTTGTTTGTGATGCTGGATTTGAATGATTTAGCTTTTTTTGCATGTCTGCATGCTTTGCAGAAACCGCAGGGATAAAATCCCTGTAATGTTTCACCTTGAACTCCTTTTTGGATTTTCGGTTTGTTATGTTTTATGGTTGGAGCTAGTGAACTTTTTAGGTTTTTGGCCTTTTTGTAAATGAATTTTGGGTTTTGTGGTAATTTCTCTCCTAAGTGTGGATCTTGTTGTAGTATTTTCCAGTGTGATTTGATAATTTTTTCTATTTCACCTCTATCCTCACTGTACTCTGTGATGAAAGGGATGAACCATTCTTTAGATTCTTCTATAGTGTTAGTTTTATCTTTGGGTTTATATTTGAGTATGTCCTTTCTGTTGGTTTTTTGTACTTGAAGTCTTTCCACTTCTATTTCTTCCTCTGTGTATCCTCTTTCTATGAATTTCTCTTTAAGTCTCTTTGATTGGATTTCAAAATCTGTGTCTTTTTTACAGTTTCTTTTGAGTCTAAGGAACTGACCCTTTGGTATATTTTGTTTCCACCGCTTGAGGTGACCACTTGTTTCGTGTATGAAGTTGTTTGCATCGACCTCTTTGAAATAGGTTTTTGTGAGAAGCTCGTTATTTTCTATGCTAATTTCTAGGTCTAGATAATGTATTTTCTCTGTACTGTAGTCTGCAGTGAATTTTAGATTAAGTTGATTGTTGTTCATATGTTCTAAGCAGGTATTTAAATCTTGTGTTGTGCCTTTCCAGACAAAGAAGAGATCATCAATAAATCTTTTATACATGATGAAATTATTTTTGAAGGGGCTCTCTTGTAGGAATTGTGTTTCCCATATTCCCATGAACAGATTTGCGTAACTAGGGGCAAATTTAGTGCCCATAGCTGTTCCGCAAATCTGTTCATAGTATGTGTTTTCGTACATAAAAAAGTTATGGGTTAGAATAAATTCTATACAATCTATTATGAATTCTCGTTGTTCTTTTAACATAGTTGGGTCATTTCTTAAATATTTATTGATGGCATGGAGGCCATCTTCGTGTCTAATGGAGGTATACAGTGCCTGAACATCGCATGTCACTAGTATATATTCATCAGTCCATTTGAAATTATCTAACATTATTAATAGGTTTGTTGAGTCTCTTAAATATGAGTCTAAGTTTATGACGTATTTTTGAAGATATTTGTCGATATAGGCTGATAAATTTGACGTTAGTGAGTCAATCCCTGAAATAATTGGTCTGCCTGGTGGGTTAGTAAGTGATTTGTGGATTTTTGGAAGGACGTATATGACTGGAATAATAGGGTGGTTAGGGAGAAGGTAGTTGTGTTCTTTCTCATTAAGAATACCTATATTAGATGCTTTATCCAGAAGGTGTTTTAGAAATACTTTGTAAATGATGGTTGGATTACACCGTAATTTTTTGTAGGTGTTCACATCTTGTATAAGTGAATGTACCATTTCTTTGTATTTGTTTGTATCTAAGATGACTATCCCTCCTCCCTTATCCGCTGGCTTTATTGTGATTTCGTTGTTTTCTTCTAGTTCTTTTATAAGGTTTTTTTGTTTTAGTGTGATGTTATGTTTTATTTTCTTTTGTGCGATGTTGCTTATATCTTCTAAAATCAGTTTCTCAAAGGTTTCTATGTAGTTGCCTTTTTCATGTTTAGGATAAAAGTTTGATTTTTCTTTTAGCCCTGAGTGTATGAAGTTGTCTGTTTGGGTGTTTGTGATGTCATTAGTTATTTCTCTTTCGAGAGAGGTCTTCTGGAAATATTTTTTGAGGGTTAATTTCCTAATAAATTTGCTGGCGTCTATATATGTTTCAAATTTATTTAGTTTTCTTGTTGGTGCAAAAGAGAGGCCTTTATTCAAGATTTCTATTTGGGATGTATTTAGAGTGACTTTGCTAAGATTAAAGATGCCATTTTGCTTTATCTCATTCTTTTCGCTTGTTGGTTTTGGTATTGGGGCTCTCCTCTTTCTCCTCTCTGTTCCCCTCCCTCTGTTACCTCTTCTTCTGAATGGTTTCTTTTTCTTCTGGTATTTGGGTGTGGTCCTACCTCTAAAAAATGTTGTTCAGTAGTTACAGCGGAGTGTTCACCTTTTGTGATAGTATTTCCATTTTCTAAAGGGGCATATCTGTTGTATGTGGGCACTGTCCAATTCTCTTTTTCAGTCCTGTTATTTTTATTTTTGTTGTTCCAACCATGGTTGTGAGTTGTGTTGGTTGTATACTCTTGGTTTCTATTGTAGTAATTGTGGTTTTTGTATTGTTCTCTGTAATAAGTAGGTTGGTGTAAATATTCTGTTCTATTTTCTCTGGAGTAGTCTGTTTCTTTCTTATTTCTCTGGTAGTAATTTTGGTGGTTGTGCTGTTTATGGTTGTATCCTGTTGTTTGCCAAGCGGGTCTGAAATTTTGTTCTCTTGTAGAGAAAGTTTCTTGGTTCCTTTTAAAAGTGTTATATGAGTTGTGGTTATATGGTTTATAGTTGATCTCTCTTTCATTGTAATTTTGATATCTGTTGTTTTGTGTCCTGTAGTCTCTGTAATCGCTATTATTATTGGTGGGATATTCATTTTTAGATGTATCACTATGTTGAGTGTCCTTAAATCTGTATTGTTGTTTTTCTGTAAGGGGCGGTTTATTTATCCCTGATGGGAGGTCAGTTTTGTGTTCTACTGTGGTTTTCATAGTGTCTCTTCTCCAACTGTGGCTTGTGTATTTATTTGAATCAGGGTTTTTTAGATGTGTGTCATAGTCCTCTCTGTCTCTTTCAAATTTATTTAGTTTGATTTTAATCAGTTCATCCTTGGTTTCCCTCATTAATTTCTTAAGTTGTTCTTCCTTTCTTTTGTATTCGTCTAGATCTTTAAATATTTGGAGTTTACTCTCTATTTCATTGATTTCATTTCCTAACTTTATTAGAATCTCTTCTCTATGTTCTTTAATTAATTGCATTAGTTTAGCAGATGCCTCATCTAGGATCTCAGCCCATTTCTTTTTAAATTCTTCAGATTCTGTTTTGAATGTGCATTCCTTTTTTATACGTAGTCCCCTAGGTATTCTTTTAGCGCTTAAATACTCATTAAGAAAGATGCACTCAGTTTTGTGTCTAATTTCCAGAATAAGCTTTTTTTCTAATAAATTCATAAATTCTCTAATTTTTTCTTTATCGCTGTTATTGACTATAGTTGGTATTGTATGATTTGTTTTGTCAAAGATGTTGTGTATATTGTCATATATAGTTGATCTGAGTTCAAAGATATCGGTTCTGTCTGTTTTATCATTTTCTTTTCTAAGAGATATAGGGTTTTCAGGTATTTCTGTTGTGTGTAACATTGTGCTGTTATTTTCCATCACTGCTGCAAGGTTTATTATAGAGATTATTTAAGGTGTATTGGTGTGTTGGGTTAATAAACTATGCGCTGTGGGGGTAAAAGCTAGGGAGTCTCGAAGAAGTAATCTCACAAACTTCAAAGTGGGGGTAAAATCTGGATTGGATGAGACTCTTAAGCGCTTGTGCTTAATTACCCAATAAGGAAAGATAGTCTTACTATGTAGTTGGATTCAATGAGATCTATTTATTTTTAGAATTATAAATACATACAATAAAATTTAAAACAATAGAAATTGATTCTTAAAACAAATCTAACTGGTTGGCCAACCATACAGTGTGAATAAAATGATATAATATGTTTTCCAATCCCTGTTACTTAGTGTGTTATACAAACATATCTGTATATTTGAATTTTTGAATTTTGGTTTAATTGCAGATATTTTTTATGGATTTGATATAGTGGACTTGTGAAGAAGTATGGTATCCACAAAGAATATTCGCAATATTAATTCTTAATTACCATATTTACCATATTCGTTTGTTTAAAGCTGAACATACATAATTAAAATAGCGTCAATGGTATCAACAATATAATTAAAATAGCGTCAATGGTATCAACAATAGTAACAAATAATAAAAGTGAAACAAAAATAAAGTGATACAGTAAAAATCGTATAAGTTATGAAAGATAAAGTCTTTCTGCCGTGATCGTTAGAGTAATTGTTAATTGCTTTTTGTTAAAAGCGCTGTTGTTAAGTCCTCCGTGGGGATAGTATGTGCGGGCGTGCTGCAACACGTTTTTATCTAATTGCTATATATATTGCGATTATAAGTCACTGTTAAGTAGTTTTGGTTATCTGTCCTTCACATTAACTTCCTTAGTTGGTGTAGGTATAATAAATCTTACCCGTTGTTTCTTTTGGGATACTTTGTTTCTGGTCTAGTTTCTTTTTGTACCCAATTCAATCTTTACTGTGATGAATGTGGATCGGAAGCCGGGATAGCCGCTGCCGGTGTTGTAGTGGTTTCAGTATGTCGAGTTGGTTTGTCTCTGCAATTACACACACTTGAAGAAGTAGATGCTGGGGTATTGTGGTAGTGTGCTTTAACCGTTAATCCTTTTGTCAGATGGCTGGGCTTTTTGCCTGGTTCAGGTTTTCAAAACCTCTTGAATTGTTGCGAATGTGTTCTGTTTAGATCCGTACTCTATTTGTTTCAGAGTATCCGATCTGCAGGTGTCCACAGGTTTCTTTAGGCCCAATTATTAGGTAAGGTATTTCAGTTGTTCTTGGCGGTCCTTTGAAAGGAGGACTAGGTGCTTTGAAGGTTGTTCTTGAACGCTTCAGAATATCTTTCAAGCGTATTTGTTGGTCCGTGGTTTGATGTAGTCTTGGCGGTCCACTTCGAAAGTGGACTATGAAAATGTTCAGTGTAGCAAGGAGTAGGCAACGCGTTTCAGCTGATTAATACAGCCTTTATCAAGCATATCCTTGCAGTTGTAAACAGTGGGTTTTTGTATTCTGTGATTTGATTCTATTGGATCCCCTAGGTAGTTGTATCTTTACAATCTGGTGATCCTATTGGTTGTTGTGTCGGTGCTTTTGATTGGTCATTCCTTAGCATGTGACCTATTAATGGTTCAGTTTATCACGGTGATGGGGGAATTTTCACTTATTTGTATCAGATGACCAAGTAAATGCATAAAACGTTATGAAAACTTGTTCCAGTAGTAAACACAAATACGAATGTATTGTTATAATAAAAACATAAATAACTTTTTGTACGTCAGAGAATCTGTCCTTACAGGGTTTGTGAGTCAGTATAAGGTTTTTGGTATATGCCAATTTGAATATTTATTATGTTCTATTTAGTCCTTTAGTGCAAGAATTCATATTTTATTGTTGGTTCAATTCTAGGGTTGGTAAATTAGAGGTTTAGTCATTTGTTTTGATGATGCAATTTAATATAACAGTGGAATGGGAAATTTCAATTTTGCGTGTTCTTGTTTGATCTTTAGTAATCGTTTGTTAAAAAGCAGTTTTTTTATTAATAATCGTTATTTCCATTATTATTGCTTTGGTGCAAGTATATGAAACATGCATTATTGGTTCTGGAATTTTTATTCCTATTTTTGTAATTTATTTATTTTTAGTGTTCGTTCTTTTATAATCTTTTGTTGAAGAGCAGGTTAATCTTTTGGTATTCATCATTTCAATTGTATTGGTTCAAGGATATAAAACATCCATTATTAATAGTTGTGTATCAATCTGTTGGGTTTCTCTTCCGAATTTGGAGTGTTTGTTCTCTTTTAGCCTTTGTTGAAAGAGGGTATCATAAAACGATTTCTTAAAATTTGGTGAAATTTTGAATTGTTTATGAAGTGTTGTTATCAGATGCATTATTATTGGTTCTGGAATTTTTATTCCTATTTTTGTAATTTATTTATTTTTAGTGTTCGTTCTTTTATAATCTTTTGTTGAAGAGCAGGTTAATCTTTTGGTATTCATCATTTCAATTGTGTTGGTTCAAGGATATAGAACATCCATTATTATTAGTTGTGTATCAACCTGTTGGGTTTCTCTTCCGAATTTGGAGTGTTTGTTCTTTTTTAGCCTTTGTTGAAGGAGTGTGTCATAAAACGATTTTTTAAAATTTTTGGTGAAATTTTGAATTGTTTATGAAGTATTGTTATCAGATTGGGTTTTTGGTAAAACATGCATTATTATTGGTTCTGGAATTTTTATTCCTATTTTTGTAATTTATTTATTTTTAGTGTTTGTTCTTTTATAATCTTTTGTTGAAGAGCAGGTTAATCTTTTGGTATTCATCATTTCAATTGTATTGGTTCAAGGATATAGAACATCCATTATTATTAGTTGTGTATCAACCTGTTGGGTTTCTCTTCCGAATTTGGAGTGGTTGTTCTCTTTTAGCCTTTGTTGAAGGATTGTATTATAAAACGATTTTTTTAAATTTTTGGTGAAATTTTGAATTGTTTATGAAGTGTTGTTATCAGATTGGGTTTTTGGTGTTGGCATGCAGGATTTTTTGTGGTTCAAGTATTCAAGAAACAGTTTAGACTGAAGTCTATATTCAGACCTTTTGGTCTTAAGGTTTGCATTTCGAAGATCCATTTTGCTTCTTTTTTAAGTAGGTTGTTTGCCTGGTTACCACCTCTTATATTTTGTTTAATTTTTTGTATAGCTGTGTAGTTGAAATATTTTAGATTGCTGTTATTGCAAGTTCTGAAGTGTTTGGGAACTGGCAGGTCTTTATTTCTTTCTAGTTCCGATTTTTCTATTGATAATATGTGTTCCCTTATTCGTTCTTTTATCATCCTTTCCGTTTCACCTATATATTGTTTGTCACATTTTGTGCATGTTATAAGATATATTATGTTTGTGTCTGTACATCTTATAGTCTCTTTTATTTTATATTCCTTGTTTGTGATGCTGGATTTGAATGATTTAGCTTTTTTTGCATGTCTGCATGCTTTGCAGAAACCGCAGGGATAAAATCCCTGTAATGTTTCACCTTGAACTCCTTTTTGGATTTTCGGTTTGTTATGTTTTATGGTTGGAGCTAGTGAACTTTTTAGGTTTTTGGCCTTTTTGTAAATGAATTTTGGGTTTTGTGGTAATTTCTCTCCTAAGTGTGGATCTTGTTGTAGTATTTTCCAGTGTGATTTGATAATTTTTTCTATTTCACCTCTATCCTCACTGTACTCTGTGATGAAAGGGATGAACCATTCTTTAGATTCTTCTATAGTGTTAGTTTTATCTTTGGGTTTATATTTGAGTATGTCCTTTCTGTTGGTTTTTTGTACTTGAAGTCTTTCCACTTCTATTTCTTCCTCTGTGTATCCTCTTTCTATGAATTTCTCTTTAAGTCTCTTTGATTGGATTTCAAAATCTGTGTCTTTTTTACAGTTTCTTTTGAGTCTAAGGAACTGACCCTTTGGTATATTTTGTTTCCACCGCTTGAGGTGACCACTTGTTTCGTGTATGAAGTTGTTTGCATCGACCTCTTTGAAATAGGTTTTTGTGAGAAGCTCGTTATTTTCTATGCTAATTTCTAGGTCTAGATAATGTATTTTCTCTGTACTGTAGTCTGCAGTGAATTTTAGATTAAGTTGATTGTTGTTCATATGTTCTAAGCAGGTATTTAAATCTTGTGTTGTGCCTTTCCAGACAAAGAAGAGATCATCAATAAATCTTTTATACATGATGAAATTATTTTTGAAGGGGCTCTCTTGTAGGAATTGTGTTTCCCATATTCCCATGAACAGATTTGCGTAACTAGGGGCAAATTTAGTGCCCATAGCTGTTCCGCAAATCTGTTCATAGTATGTGTTTTCGTACATAAAAAAGTTATGGGTTAGAATAAATTCTATACAATCTATTATGAATTCTCGTTGTTCTTTTAACATAGTTGGGTCATTTCTTAAATATTTATTGATGGCATGGAGGCCATCTTCGTGTCTAATGGAGGTATACAGTGCCTGAACATCGCATGTCACTAGTATATATTCATCAGTCCATTTGAAATTATCTAACATTATTAATAGGTTTGTTGAGTCTCTTAAATATGAGTCTAAGTTTATGACGTATTTTTGAAGATATTTGTCGATATAGGCTGATAAATTTGACGTTAGTGAGTCAATCCCTGAAATAATTGGTCTGCCTGGTGGGTTAGTAAGTGATTTGTGGATTTTTGGAAGGACGTATATGACTGGAATAATAGGGTGGTTAGGGAGAAGGTAGTTGTGTTCTTTCTCATTAAGAATACCTATATTAGATGCTTTATCCAGAAGGTGTTTTAGAAATACTTTGTAAATGATGGTTGGATTACACCGTAATTTTTTGTAGGTGTTCACATCTTGTATAAGTGAATGTACCATTTCTTTGTATTTGTTTGTATCTAAGATGACTATCCCTCCTCCCTTATCCGCTGGCTTTATTGTGATTTCGTTGTTTTCTTCTAGTTCTTTTATAAGGTTTTTTTGTTTTAGTGTGATGTTATGTTTTATTTTCTTTTGTGCGATGTTGCTTATATCTTCTAAAATCAGTTTCTCAAAGGTTTCTATGTAGTTGCCTTTTTCATGTTTAGGATAAAAGTTTGATTTTTCTTTTAGCCCTGAGTGTATGAAGTTGTTAAAAATAACAGGACTGAAAAAGAGAATTGGACAGTGCCCACATACAACAGATATGCCCCTTTAGAAAATGGAAATACTATCACAAAAGGTGAACACTCCGCTGTAACTACTGAACAACATTTTTTAGAGGTAGGACCACACCCAAATACCAGAAGAAAAAGAAACCATTCAGAAGAAGAGGTAACAGAGGGAGGGGAACAGAGAGGAGAAAGAGGAGAGCCCCAATACCAAAACCAACAAGCGAAAAGAATGAGATAAAGCAAAATGGCATCTTTAATCTTAGCAAAGTCACTCTAAATACATCCCAAATAGAAATCTTGAATAAAGGCCTCTCTTTTGCACCAACAAGAAAACTAAATATATTTGAAACATATATAGACGCCAGCAAATTTATTAGGAAATTAACCCTCAAAAAATATTCCCAGAAGACCTCTCTCGAAAGAGAAATAACTAATGACATCACAAACACCCAAACAGACAACTTCATACACTCAGGGCTAAAAGAAAAATCAAACTTTTATCCTAAACATGAAAAAGGCAACTACATAGAAACCTTTGAGAAACTGATTTTAGAAGATATAAGCAACATCGCACAAAAGAAAATAAAACATAACATCACACTAAAACAAAAAAACCTTATAAAAGAACTAGAAGAAAACAACGAAATCACAATAAAGCCAGCGGATAAGGGAGGAGGGATAGTCATCTTAGATACAAACAAATACAAAGAAATGGTACATTCACTTATACAAGATGTGAACACCTACAAAAAATTACGGTGTAATCCAACCATCATTTACAAAGTATTTCTAAAACACCTTCTGGATAAAGCATCTAATATAGGTATTCTTAATGAGAAAGAACACAACTACCTTCTCCCTAACCACCCTATTATTCCAGTCATATACGTCCTTCCAAAAATCCACAAATCACTTACTAACCCACCAGGCAGACCAATTATTTCAGGGATTGACTCACTAACGTCAAATTTATCAGCCTATATCGACAAATATCTTCAAAAATACGTCATAAACTTAGACTCATATTTAAGAGACTCAACAAACCTATTAATAATGTTAGATAATTTCAAATGGACTGATGAATATATACTAGTGACATGCGATGTTCAGGCACTGTATACCTCCATTAGACACGAAGATGGCCTCCATGCCATCAATAAATATTTAAGAAATGACCCAACTATGTTAAAAGAACAACGAGAATTCATAATAGATTGTATAGAATTTATTCTAACCCATAACTTTTTTATGTACGAAAACACATACTATGAACAGATTTGCGGAACAGCTATGGGCACTAAATTTGCCCCTAGTTACGCAAATCTGTTCATGGGAATATGGGAAACACAATTCCTACAAGAGAGCCCCTTCAAAAATAATTTCATCATGTATAAAAGATTTATTGATGATCTCTTCTTTGTCTGGAAAGGCACAACACAAGATTTAAATACCTGCTTAGAACATATGAACAACAATCAACTTAATCTAAAATTCACTGCAGACTACAGTACAGAGAAAATACATTATCTAGACCTAGAAATTAGCATAGAAAATAACGAGCTTCTCACAAAAACCTATTTCAAAGAGGTCGATGCAAACAACTTCATACACGAAACAAGTGGTCACCTCAAGCGGTGGAAACAAAATATACCAAAGGGTCAGTTCCTTAGACTCAAAAGAAACTGTAAAAAAGACACAGATTTTGAAATCCAATCAAAGAGACTTAAAGAGAAATTCATAGAAAGAGGATACACAGAGGAAGAAATAGAAGTGGAAAGACTTCAAGTACAAAAAACCAACAGAAAGGACATACTCAAATATAAACCCAAAGATAAAACTAACACTATAGAAGAATCTAAAGAATGGTTCATCCCTTTCATCACAGAGTACAGTGAGGATAGAGGTGAAATAGAAAAAATTATCAAATCACACTGGAAAATACTACAACAAGATCCACACTTAGGAGAGAAATTACCACAAAACCCAAAATTCATTTACAAAAAGGCCAAAAACCTAAAAAGTTCACTAGCTCCAACCATAAAACATAACAAACCGAAAATCCAAAAAGGAGTTCAAGGTGAAACATTACAGGGATTTTATCCCTGCGGTTTCTGCAAAGCATGCAGACATGCAAAAAAAGCTAAATCATTCAAATCCAGCATCACAAACAAGGAATATAAAATAAAAGAGACTATAAGATGTACAGACACAAACATAATATATCTTATAACATGCACAAAATGTGACAAACAATATATAGGTGAAACGGAAAGGATGATAAAAGAACGAATAAGGGAACACATATTATCAATAGAAAAATCGGAACTAGAAAGAAATAAAGACCTGCCAGTTCCCAAACACTTCAGAACTTGCAATAACAGCAATCTAAAATATTTCAACTACACAGCTATACAAAAAATTAAACAAAATATAAGAGGTGGTAACCAGGCAAACAACCTACTTAAAAAAGAAGCAAAATGGATCTTCGAAATGCAAACCTTAAGACCAAAAGGTCTGAATATAGACTTCAGTCTAAACTGTTTCTTGAATACTTGAACCACAAAAAATCCTGCATGCCAACACCAAAAACCCAATCTGATAACAACACTTCATAAACAATTCAAAATTTCACCAAAAATTTAAAAAAATCGTTTTATAATACAATCCTTCAACAAAGGCTAAAAGAGAACAACCACTCCAAATTCGGAAGAGAAACCCAACAGGTTGATACACAACTAATAATAATGGATGTTCTATATCCTTGAACCAATACAATTGAAATGATGAATACCAAAAGATTAACCTGCTCTTCAACAAAAGATTATAAAAGAACAAACACTAAAAATAAATAAATTACAAAAATAGGAATAAAAATTCCAGAACCAATAATAATGCATGTTTTACCAAAAACCCAATCTGATAACAATACTTCATAAACAATTCAAAATTTCACCAAAAATTTTAAAAAATCGTTTTATGACACACTCCTTCAACAAAGGCTAAAAAAGAACAAACACTCCAAATTCGGAAGAGAAACCCAACAGGTTGATACACAACTAATAATAATGGATGTTCTATATCCTTGAACCAACACAATTGAAATGATGAATACCAAAAGATTAACCTGCTCTTCAACAAAAGATTATAAAAGAACGAACACTAAAAATAAATAAATTACAAAAATAGGAATAAAAATTCCAGAACCAATAATAATGCATCTGATAACAACACTTCATAAACAATTCAAAATTTCACCAAATTTTAAGAAATCGTTTTATGATACCCTCTTTCAACAAAGGCTAAAAGAGAACAAACACTCCAAATTCGGAAGAGAAACCCAACAGATTGATACACAACTATTAATAATGGATGTTTTATATCCTTGAACCAATACAATTGAAATGATGAATACCAAAAGATTAACCTGCTCTTCAACAAAAGATTATAAAAGAACGAACACTAAAAATAAATAAATTACAAAAATAGGAATAAAAATTCCAGAACCAATAATGCATGTTTCATATACTTGCACCAAAGCAATAATAATGGAAATAACGATTATTAATAAAAAAACTGCTTTTTAACATACGATTACTAAAGATCAAACAAGAACACGCAAAATTGAAATTTCCCATTCCACTGTTATATTAAATTGCATCATCAAAACAAATGACTAAACCTCTAATTTACCAACCCTAGAATTGAACCAACAATAAAATATGAATTCTTGCACTAAAGGACTAAATAGAACATAATAAATATTCAAATTGGCATATACCAAAAACCTTATACTGACTCACAAACCCTGTAAGGACAGATTCTCTGACGTACAAAAAGTTATTTATGTTTTTATTATAACAATACATTCGTATTTGTGTTTACTACTGGAACAAGTTTTCATAACGTTTTATGCATTTACTTGGTCATCTGATACAAATAAGTGAAAATTCCCCCATCACCGTGATAAACTGAACCATTAATAGGTCACATGCTAAGGAATGACCAATCAAAAGCACCGACACAACAACCAATAGGATCACCAGATTGTAAAGATACAACTACCTAGGGGATCCAATAGAATCAAATCACAGAATACAAAAACCCACTGTTTACAACTGCAAGGATATGCTTGATAAAGGCTGTATTAATCAGCTGAAACGCGTTGCCTACTCCTTGCTACACTGAACATTTTCATAGTCCACTTTCGAAGTGGACCGCCAAGACTACATCAAACCACGGACCAACAAATACGCTTGAAAGATATTCTGAAGCGTTCAAGAACAACCTTCAAAGCACCTAGTCCTCCTTTCAAAGGACCGCCAAGAACAACTGAAATACCTTACCTAATAATTGGGCCTAAAGAAACCTGTGGACACCTGCAGATCGGATACTCTGAAACAAATAGAGTACGGATCTAAACAGAACACATTCGCAACAATTCAAGAGGTTTTGAAAACCTGAACCAGGCAAAAAGCCCAGCCATCTGACAAAAGGATTAACGGTTAAAGCACACTACCACAATACCCCAGCATCTACTTCTTCAAGTGTGTGTAATTGCAGAGACAAACCAACTCGACATACTGAAACCACTACAACACCGGCAGCGGCTATCCCGGCTTCCGATCCACATTCATCACAGTAAAGATTGAATTGGGTACAAAAAGAAACTAGACCAGAAACAAAGTATCCCAAAAGAAACAACGGGTAAGATTTATTATACCTACACCAACTAAGGAAGTTAATGTGAAGGACAGATAACCAAAACTACTTAACAGTGACTTATAATCGCAATATATATAGCAATTAGATAAAAACGTGTTGCAGCACGCCCGCACATACTATCCCCACGGAGGACTTAACAACAGCGCTTTTAACAAAAAGCAATTAACAATTACTCTAACGATCACGGCAGAAAGACTTTATCTTTCATAACTTATACGATTTTTACTGTATCACTTTATTTTTGTTTCACTTTTATTATTTGTTACTATTGTTGATACCATTGACGCTATTTTAATTATATTGTTGATACCATTGACGCTATTTTAATTATGTATGTTCAGCTTTAAACAAACGAATATGGTAAATATGGTAATTAAGAATTAATATTGCGAATATTCTTTGTGGATACCATACTTCTTCACAAGTCCACTATATCAAATCCATAAAAAATATCTGCAATTAAACCAAAATTCAAAAATTCAAATATACAGATATGTTTGTATAACACACTAAGTAACAGGGATTGGAAAACATATTATATCATTTTATTCACACTGTATGGTTGGCCAACCAGTTAGATTTGTTTTAAGAATCAATTTCTATTGTTTTAAATTTTATTGTATGTATTTATAATTCTAAAAATAAATAGATCTCATTGAATCCAACTACATAGTAAGACTATCTTTCCTTATTGGGTAATTAAGCACAAGCGCTTAAGAGTCTCATCCAATCCAGATTTTACCCCCACTTTGAAGTTTGTGAGATTACTTCTTCGAGACTCCCTAGCTTTTACCCCCACAGCGCATAGTTTATTAACCCAACACACCAATACACCTTAAATAATCTCTATAATAAACCTTGCAGCAGTGATGGAAAATAACAGCACAATGTTACACACAACAGAAATACCTGAAAACCCTATATCTCTTAGAAAAGAAAATGATAAAACAGACAGAACCGATATCTTTGAACTCAGATCAACTATATATGACAATATACACAACATCTTTGACAAAACAAATCATACAATACCAACTATAGTCAATAACAGCGATAAAGAAAAAATTAGAGAATTTATGAATTTATTAGAAAAAAAGCTTATTCTGGAAATTAGACACAAAACTGAGTGCATCTTTCTTAATGAGTATTTAAGCGCTAAAAGAATACCTAGGGGACTACGTATAAAAAAGGAATGCACATTCAAAACAGAATCTGAAGAATTTAAAAAGAAATGGGCTGAGATCCTAGATGAGGCATCTGCTAAACTAATGCAATTAATTAAAGAACATAGAGAAGAGATTCTAATAAAGTTAGGAAATGAAATCAATGAAATAGAGAGTAAACTCCAAATATTTAAAGATCTAGACGAATACAAAAGAAAGGAAGAACAACTTAAGAAATTAATGAGGGAAACCAAGGATGAACTGATTAAAATCAAACTAAATAAATTTGAAAGAGACAGAGAGGACTATGACACACATCTAAAAAACCCTGATTCAAATAAATACACAAGCCACAGTTGGAGAAGAGACACTATGAAAACCACAGTAGAACACAAAACTGACCTCCCATCAGGGATAAATAAACCGCCCCTTACAGAAAAACAACAATACAGATTTAAGGACACTCAACATAGTGATACATCTAAAAATGAATATCCCACCAATAATAATAGCGATTACAGAGACTACAGGACACAAAACAACAGATATCAAAATTACAATGAAAGAGAGATCAACTATAAACCATATAACCACAACTCATATAACACTTTTAAAAGGAACCAAGAAACTTTCTCTACAAGAGAACAAAATTTCAGACCCGCTTGGCAAACAACAGGATACAACCATAAACAGCACAACCACCAAAATTACTACCAGAGAAATAAGAAAGAAACAGACTACTCCAGAGAAAATAGAACAGAATATTTACACCAACCTACTTATTACAGAGAACAATACAAAAACCACAATTACTACAATAGAAACCAAGAGTATACAACCAACACAACTCACAACCATGGTTGGAACAACAAAAATAAAAATAACAGGACTGAAAAAGAGAATTGGACAGTGCCCACATACAACAGATATGCCCCTTTAGAAAATGGAAATACTATCACAAAAGGTGAACACTCCGCTGTAACTACTGAACAACATTTTTTAGAGGTAGGACCACACCCAAATACCAGAAGAAAAAGAAACCATTCAGAAGAAGAGGTAACAGAGGGAGGGGAACAGAGAGGAGAAAGAGGAGAGCCCCAATACCAAAACCAACAAGCGAAAAGAATGAGATAAAGCAAAATGGCATCTTTAATCTTAGCAAAGTCACTCTAAATACATCCCAAATAGAAATCTTGAATAAAGGCCTCTCTTTTGCACCAACAAGAAAACTAAATAAATTTGAAACATATATAGACGCCAGCAAATTTATTAGGAAATTAACCCTCAAAAAATATTTCCAGAAGACCTCTCTCGAAAGAGAAATAACTAATGACATCACAAACACCCAAACAGACAACTTCATACACTCAGGGCTAAAAGAAAAATCAAACTTTTATCCTAAACATGAAAAAGGCAACTACATAGAAACCTTTGAGAAACTGATTTTAGAAGATATAAGCAACATCGCACAAAAGAAAATAAAACATAACATCACACTAAAACAAAAAAACCTTATAAAAGAACTAGAAGAAAACAACGAAATCACAATAAAGCCAGCGGATAAGGGAGGAGGGATAGTCATCTTAGATACAAACAAATACAAAGAAATGGTACATTCACTTATACAAGATGTGAACACCTACAAAAAATTACGGTGTAATCCAACCATCATTTACAAAGTATTTCTAAAACACCTTCTGGATAAAGCATCTAATATAGGTATTCTTAATGAGAAAGAACACAACTACCTTCTCCCTAACCACCCTATTATTCCAGTCATATACGTCCTTCCAAAAATCCACAAATCACTTACTAACCCACCAGGCAGACCAATTATTTCAGGGATTGACTCACTAACGTCAAATTTATCAGCCTATATCGACAAATATCTTCAAAAATACGTCATAAACTTAGACTCATATTTAAGAGACTCAACAAACCTATTAATAATGTTAGATAATTTCAAATGGACTGATGAATATATACTAGTGACATGCGATGTTCAGGCACTGTATACCTCCATTAGACACGAAGATGGCCTCCATGCCATCAATAAATATTTAAGAAATGACCCAACTATGTTAAAAGAACAACGAGAATTCATAATAGATTGTATAGAATTTATTCTAACCCATAACTTTTTTATGTACGAAAACACATACTATGAACAGATTTGCGGAACAGCTATGGGCACTAAATTTGCCCCTAGTTACGCAAATCTGTTCATGGGAATATGGGAAACACAATTCCTACAAGAGAGCCCCTTCAAAAATAATTTCATCATGTATAAAAGATTTATTGATGATCTCTTCTTTGTCTGGAAAGGCACAACACAAGATTTAAATACCTGCTTAGAACATATGAACAACAATCAACTTAATCTAAAATTCACTGCAGACTACAGTACAGAGAAAATACATTATCTAGACCTAGAAATTAGCATAGAAAATAACGAGCTTCTCACAAAAACCTATTTCAAAGAGGTCGATGCAAACAACTTCATACACGAAACAAGTGGTCACCTCAAGCGGTGGAAACAAAATATACCAAAGGGTCAGTTCCTTAGACTCAAAAGAAACTGTAAAAAAGACACAGATTTTGAAATCCAATCAAAGAGACTTAAAGAGAAATTCATAGAAAGAGGATACACAGAGGAAGAAATAGAAGTGGAAAGACTTCAAGTACAAAAAACCAACAGAAAGGACATACTCAAATATAAACCCAAAGATAAAACTAACACTATAGAAGAATCTAAAGAATGGTTCATCCCTTTCATCACAGAGTACAGTGAGGATAGAGGTGAAATAGAAAAAATTATCAAATCACACTGGAAAATACTACAACAAGATCCACACTTAGGAGAGAAATTACCACAAAACCCAAAATTCATTTACAAAAAGGCCAAAAACCTAAAAAGTTCACTAGCTCCAACCATAAAACATAACAAACCGAAAATCCAAAAAGGAGTTCAAGGTGAAACATTACAGGGATTTTATCCCTGCGGTTTCTGCAAAGCATGCAGACATGCAAAAAAAGCTAAATCATTCAAATCCAGCATCACAAACAAGGAATATAAAATAAAAGAGACTATAAGATGTACAGACACAAACATAATATATCTTATAACATGCACAAAATGTGACAAACAATATATAGGTGAAACGGAAAGGATGATAAAAGAACGAATAAGGGAACACATATTATCAATAGAAAAATCGGAACTAGAAAGAAATAAAGACCTGCCAGTTCCCAAACACTTCAGAACTTGCAATAACAGCAATCTAAAATATTTCAACTACACAGCTATACAAAAAATTAAACAAAATATAAGAGGTGGTAACCAGGCAAACAACCTACTTAAAAAAGAAGCAAAATGGATCTTCGAAATGCAAACCTTAAGACCAAAAGGTCTGAATATAGACTTCAGTCTAAACTGTTTCTTGAATACTTGAACCACAAAAAATCCTGCATGCCAACACCAAAAACCCAATCTGATAACAACACTTCATAAACAATTCAAAATTTCACCAAAAATTTAAAAAAATCGTTTTATAATACAATCCTTCAACAAAGGCTAAAAGAGAACAACCACTCCAAATTCGGAAGAGAAACCCAACAGGTTGATACACAACTAATAATAATGGATGTTCTATATCCTTGAACCAATACAATTGAAATGATGAATACCAAAAGATTAACCTGCTCTTCAACAAAAGATTATAAAAGAACAAACACTAAAAATAAATAAATTACAAAAATAGGAATAAAAATTCCAGAACCAATAATAATGCATGTTTTACCAAAAACCCAATCTGATAACAATACTTCATAAACAATTCAAAATTTCACCAAAAATTTTAAAAAATCGTTTTATGACACACTCCTTCAACAAAGGCTAAAAAAGAACAAACACTCCAAATTCGGAAGAGAAACCCAACAGGTTGATACACAACTAATAATAATGGATGTTCTATATCCTTGAACCAACACAATTGAAATGATGAATACCAAAAGATTAACCTGCTCTTCAACAAAAGATTATAAAAGAACGAACACTAAAAATAAATAAATTACAAAAATAGGAATAAAAATTCCAGAACCAATAATAATGCATCTGATAACAACACTTCATAAACAATTCAAAATTTCACCAAATTTTAAGAAATCGTTTTATGATACCCTCTTTCAACAAAGGCTAAAAGAGAACAAACACTCCAAATTCGGAAGAGAAACCCAACAGATTGATACACAACTATTAATAATGGATGTTTTATATCCTTGAACCAATACAATTGAAATGATGAATACCAAAAGATTAACCTGCTCTTCAACAAAAGATTATAAAAGAACGAACACTAAAAATAAATAAATTACAAAAATAGGAATAAAAATTCCAGAACCAATAATGCATGTTTCATATACTTGCACCAAAGCAATAATAATGGAAATAACGATTATTAATAAAAAAACTGCTTTTTAACAAACGATTACTAAAGATCAAACAAGAACACGCAAAATTGAAATTTCCCATTCCACTGTTATATTAAATTGCATCATCAAAACAAATGACTAAACCTCTAATTTACCAACCCTAGAATTGAACCAACAATAAAATATGAATTCTTGCACTAAAGGACTAAATAGAACATAATAAATATTCAAATTGGCATATACCAAAAACCTTATACTGACTCACAAACCCTGTAAGGACAGATTCTCTGACGTACAAAAAGTTATTTATGTTTTTATTATAACAATACATTCGTATTTGTGTTTACTACTGGAACAAGTTTTCATAACGTTTTATGCATTTACTTGGTCATCTGATACAAATAAGTGAAAATTCCCCCATCACCGTGATAAACTGAACCATTAATAGGTCACATGCTAAGGAATGACCAATCAAAAGCACCGACACAACAACCAATAGGATCACCAGATTGTAAAGATACAACTACCTAGGGGATCCAATAGAATCAAATCACAGAATACAAAAACCCACTGTTTACAACTGCAAGGATATGCTTGATAAAGGCTGTATTAATCAGCTGAAACGCGTTGCCTACTCCTTGCTACACTGAACATTTTCATAGTCCACTTTCGAAGTGGACCGCCAAGACTACATCAAACCACGGACCAACAAATACGCTTGAAAGATATTCTGAAGCGTTCAAGAACAACCTTCAAAGCACCTAGTCCTCCTTTCAAAGGACCGCCAAGAACAACTGAAATACCTTACCTAATAATTGGGCCTAAAGAAACCTGTGGACACCTGCAGATCGGATACTCTGAAACAAATAGAGTACGGATCTAAACAGAACACATTCGCAACAATTCAAGAGGTTTTGAAAACCTGAACCAGGCAAAAAGCCCAGCCATCTGACAAAAGGATTAACGGTTAAAGCACACTACCACAATACCCCAGCATCTACTTCTTCAAGTGTGTGTAATTGCAGAGACAAACCAACTCGACATACTGAAACCACTACAACACCGGCAGCGGCTATCCCGGCTTCCGATCCACATTCATCACAGTAAAGATTGAATTGGGTACAAAAAGAAACTAGACCAGAAACAAAGTATCCCAAAAGAAACAACGGGTAAGATTTATTATACCTACACCAACTAAGGAAGTTAATGTGAAGGACAGATAACCAAAACTACTTAACAGTGACTTATAATCGCAATATATATAGCAATTAGATAAAAACGTGTTGCAGCACGCCCGCACATACTATCCCCACGGAGGACTTAACAACAGCGCTTTTAACAAAAAGCAATTAACAATTACTCTAACGATCACGGCAGAAAGACTTTATCTTTCATAACTTATACGATTTTTACTGTATCACTTTATTTTTGTTTCACTTTTATTATTTGTTACTATTGTTGATACCATTGACGCTATTTTAATTATATTGTTGATACCATTGACGCTATTTTAATTATGTATGTTCAGCTTTAAACAAACGAATATGGTAAATATGGTAATTAAGAATTAATATTGCGAATATTCTTTGTGGATACCATACTTCTTCACAAGTCCACTATATCAAATCCATAAAAAATATCTGCAATTAAACCAAAATTCAAAAATTCAAATATACAGATATGTTTGTATAACACACTAAGTAACAGGGATTGGAAAACATATTATATCATTTTATTCACACTGTATGGTTGGCCAACCAGTTAGATTTGTTTTAAGAATCAATTTCTATTGTTTTAAATTTTATTGTATGTATTTATAATTCTAAAAATAAATAGATCTCATTGAATCCAACTACATAGTAAGACTATCTTTCCTTATTGGGTAATTAAGCACAAGCGCTTAAGAGTCTCATCCAATCCAGATTTTACCCCCACTTTGAAGTTTGTGAGATTACTTCTTCGAGACTCCCTAGCTTTTACCCCCACAGCGCATAGTTTATTAACCCAACACACCAATATCTCTTTCCTCCATTGCCTCTTCTCCCTTGTTTAGTGGCCCGTACCAAGCAGGAGTTAGCATCAGTGATCCTAATTGCTCCTTCCTGGCCGAAAAGGACTTGGTTCGCGGATCTGGTGAGAATGTCCTCTTATCCTCCGTGGAGGTTACCTTGTCGCAGGGTCTAGCTGATTCAGGGTCCCTTCCAACATCAAAATTTAGATTCTCAGAGGCTGACTGCGTGTAGATTAAACGCTTAGTCTTAGCCAGGAAAGGATTCTCTGAGAGTGTCATAGACACTTTCTTTCATGTAATTAGCAAGAGTCCATGAGCTAGTGACGTATGGGATATACATTCCTACCAGGAGGGGCAAAGTTTCCCAAACCTTAAAATGCCTATAAATACACCCCTCACCACACCCACAATTCAGTTTTACAAACTTTGCCTCCTATGGAGGTGGTGAAGTAAGTTTGTGCTAGATTCTACGTTGATATGCGCTCCGCAGCAGGTTGGAGCCCGGTTTTCCTCTCAGCGTGCAGTGAATGTCAGAGGGATGTGAGGAGAGTATTGCCTATTTGAATGCAATGATCTCCTTCTACGGGGTCTATTTCATAGGTTCTCTGTTATCGGTCGTAGAGATTCATCTCTTACCTCCCTTTTCAGATCGACGATATACTCTTATATATATACCATTACCTCTGCTGATTTTCGTTTCAGTACTGGTTTGGCTTTCTACAACATGTAGATGAGTGTCCTGGGGTAAGTAAGTAAGCTTATTTTCTGTGACACTCTAAGCTATGGTTAGGCACTTTTTTATAAAGTTCTAAATATATGTATTCAAACATTTATTTGCCTTGACTCAGGATGTTCAACATTCCTTATTTTCAGACAGTCAGTTTCATACTTGGGATAAATGCATTTGTTTCAATCATTATTTCTTACCTTAAAAAATTTGACTTTTTCCCTGTGGGCTGTTAGGCTCGCGGGGGCAGAAAATGCTTCATTTTATTGCGTCATTCTTGGCGCGGACTTTTTTGGCGCAAAATTTTTTTTCTGTTTCCGGCGTCATACGTGTCGCCGGAAGTTGCGTCATTTTTTGACGTTTTTTTGCGTCAAAAATGTCGGCGTTCCGGATGTGGCGTCATTTTTGGCGCCAAAAGCATTTAGGCGCCAAATAATGTGGGCGTCTTTTTTGACGCTAAAAAATATGGGCGTCATTTTTGTCTCCACATTATTTAAGTCTCATTATTTATTGCTTCTGGTTGCTAGAAGCTTGTTCACTGGCATTTTTTTCCCATTCCTGAAACTGTCATTTAAGGAATTTGATCAATTTTGCTTTATATGTTGTTTTTTTCTTTTACATATTGCAAGATGTTCCACGTTGCAACTGAGTCAGAAGATACTTCAGGAAAATCACTGCCCAGTGCTGGAGCTACCAAGCTAAGTGTATCTGCTTTAAACTTTTGGTATCTGTTTCTCCAGCTGTTGTTTGTATTGCATGTCATGTCAAACTTATTAATGCAGATAAAATTTCCTTTAGTACTGTTACATTACCTGTTGCTGTTCCGTCAACATCTAATTTTCAGAGTGTTCCTGATAACATAAGAGATTTTATTTTTTAAATCCATTAAGAAGGCTATGTCTGTTATTTCTCCTTCTAGTATACATAAAAGTCTTTTAAAACTTCTCTTTTTTCAGATGAATTTTTAAATGAACATCATCATTCTGATACTGATAATGGTTCTTCTGGTTCAGAGGTTTCTGTCTCAGAGGTTGATGCTGATAAATCTTTGTATTTGTTCAAGATGGAATTTATTCGTTCTTTACTTAAAGAAGTATTAATTGCATTAGAAATAGAGGATTCTGGTCCTCTTGATACTAAATGTAAACGTTTAAATAAGGTTTTTAAATCTCCTGTAGTTATTCCAGAAGTATTTTCTCTCCCTGATGCTATTTCTGAAGTAATTTCCAGGGAATGGAATAATTTGGGTAATTCATTTACTCCTTCTAAACGTTTAAGCAATTATATCCTGTGCCATCTGACAGATTAGAGTTTTGGGACAAAATCTCTAAGGTTAATGGGGCTGTCTCTACTCCTGCTAAACGTACTACTATTCCTATGGCAGATAGTACTTCATTTAAGGATCCTTTAGATAGGAAGATTGAATCCTTTCTAAGAAAAGCTTACTTATGTTCAGGTAATCTTCTTAGACCTGCTATATTTTTAGCGGATGTTGCTGCAGCTTCAACTTTTTGGTTAGAAGCTTTAGCGCAGCAAGTAACAGATCATAATTTTATAGCATTATTATTATTCTATAACATGCTAATAATTTTATTTGTGATACCATCTTTTGATATCATTAGAGTTGATGTCAGGTATATGTCTCTAGCTATTTTAGCTAGAAAAGCTTTATGGCTTAAAACTTGGAATGCTGATATGTCTTCTAAGTTCACTTTGCTTTCCCTTTCTTTCCAGGGTAATAAATTATTTGATTTTCAGTTGGATTCTATTATCTCAACTGTTACTGGAGGGAATACCAAAGGATAAAAAAATCTAAGGTAAATTTAGGTCTAATAATCATTTTCGTTCCTTTCCTCACAACAAGGAACAAAAGCCTGATCCTTCATCCTCAGGAGCGGTATCAGTTTGGAAACCATTTCCAGTTTGGAATATATCCAAGCCTTATAGAAACCTGTAGCCAGCTCCTAAATACCCATGAAGGTGCGGCCCTCATTCCAGCTCAGCTGGTATGGGGCAGTTTACGTTTTCTTTTAAGGTACAGAATTGGCTTCAAGTTAAGGCCTCCTGCAAAGAGATTTTTTTCTTTCCCGTGTCCCAGTAAACACAGCAAAGGCTCAGCATTTCTGAAATGTGTTTCAGATCTAGAGTTGGCTGGAGTAATTATGCCAGTTCCAGTTCTGGAACAGGGGCTGGGGTTTTATTCTATCTCTTCATTGTACCAAAGAAGGTCAATTCCTTCAGACCAGTTCCGGATCTATCTATATTGAATCGTTATGTAAGGATACCAACATTCAAGATGGTAACTGTAGGACTATCCTGCCTTTTGTTTAGCAAGGGCATTATATGTCTACAATAGATTTACAGGATGCATATCTGCATATTCCGATTCATCCAAATCACTTTTAGTTTCTGAGATTCTCTTTTTAGACAAGCATTACCAGTTTTGTGGCTCTACCGTTTGGCCTAGCGTCAGCTCCAAGTATTTTTTTCAAAGGTTCTCGGTGCCCTTCTGTCTGTAATCAGAGAACAGGGTTTTGGTATTTCCTTTTTTTGGACGATATCTTGGTACTTGCTCAGTCTTCACATTTTCGCAGAATCTCATACGAATCGACTTGTGTTGTTTCTTCAAGATCATGGTTGGAGGATCAATTTACCAATCAGTTCATTGTTTCCTCAGACAAGGGTAACCTTTTTAGGTTTCCAGATAGATTCAGTGTCTATGACTCTGTCCTTGTCAGATAAGAGAAGTTTAACATTGATATCAGCTTGTCAAAACCTTCAGTCACAATCATTCCCTTTGGTAGCCTTATGCATGGGAAATTTTAGGTCTTAGGACTGCCGCATCGGATGCAATCTCCTTTGCTCATTTTCACATGCGACCTCTTCAGCTCTGTATGCTGAACCAGTGGTGCAGGGATTACACAAAGATATCTCAATTAATATCTTTAAACCGATTATACGACACTCTCTGACATGGTGGACAGTTCACCATCGTTTAGTTCAGGGGGCTTCTTTGTTCTTCCGACTTGGACTATAATCTCAACAGATGCAAGTCTTACAGGCTGGGGAGCTGTGTGGGGGTCTCTGACGGCACAAGGGGTTTGGGAATCTCAGGAGGTGAGATTACCGATCAATATTTTTGAACTCCGTGCAATTTTCAGAGCTCTTCAGTCTTGGCCTCTTCTGAAGAGAGAGTTGTTCATTTGTTTTCAGATAGACAATGTCACAGCTGTGGCATACATCAATCATCAAGGAGGGACTCACAGTCCTCTGGCTATGAAAGAAGTATCTCGAATTTTGGTTTGGGCGGAATCCAGCTCCTGTCTAATCTCTGCGGTTCATATCCCAGGTATAGACAATTGGGAAGCGGATTATCTCAGTCGCCAAACGTTGCATCCGGGCGAATGGTCTCTTCACCCAGAGGTATTTCTTCAGATTGTTCAAATGTGGGAACTCCCAGAAATAGATCTGATGGCTTCTCATCTAAACAAGAAACTTCCCTGGTATCTGTCCAGGTCCTGGGATCCTCGGGCGGGGGCAGTGGATGCATTGTCACTTCCTTGGAAGTATCATCCTGCCTATATCTTTCCGCCTCTAGTTCTTCTTCCAAGAGTATTCTCCAAGATTCTAAGGAATGCTCGTTTGTCCTGCTGGTAGCTCCAGCATGGCCTCACAGGTTTTGGTATGCGGATCTTGTCCGGATGGCCTCTTGCCAGCTGTGGACTCTTCCGTTAAGACCAGACTTTCTGTCGCAAGGTCCTTTTTTTCCATCAGGATCTCAAATCCTTAAATTTTAAGGTATAGAGTTTGAACACTTGATTCTTGGTCAAAGAAGGTTTTCTCTGACTCTGTGTTTAATACTATGTGACAGGCTCGTAAATCTGTATCTAGTGAGATATATTATAGAGTCTGGAAGACTTATATTTCTTAGTGTCTTTCTCATCATTTTTTCTTGGCATTCTTTTTGAATACCGAGAATTTTTCAGTTTCTTCACGATGGTTTTGATAAAGGTTTGTCCGCAAGTTCCTTGAAAGGACAAATCTCTGCTCTTTCTGTTCTTTTTTCACAGAAGGATTGCTAATCTTCCTGATATTTCATTGTTTTGTACAAGCTTTGGTTCGTATAAAACCTGTCATTAAGTCAATTTCTCCTCCTTGGAGTTTGAATTTGGTTCTGGGGGCTTTTCAAGCTCCTCCTTTTGAACCCATGCATTCTTTGGTCGTTATATTACTTTCTTGGAAAGTTTTGTTTCTTTTGGCAATCTCTTCTGCCAGAAGAGTCTCTGAATTATCTGCTCTTTCTTGTGAGTCTCCTTTTCTGATTTTTCATCAGGATGAGGCGGTGCTGCGAACTTCTTTTGAATTTTTTACCTAAGGTTGTGAATTCTAACAACCTTAGTAGAGAAATTGTGGTTCCTTCATTATGTCCTAATCCTATGAATTCTAGGAGAAATCATTGCATTCTTTGGATGCTGTTAGAGCTTTGTATTATTTGTCATCTTTTCCGGTTCTAGAAAATTCCAGAAAGCTTCTGCCATTTCTTTGGCATCTTGGTTGAAATCTTTATTTCATCATGCTTATGTCGAGTCGGGTAAAACTCCGCCTCTAAGGATTACAGTTCATTCTACTAGTTCAGTTTCTACTTCCTGGGCGTTTAGGAATGAAGCTTCGATTGATCAGATTTGCAAAGCAGCAACTTGGTCCTCTTTGCATACTTTTACTAAATTCTACCATTTTGATGTGTTTTCTTCTTCTGAAGCAGTTTTTGGTAGAAAAGTACTTCTGGCAGTGGTTTCAGTTTGAATCTTCTGCTTATGTTTTTCATTAAACTTTATTTTGGGTGTGGATTATTTTCAGCAGGAATTGGCTGTCTTTATTTTATCCCTCCCTCTCTAGTGACTCTTGTGTGGAAAGATCCACATCTTGGGTAGTCATTATCCCATACGTCACTAGCTCATGGACTCTTGCTAATTACATGAAAGAAAACATAATTTATGTAAGAACTTACCTGATAAATTCATTTCTTTCATATTAGCAAGAGTCCATGAGGCCCGCCCTTTTTTGTGGTGGTTATGATTTTTTTGTATAAAGCACAATTATTCCAATTCCTTATTTTATATGCTTTCGCACTTTTTTCTTATCACCCCACTTCTTGGCTATTCGTTAAACTGAATTGTGGGTGTGGTGAGGGGTGTATTTATAGGCATTTTAAGGTTTGGGAAACTTTGCCCCTCCTGGTAGGAATGTATATCCCATACGTCACTAGCTCATGGACTCTTGCTAATATGAAAGAAATGAATTTATCAGGTAAGTTCTTACATAAATTATGTTTTTTGATTCAAGCTCATAAGCCGGTTACTTGGCGCATCTACCATAAGTTATGGCGAACTTACCTGCACTGTTATGAGGAGGGTGGTTTTTCTTGGCATAAGGTAAGTTACCAGAATTTTATCCTTTCCCCAGATAGGTTGGGAGAAGGGTCTATCTTCTAGTTCTCTGAAGGGACAGATATTGGCCCTGTTGGTGTTGCTGCATATAAGTTTAGCTAAGCTTCCAGATGTGCAGTCCTTTACTAAGGCTCTGGCTAGGATCAGACCTGTGTTTAGACCTGTGACTCTGCCTTGGAGTCTAAATCTTGTTCTTCGAGTTTTGCAGCAGGATCCATTTGAGCATACTTTTGACATTAAACTGTTATCTTGGAAAGCTTTGTTTCTATTAGCCATTGCCTCTGCTTGCAGAGTTTCTGAGAGCTTGGATTTACAGTGTGACCCACCTTACCTAGTTTTTCATGCCGATAAGGCAGTTTTGCATACTAGGTTAGGTTTCCTTACTAAGGTGGTGTCAGATCGTAACATCAATCAAGAGATTGTTGTTCCTTCCTTGTGTCCCAATCCTTCTTCAGCGAGAAAATGTTTGCTTCACAATCTGGATGTGGTTCATGCTTTGAAGGTTTACCTTCAGGCTACTAAGGAATTTAGACAATCTTCCTCTTTGTTTGTTGTTTATGCGGGTATACGTAGGGGGCAGAAGGCCACTACGTCGTCCTTGTCTTTCTGGTTGAGGAGTGTCATCCGCTTGGCTTATGAGAAAGCGGGACAGCAGCCTCCTGAGAGGATTACGGCTCATTCCACTAGAGCAGTTGCTTATTCCTGGGCTTAACAAAGCCTCTATGGATCAGATTTGTAAGGCGGCTACATGGTCCTCCTTACATATTTTTTCTACATTTTACAAGTTTGATGTGTTTTCTTCAGCTGAAGCAGTTTTTGGGAGAAAGGTTTTGCAGGCTGTAGTGCCCTCAGATTAGGGTCCGCATTCTTTCTTTATTCTCTACTGTTATTCCTTCAGTGTCCTCTGGAGCTTGGGCATTGTTTTCTTAACAGTAAGGAATATCTTCATGGACTCTCCTGCCTTATGGAAAGAAAGCAAAAATATCTTCATGGACTCTCCTGCCTTATGGAAAGAAAGCAAAATGTGTGCTTACCAGATGAGTTCCTTTCTTTTGTGGCAGGGAGAGTCCACGACCACGCCTGTTATTTATTTGGGCGGCTCTTTTTTTTTGTTATTCTTCCGGCACCCTTATACCCTGATGTTTCTCCTACTTTTCCTAGTTTCCTTGGCCGAATGACTGGGGATGGGGAAGTGGGAGGTACATTTAAGCCTTTGGCTGGGATGTCTTTGCCTCCTCCTGGTGGCCAGATGTTGTATTTCCCAACAGTAAGGAATATCGTTGTGGACTCTCCCTGCCAGGAAAGAAAGGAATTTATCTGGTAAGCATACATTTTGTTTTTCTTTATTAATAGTATTTCAAACATTTGCCCTTTAAATCCCAAAAAGTTTTCCAACCCTGCTATATATAAATAACACAAAGATTTTATTTATAATGTTAAAATGCATGTCGGTAATCTATTTTTAAGTCTGCAGTATATGCATTTCTCTCTTGCATACAATAGGTCCCCTCATAAAAAAAAATGAAACAAGGAGGATATATATAGTTTTGAACTGTTGTTTTATTTTACTTTGCTCACTAGCTTAGTTTATTTCTAGCCTAATGTAGGTGATACTGATTTTACTGATACTGATCTCTATTATGTTTTCCTGAAAATGTGCAGTATTGTTCCCCATGTGTGTGATGCCTGTTGTTTCTAATAATAATAATGAAAATAATTTAAAAAACAAAAACAAAACATAAGCTTGTACCTTCCCATGGGGAAATCACATCATCTGTGCTCCAAAACAGAACAAGCCTTTGATAGGGCTCACTAAGTTTATTCTTGTCCCTGTATTGTGAGCCTGTGTGATGGGGAGCTACAGTGATTTTCACCATAAATTCTGATTTGTTATTGTTTATTTCAGCTTCACCATGTGGGCAATATCCTAGATATATAAATAAATAAATAAATAAAATAAATAAAATTATAGTGCTCTGCTTTCATGCACCCACTGCTTATATGTACATTCCCGGGTAACCTCTATCAAAATAAACTTTAAAAGATTGGTACTGGCAGGCATTTAAAGTGCAAAACCATCTTATGATTTATTTGGAGATTAACAAAATAATAAGGGCAAATTTTTTCATCATTGCAGGTGGACAGGTTCGCAAGTAGTGAATCTGTCCGCCTGCAATTGTCACTTGGGGTGCTGCATAGTGTGACGAAATGCTTGACCATGTCAAATGTTACCCGCCATGAACGAGCCAGTTTGAAGTTATAATACATATATACATATCTACACACACACACACACACACACACACATACATACATACACATACATACATACACATACATACACATACACACACACACATACACACACATACACACATACACACACACACATACACACACATACACACATACACACACACACATACACACATACACACACACATACACACACACACACACATACACACACACATATATATACAAGCATACTTAGTTTTATTGCGCTTTGCAGATATTGCTCTTTTCGCAAAATTAAGTTTTGTGACAACACTGTGTTGAACAAGTCTATCAGCGACATTTTCCCAGCATATATACCAGGGCTCAAACTTTCAAGTCTTAAGCTACTAGCCAGAACAAAATGTTACTCTCCACTTCTGATCCCACCCACACCCACTACTTCACCCCCTCTTTGCATATGTTTAGCCATTGTGTAACAGTTTGTAATATTGATTTTATTTTATACCATAACAAATTAAATAATGCTACATACAGTAATACATTAACAAATTAAGTTATAGCAGTTAGAAACATCAACTAGAGGTTCTTGGGAAGACAACAGCTGGATAGAAGAAGGAACTTGTTGAACTGAGAAAGTACAGAAATTGCTGACAGTCATAGAAGGTCATAGCAGACCTGGAGATTTATATTTTAAAAATAATTTCTTTCATGAGCTAGTGACGTATGGGATATACAATCCTACCAGGAGGGGTAAATTATCCCAAACCTCAAAATGCCAATAAATACACCCCTCACCACACCCACAATTCAGTTTTACAAACTTTGCCTCCTATGGAGGTGGTGTAGTAAGTTTGTGCTAAGATTTCTACGTTGATATGCGCTTCTCAGCATTTTGAAGCCCGATTCCTCTCAGAGTACAGTGAATGTCAGAGGGTTGTGAAGAGAGTATCACCTATTGAATGCAATGGTTTTCCTCACGGGGGATCTATTTCATAGGTTCTCTGTTATCGGTCGTAGAGATTCATCTCCTACCTCCCTTATTCAGATCAACGATATACTCTCATATTCCATTACCGCTACCGATAACTGTTTCATTACTGGTTTGGCTATCTGCTATATGTGGATGGGTGTCTTTCGTTTTGTATGTTTTCATTACTTAAGACACTCTCAGCTATGGTTTGGCACTTTATGCATTAATATAAAGTTCTACATATATGTATTGTACTTATATTTGCCATGAGTCAGGTTTATGTATATTTCCTTGTGCAGACTATCAGTTTCATATTTGGGGAAAAAAACATATTTAGGAAAATATTTTTCTTACCTGGGGTATAGTCTTTTTTCAATTGACTGCTTTTTCATCAAATTTCGCGGGCAAAATTAGGCTCGCAAGGGCGCAAAATGCCAAAGTTTTTTTGGCGTGAAGGTAGTCCGATGACGCAAATTCATAATTTCCGGCATCTTAGTTGACGCCAAGTTCCTTACACAAGGTTGCGTCTACAATGACGCGAGTGTGTCATTTCTAGATGTTGTTAGCGCCAAAACAATTTCAGTTTGCATTGTGCGTCATACTTGGCGCCAAATAATTTCATTATTTAAAACTCCATTCCTATATGCCTCTTGCCTTTTTCTATATCAGAGGACTATGCTGTTTGCATTTTTTCCCATTCCTGAAACTGTCATATAAGGAAATTGATAATTTTGCTTTATATGTTGTTTTTTCTCTTACATTTGCAAGATGTCTCAATCTGATCCTGTCTCTGAAACCACTGTTGGAACCCTGCTTCCTGATAACAGTTCTACCAAAGCTAAGTGCATCCATTGTAAATTTGTGGAGATTATATCTCCAGCTGTGGTATGTAATAGTTGTCATGATAGGTTTTTACATGCAGAGAATATGTCCATCAGTAATAGTGCAATATCTGTTGTTCCTTAAAGGGCCACTGTAAGTAAATATTTTCTATGCCTGTTACTAACTAACTACCCCAAATACGCTTTTTATCAATAGCATTTCATTAACATATCTCTACCGTATATCAGAAATCTTGTCTGCAAATTTAATTGTTTTCCAAACCCACTCCGTGGGTATCCTTTGCTCTGTACCAATCCGTTTACAATACCTAGGTTTCAAAATGGCGCTTTAAACACAAAGTTATTGGTTTAAGTATTTTGAACATGCAGTGCTGAAAATAGTTGGCAGGATAACGCAACATCATCGGCGAATAAAAGATATAACTTTTAGAACGTTATGTAACTTCATTTTGGAGAAAATATAGGTCAGTAGGTTTTAATTAATGTTTATTAACTTTAATATGTTAGTTGTTTAGCTTAAAAATTATAACAGAAAGTAATCCTTTAAACATCTAATGTACATGATATACCTGTAAATATAAAATATTTTATTGCTGATACGATTCAGAAGGCTTTGTCTGCCATCCCGCCTTCTAATAAACGTAAAAGGTCTTTTAAAACTTCTCATAAAGTTAATGAAATTTCAAATGACCGAAAACGTACTGAATTATCCTCCTCTGATGAGGATCTATCTGATTCAGAAGATCCTTCCTTAGATATTGACACTGACAAATCTACTTATTTATTTAAAATGCAGTATATTCGTTCCTTGTTAAAAGAGGTGTTGATTACTTTGGATATGGAGGAAACTAGTCCTCTTGATATTAAAACTAGTAAATGTTTATTGTGGTTACTCCAGAGGTTTTTCCAGTACCTGATGCTATTTCTGATATGATTTCTAAGGAATGGAATAGGCCTGGTATTTCTTTTATTCCTTCTTCAAGGTTTAAAACATTGTATCCTTTGCCAGCAGTTAGATTGGAGTTTTGGGAAAAGATCCCCAAAGTTTCTACTTTTGCTAAACGTACTACTATTCCTATGGAAGATGGTACTTCTTTTAAAGACCCTTTAGATAGGAAACTTGAATCTTATCTAATGAAAGCTTATTTATATTCTGGCTATCTTCTCAGGCCTGCCATTTCTATGGCTGATGTTGCAGCTGCATCATCTTTTTATTTGGAAAGTTTAGCGCAACAGGAAATGGATCCTGATTTGTCTAGCATTGTTCTCTTGCTTCAACATGCTAATCATTTTATCTGTGATGCCATTTTTGATATCGTCAAAATTGATGTTAAATCTATGTCTTTAGCTATTTTAGCTAGAAGAGCTTTGTGGCTCAAATATTGGAATGCTGACATGTCTAGATTACTGTCTCTTTCTTTCCAAGGTAATTAGTTATTTGGTTCTCAGTTGGATTCGATTATTTCAACTGTCACTGTGGGGGAAGGGAGTTTTTTTGCCTCAGGATAAAAGACCTTAAGGGTAAATCTAAAGCTTCTAACCGTTTTTGTTCCTTTTGACAAAATAGGGAACAGAAACCTAATCCTTCCCCAAAAGAATCTGGTTCCAATTGGAAACCTTCTTCAAGTTGGAGTAAATCCAAACAGTCTAAGAAACCAAAGCCAGCCCCCAAGTCTGCATGAAGGTGCGGCCCTCATTCCAGCTCAGCTGGTAGGGGACAGATTAAGATTCTTCCAAAACATTTGGGCAGATTCTGTCCAAAATCAATGGATTCAGAGTATTGTCGCTCAAGGGTACTGAATAGGATTCAGAGTAAGACCTCCTGTGAGAAGATTTTTTCTCTCACGCATCCCAGCAAATTCAGTAAAGGCTCAGACTTTTCTGAAGTGTGTTTCAGACCTGGAGCTTTCAGGGGTTATCATACCAGTTCCATTTCAGGAACAGGGTCTGGGGTTTTATTCAAATCTATTCATTGTCCCAAAGAAAGAAAATTAATTCAGGCCAGTTCTGGATCTGAAAATTTTGAATCGTTATGCAAGAGTGCCAACTTTCAAAATGGTGACTATATGGACTATTCTGTCTTTTGTTCAGCAAGAGCATTATATGTCCACAATAGACTTACAGGATGCATATTTTCATATTCCGATTCATCCAGACCACTATCAGTTTCTGAGATTCTCTTTTCTAGACAAGCATTACCAATTTGTCGCTCTTCCATTTGGCCTAGCGACAGCTCCAAGAATCTTTTCAAAGGTTCTCGGTGCCCTACTCTCAGAGAAATCAGAGAACGGGGTATTGCGGTGTTTCCTGATTTGGACAATATCTTGGTGCTAACTCAGTCTTTACATTCTGCCATATATCACACGAATCAACTAGTGTTGTTTCTTAAAAGACATGGTTGGAAGATCAAAAAGTTCTTTGAGTCCTCAGACAAGGGTCACCTTTTTAGGTTTCTAGATAGATTCAGTGTCCATGTCTCTAACAGACAAGAGACGATTAAAATTGGTTTCAGCTTGTTGGAACCTTCAGTCTCAATCATTCCCTTCAGTAGCTATGTGCATGGAAGTTTTAGGTCTCATGACTGCAGCATCGGACACAATCCCCTTTGCTCGTTTTCATATGAGATCTCTCCAGCTTTGTATGCTGAACCAATGGTGCAGGGATTATACAAATATATCACAATTAATATCCTTAAATCCCAATGTTCGACTCTGACTTGGTGGTTAGATCACCACCGTATAGTTCAAAGGGCCTCTTTTGTTCGTCCAACCTAGACTGTGATCACAACAGATGCAAGTCTTTCAGGTTGGGGAGCTGTCTGGGGATCCCTGACAGCACAAGGGGTTTGGAAATGTCAAGAGGCGAGGTTACCAATCAATATTTTAAGTACTCCGTGCTATTTTCAGGGCTATTCAGGTTTGGCCTCTGTTGAAGAGAGAATCGTTCATTTGTTTTCAGATCGACAATATCACAACTGTGGCATATGTCAATCATCAGGGTGGGACTCACAGTCCCCAAGCTATGATAGAAGTATCTCGGATACTTTCTTGGGCGGAATCCAGCTCCTGTCTAATTTCTGTGGTTCATATCCCAGGTATAGACAATTGGGGAGCGGATTATCTCAGCCGTCAGACTTTACATCGCTCAATCCAGATGTGTTTTCTCAGATTGTTCAGATGTGGGATCTTCCAGAAATAGATCTAATGGATTCTCATTTAAACAAGAAACTACCCAAGTACATGTACAGGTCCAGGGATCCTCAGGCGGAAGCGGTGGATGCGTTAACAGTTCCTTGGTGTTACCAACCTGCTTATATTCTCCCGCCTCTAGTTCTTCTTCCAAGACTGATCTCCAAAATCATCATGGAACAATAGTTTGTGTTGCTGGTAGCTCCAGCATGGCCTCACAGGTTTTGGTATGTGGATCTTGTTCGGATGTCCAGTTGCCAACCTTGGCCACTTCCTTTAAGACGAGACCTTCTGTCTCGAGGTCCATTTTTCCATCAGGATCTCAAATCATTAAATTTGAAGGTATCAAAATTGAACGCCTAGTGCTTAGTCATAGAGGTTTCTCTGACTCAGTAATAAATACTATGTTACAGGCTCGTAAATCTGTTTCCAGGAAGATTTATTATCGAGTTTGGAAGACTTATTTTTCATGGTGTTCTTCTCATAAATTCTCCTGGCATTCTTTTAGAATTCCTAGAATTTTACAGTTTCTTCAGGATGGTTTGGATAAAGGTGTGTCTGCAAGTTCCTTGAAGGGACAAATCTCTGCTCTTTCTTTTTTATTTCACAGAAAAATTGCTAAGCTTCCAGATATTCACTGTTTTTTACAGGCTTTGGTCCGTATCAAGCCTTTTATTAAATCAATCTATCCTCTTTGGAGTCTTAATTTTGTTTTGAAGCCTATGCATTCTTTGGACATTAAACTACTTTCTTGGAAAGTGTTGTTCCTTTTGGCCATCTCTTCTGCTAGAAGAGTTTCCGAATTATCTGCTCTTTCTTGTGAATCTCCTTTTCTGATTTTCCATCAGGATAAGGCAGTTTTGCGGACTTCATTTAAATTTCTACCTAAGGTTGTGAATTCTAACAACATTAATAGAGAAATTGTTGTCCCTTCTTTGTGTCCTAATCCTAAGAATTCTTTGAAGAGATCCTTACATTCTTTGGATGTGGTTAGAGTTTTGAAATATTATGTTGAAGCTACTAAAGATTTCAGGAAGACTTCTAGTCTATTTGTTATCTTTTCTGGTTCTAGGAAAGGTCAGAAGGCTTCTGCCATTTCCTTGGCACCTTGGTTAAAGCTTTTGATTCATCAGGCTTATTTGGAGTCGGGTCAGGCCCCGCCTCAGAGAATTACAGCTTATTCTACTAGATCAGTCTCCACTTCGTGGGCTATTAAGAATGAAGCTTCAGTTGATCAGATTTGCAAAGCAGCAACTTGGTCTTCTTTGCATACATTTACTAAATTCTACCGTTTTTAATGTATTTGCTTCTTCGGAAGCAGTTTTTGGTAGAAAAGATTTTCAGGCATCTGTTTCAGTTTGATTCCTTTGCTTATGTTTGAGTTTTTTCTTTTCATTATGAGAATAAACTTATATTTTGGGTCGTGGATTTATTTTTTCAGCGGAAAAGAGCTGTTATTATTTTATCCCTCCCTCTCTAGTGACTCTTCTGTGGAGTTCCACATCTTGGGTATTACTATCCCATACGTCACTAGCTCATGGACTCTTGCCAATTACATGAAAGAAAACCTAATTGATGTGAGAACTTACCTGATAAATTAATTTCTTTCATGGGGTCGATCCGATAAAAATCGTCGCCCGCAAAAGCCGGCGACGCCAATATTTACGCTGGTTTGGTATCACATATACGGCGTAACCTAGAAGTTATGCGCGTATATTTCTGCCGTCGCCCGTAGTTTTTTGGGCTATAGGCAGGTATACCAAACCAGCGCAGTTTGGTATCCAATATGCAGCGTAAGGACTTACGTGGCGAAAATGGAGAAAACTTACTCCATTTTCACCTCGCCACAAAAAGCAGCCGTAAGAAGCCTTACGCTGACTATTGGAGCCCCGTAACTCCCTAAACTGGCTGCTAAAATAAACCTAACACCTAACGCATGCGCAATGTCTATCTCCCTGTCAACCGCGATCTTCTAAAATAAACCTAACACCTAACGCATGCGCAATGTCTATCTACCTGTCAACCGCGATCCCCCCCCCCGAAATCCCTAATAAAGTTATTAACCCCTAAACCGCTGCTCCCGGACCCCGCCGCCATCTACATAAACTAACCCCCTACTGTGAGCCCCTAAAACCGCCGCCATCTACCTTATCTATCCCCTAATTAGAACCCCTTACACCGCTGTCATCTACCTTATCTATCCCCTAATCTGACCCCTTACACCGCCGCCACCTATATAAAAATTATTAACCCCTAATCTAATTCCCCCTATACCGCCGCCAGCTATATTAATATTATTAACCCCTAATGTAAGCCCCTTACACCGCCGCCATCTCTATTAAAATGATTAACCCCTAATTTAATCTACCTACCCCGCCGCCAGCTATATTATCTATATTAACCCTAAGTATATTATAGTTAATATAGGTATTACATTATATATATTAACTATATTAACCCTAATTATATTAGGGTTAATATAGTTACTATAGTATTTATATTAACTATATTAACTCTATCTAACCCTAACACCCCTAACTAAATTTATATTAAATTAATCTAATTCATTTATAAACTAAAATATTCCTATTTAAATCTAAATACTTACCTATAAAATAAACCCTAAGATAGCTACAATATAATTAATAATTACATTGTAGCTATGTTAGGGTTAATATTTATTTTACAGGTAAATTGTTAATTATTTTAACTAGGTATAATAGCTATTAAATAGTTATTAACTATTTAATATCTACCTAGTTAAAATAATTACCCAATTACCTGTAAAATAAATCCTAACCTAAGTTACAAATACACCTACACTATCAATAAATTAAATAAACTACAAACATCTATCTAAAAATACAATTAAATTAACTAAACTAAATTAAAAAAACAAACAAACACTAAATTACAAAAAATAAAAAAAAGATTACAAGATTTTTAAGCTAATTACACCTATTCTAAGCCCCCTAATAAAATAATAAACCCCCAAAATAAAAAAAATTCCCTGCCCTATTCTAAATTAAAAAAAGTTCAAAGCTCTTTACCTTACCAGCCCTTAAAAGGGCCTTTTGTGGGGCATGCCCCAAAGAATTCAGCTCCTTTGCATACAAATACAATACCCCCCCCCCATTACAACCCACCACCCACATACCCCTATTCTAAAACCCCCCTTAAAAAATCCTAACACTACCCCCCCTGAAGATCTCCCTACCTTGTCTTCACCACACCGGGCCGAACTCCTGATCCGATCCGGGCGATGTCTTCCTCCAAGCGGCAAAGAAGAATTCTTCCTCCGGCGATGTCTTCCTCCAAGCGGCAAAGAAGAATTCTTCCTCCGGCGACGTCTTCCTCCAAGCGGCAGCAAAGTCTTCATTCTTCCGGCGGCATCTTCAATCTTCTTTCTTCGCTCCGCCGCCGCGGAGCATCCATCCCGGCCGACGACTGAACGACGAATGAGGTACCTTTAAATGACGTCATCCAAGATGGCGTCCACCGAATTCCGATTGGCTGATAGGATTCTATCAGCCAATCGGAATTAAGTTAGAAAAATCTGATTGGCTGATTGAATCAGCCAATCAGATTCAAGTTCAATCCGATTGGCTGATCCAATCAGCCAATCAGATTGAGCTCGCATTCTATTGGCTGTTCCGATCAGCCATTTAAAGGTACCTCATTCGTCGTTCAGTCGTCGGCCGGGATGGATGCTCCGCGGCGGCGGAGCGAAGAAAGAAGATTGAAGATGCCGCCGGAAGAATGAAGACTTTGCTGCCGCTTGGAGGAAGACGTGGCCGGAGGAAGAATTCTTCTTTGCCGCTTGGAGGAAGACATCGCCGGAGGAAGAATTCTTCTTTGCCGCTTGGAGGAAGACATCGCCCGGATCGGATCAGGAGTTCGGCCCGGTGTGGTGAAGACAAGGTAGGGAGATCTTCAGGGGGGTAGTGTTCGGCTTTTTTAAGGGGGGTTTGGGTGGTTTTAGAATAGGGGTATGTGGGTGGTGGGTTGTAATGGGGGGGGGTATTGTATTTGTATGCAAAAGAGCTGAATTCTTTGGGGCATGCCCCACAAAAGGCCCTTTTAAGGGCTGGTAAGGTAAAGAGCTTTGAACTTTTTTTAATTTAGAATAGGGCAGGGAATTTTTTTTATTTTGGGGGTTTATTATTTTATTAGGGGGCTTAGAATAGGTGTAATTAGCTTAAAAATCTTGTAATCTTTTTTTTATTTTTTGTAATTTAGTGTTTGTTTTTTTTGTAATTTAGTTTAGTTAATTTAATTGTATTTTTAGATAGATGTTTGTAGTTTATTTAATTTATTGATAGTGTAGGTGTATTTGTAACTTAGGTTAGGATTTATTTTACAGGTAATTGGGTAATTATTTTAACTAGGTAGATATTAAATAGTTAATAACTATTTAATAGCTATTATACCTAGTTAAAATAATTAACAATTTACCTGTAAAATAAATATTAACCCTAACATAGCTACAATGTAATTATTAATTATATTGTAGCTATCTTAGGTTTTATTTTATAGGTAAGTATTTAGATTTAAATAGGAATATTTTAGTTTATAAATGAATTAGATTAATTTAATATAAATTTAGTTAGGGGTGTTAGGGTTAGATAGAGTTAATATAGTTAATATAAATACTATAGTAACTATATTAACTATATTAACCCTCATATAATTAGGGTTAATATAGTTAATATATATAATGTAATACCTATATTAACTATAATATACTTAGGGTTAATATAGATAATATAGCTGGCGGCGGGGTAGGTAGATTAAATTAGGGGTTAATCATTTTAATAGAGATGGCGGCGGTGTAAGGGGATTACATTAGGGGTTAATAATATTAATATAGCTGGCGGAGGTATAGGGGGATTAGATTAGGGGTTAATAATTTTAATATAGATGGCGGCGGTGTTAGGGGCTCACTTTAGGGGGTTATAGATATAATATAGCTGGCGGCGGGGTACGGGAGCGACGGTTTAGGGGTTAATAACTTTATTAGGTTGCGGCGGGGTACGGGAGCGGCGGTTTAGGGGTTAATAGCTTTTTTATTGTTAGGATAGTGAGGGGGGATAGCAGATAGAGGGTTAGACGTGACGGGCTATGTTAGGGAGGCGTGTTAGACGTTTCGGGCTATGTTTAGGAGGCGTGTTAGACAGTGCGGGTGATTTAGACTTTAGTCAGGTTTTATAGGCGCCGGCAGTTTCTAACGTGGCGCAAGTCACTGGCGACTCCAAAAATCTGTACTTACGCAGATTTCTGGACATCGCTGGTTTGTGAGACTTGCGCCACTTTAGCAAGTGACGGCGCCGCATATTGGATGGCTCGAGTTGCAAGCTGAAACTGCGGGCGACGTGGGTTCCCTCGCTTGCGCCGCAAACTGCGATCTATATCGGATCGCGCCCCATATTGGCAAGAGTCCATGAGACCCACCCTTTTTATGGTGGTTATGATTTTTTGTATAAAGCACAATTATTTCCAAATTCCTTTGTTGATGTTGATGCTTTTTACTACTTTCTTTATCACCCCACTACTTGGCTATTCGTTCAACTCAATTATGGGTGTGGTGAGGGGTGTATTTATAGGCATTTTGATGTTTGGGAAACTTTTCACCGCCTGGTAGTAATGTATATCCCATATGTCACTAGCTCATGGACTCTTGCCAATATGAAATAAATATATTTATCAGGTAAGTTTGCACATAAATTATGTTTTTCATCTCTCCCTTCTTGTTCTTAACTATCTTTTTTCGACTCCCCCTTGTATTCAATCTTTCTTTTTACCCTCTCCCTTCGCTTCTCTTTACACTATTTATTTCCCCTCTCTCATATCTCTTCACTCTTTTTTTTCTCTCCATTCTTTCGTAACTCTACTTTCTTCTCCACTTTCACTTTTTTCTACAGTCTCTCTCTCTCTCTCTCTCTCTCTCTCTCTCTCTGCCCAGTTTACCCTCTCAGAAGTAACAGTCTAAGCACTAATGGGGTCCCTACAGCCCTAGAGGTATAACAAATCCTTGCACTTTCATGGCTATATAATATCCCTTTAGATAATAGTTTTAGCACATAGCCCAACATGTCAGTTTTTCAGTGCAGGAATAGGAATGTACATTCTGCAAATACAATGTGCTAACTTTGCTGCTTACATGTCCCCAGACTTCAGCCTTAACATTCACTTACTTTCACTCGCCACCGTTAAATTTCCACTCACCAATGGCTAGTGGGCTAGTGGAAATTGAGCCCTGTTTATACACATATAAACACATAAATACACAAGCATACACATACAGGTATATACATACCACCAGCAAAAAGATTAAGACTCACTGAAAGCTCAGATGATGGTTAGCATATGTATGCAAGAATGCTTACTTTTTGTATTCATTTTCAGGTCCCTTTCAAAGTCATATGCACTATCTCCAGTGAAAAACAGCAAGCAATTCCCAGAATCTCCTGTAAAATCTCGAGCAACTCCAATTCTCAACCAAGAGGCTCCAAAAAAGAAATCTGAGAAAGAGGAAACCACAACCAGTCCAAAACAAGAATTGCCTAATGCGGAGCAAAGAACAGGCTCTTTAAAATTCGAAAAGGCAGAAAAGATCTCTCCACCTGTAAGCAAAACAGATACTGCAGAAGGTAAGTTGTATCTGGTTCATATGCAGAAGGCTGTCTTTTATGGGACAGCCTCTAAATGTGTACAGAAAAAATATAAATAAATACATATTTATATATGAGATCTAAAACACAGAAGCTGCATTAGAGCATGCATGTGTAGTTACCAAGTTATAAATGAAGACAAGAATGGGATGTGTATTGGTGCGCCTGTAACATTTGAAGGTATCAGTCACATGTTTGGAGTTGCAGTTCATAAAATAAAATCTCTCTCAGTAAATGTTTTATTTCTTTTATCTTAGACCAGGGGTCAGCAACCTTGGCACTCCAGATGTTTCGGAACTACATTTCCCATGATAGCCAGCATAAAGAGAGTCTTAGCATCATGGGAAATGTAGTTCTGATACATCTGGGGTGCCAAGGTTCCTGACCCCGGCCTTAGACCCTCAATGCAAAAAAGTGACATTTTTATTTATTATATTTAAAGTGGTTAATTTATAGTGCTTTGTCTACTCCAGGGGGAGGGAACTTTTTTCCCCTAAAGACCAGTGCATCACAGAAATATAAATAAGGGGCTCCCCAACATGCTGGAGATAAGGCTTTCCAGGTATACCAGACAGTCTGTATTTCAACAGTATGTCTAGTAACATCTATAATTGGTCTCTTAAAGGGACATTGTACTTTAAATCCCCTCCTTTGATTAGTTCCCAATAATCCATGTTACCTGCTCTAGTGTATTTAATTGTTTACAAATATCTAATTTACCTTTAGTTTATTTGAAATAGCTATGTTTGCCTGTTTCAATTGCCATCTATAACGAAAATATAAATTCTGCTCTATAGAAAAGCTATGTAAACAATAGAAAGCACTCGAACAATGTTGTTAAATAAACATAGAATATATTTATTAAAACACATAAGGCCTGATTACAAGTGGAGTGCTATTTATCAATCCCACTCGCGCCCTAGAAGTAAGCTTTTTGCACACATCAGGTAGCGCTCATATTACAAGTGAAGTAAAAAGTCGCAAGCTTATTAATGTATTCCCCTATAGAAGTCAATGGAGCCAACAAAGTGGGGAAAAAACAACTTACATGCGTGCAAACTCAATCACATTTTCTCAAGTGCTCTAACCAGACATGAAAATATGAATATTTCACATTCCAATGTTCTTCACCAAACAGAATATGTTCTACTTATTCATAAATACATATTTCTTTATATCTATATTGATATAAATATATATATATATATATATATATATATATATATATATATATATAAAATAATTTTTTTTGGTCAAATATATAGAGGATTATGGGCTCTCACCACCTAAAGATTAACATGTCCAAGACTGAGCTCCTTCTAATCCCCCCCCCCCCCCTCAAGCTCTGCACCAACTTCTGACTTTTCTATCCCTGTCGACGGCATCACCATCTCTCTATCGCCCCAAGTCCGCTGCCTCGGAGTTACACTTGACTCAAATCTATCCTTCATCTCCCAGATCCAATCGCTTTCTTCATCCTGCCGCAACCACCTACGCAATATTTCCAAGATTTGCCCTTTTCTGAGTGCTAACGCCACAAAGCAAATAATATACTCCCTTGTCATTTCCCTACTTGACTACTGCAATAACCTACTTACTGGCCTTTCTCTTTGCCGCCTCTCCCCCCTTTAATCCATCCTAAATGCCTCTGCCAGGCTAATCCACCTTTCCTGACACTCTGTATCTGCTGCACCTTTCTGCGAGTCCCTTCATTGGCTCCCCATTCACAGCAGAATTAAATTCAAAATTCTCACCCTTACATACAAAGCTTTCACCAATGCCATTCCCCACTACCTATCCTCTCTAATCAACAAGTATACTCCAGCCCGCCCACTAATATCCAACAATGACCTGCTCCTTGCATTTTCGACTATCACTTCTTGCCATGCTAGACTGCAGGACTTCTGTCATGCAGCACCTACCCTCTGGAACACTCTCCCTTGTGCTGTCAGGCTTTGCCCTAATCTTTCTTCTTTTAATTGCTCCCTGAAGACTTTTTTTGTCCAGAGAACCCTACCACCCATCTCAGTAATAAATTAATTGCACTTACCTAATCTAACTCTGTATTAACATCTTTCTCACTCTTGGAGTCCTCACCTCCTGCTTCTCAACCTCCTACCCTTCTAGATTGTAAGTTCTCATGGGAAAAGGGCCCTCATTTCCTCCTGTATGTGTTTGTTAAATTTTGTCCTGTCTCTTACAAGTTTTACATTGTTGTTTTTGTTTTTTGTTTTTTTGTGTGTTTTTTTTAATCATTTTTATTGAGGTTCAAAGCAAGGCATACATATAGAGAATGTCAAGGAACATTATACAAAGAAAAAATGGCTGCAAGGTACATAGCTAAAGTCTAGGGAGAAAGACAATACCTATTTATATTACATGACATAACGTAATCTTATACATAATTTGCCCTTTAAACTATATACCCACTCAATGTGTAATATACCCACAGCGGTGTAATAAGTATACAGCTATAGCAGGTAATCCCAAGTAGAAGGAGACCACTCTTGGGTCACATATGAGGAACCTTGTTTTACTTTTATGATATGTAAGCTATCAAGAGATATACTGTATGTAATATACAAAGGTGTACAGGTGATATAGCTAGTTGAATCTATTCCCACTCTTGGGCTTGGTAAAGTATAAAGGCAAAATATATGTATATCAATTAACACTGTTATAATAAAAGAAATGCAAAGTGACAGAATAAATGATAAATGGACAAAAGTAGTATTTTTAAATAAACTTACACCTCCTTTACCCACCTAAAGCGACTCTTGGACTTTTAGTTCTTTTGTAAATGACAGTTACTGGGGGACACTTAAGAATATAGGGCCACTCTTGGACCCTCAGCTAAGATTTAAACTTGTATAAGTTTTTTAAAAGATATATGAAGCTTTCAAACATTATTTAAATAGTGTTATGGGATCAGAACCCTAATGGACTGTTATCATGTGATCCACTATTAATTTATGAAATTGTGAGCAATTAAGCTCATAATATTTGCAAAGGAATATATTATGGAAAAAGGACAAAATGAAGCAAAAAGGAATTAAAACACAAAACAATATATAGAACTAACCGGTTCCTTGGAGTATCATTTCAAACATCAGTAAGTATAACCACTTAATTTTGTAGGTAGTACAATATAATAGAAAAAGAAAACTGGGCACTTTAATAGAGTACTGTCAACTACTTTAGATATTAAAGTTTCAAAGCCTCTACTGCACTTTAGTAGTTATAAAGTTGGAAAAGAATATATAAATAGATCTCAGGCTGTTTTTCAGTAGTTAGCCTAAAATATTCAAGGAACCACCTCAGGGGTGTGTTAATGAATAGGCCAACAAGGCCGGTGCCTAGGGCGGCACTTGTCCACTGACTGCACCTGATATCTGGCTGCTTTTAAAAAAACATTTATTTTACTTTTAACTGGCGGCTTACCTCCAAGCGGTCATGTGACGTTTTGAACCAGCCAGCCAGCTTTCACTATCTGCCGTACATGGCTTGAGGGAGTCACGCATGTGATCTCCCAGGCCAGGCGGCAACAGGTTAGGTGACTGTTACGAGTCGGGAGGAGAGGAGACAGAGTCAGACTGATCCAGTGGAGCATATGAGACAGTGAGGACTGGAGCAACTAAATTAGGTATGGCACTCAGGCTTCCACAGAGTCACTTGTCAGACTCAGGGACTGACTGTGTAGATGCTGGCTAATAAAGCAGACTGTGTTGTCACTAACGACGTGCCTAGGCTAGGAACTTGGAAGTTGTTAATTGCGATTTTGCTGTTGATTATGGTTGGTTTCTGATGGGTCATGCTGGAATTGAGGAATTCAGCTGGTGTGTTTATTAGTGACTTTAGAAAACTGTTAGTGTTGCATTTAATTTACAGTAGTGGAGGCTGTACAGTGCTAAGGTGAGTAACTGGTGGCTGTCATTTTAAGCTCATAGTTTTAATATGAATCTCTTTATATGTGAAATGGTCACAAAGCCCTCTATTATCTGTCTCTTATTTCTGGGAATGGTAGACACATTTATGGGTTTTTCAACACTCCCTCTGGTTAATCTGTCTCTGCCTTCTCTTCCTGTGTGTTTGCTCTCAAGGCTCGGGTCCCCCCTGTACAACAGGTACAGCTCACAAAGGCTTTTCTAGCTTTAGCTTTCTGCAGCACCCTGTCCACCAAAGGAGCTCAGCTTACAGATCCTGCAGAAGTGTCAGACCAACCAATACAGTAAAGGCTCACCTCACAAAATAATTTCTGACAAAACACGTACACACAGGCTACAAATCTAGCAGGACCTCCTGATTAAACATACACACAATTCACAGGCAAATATACATTATGTACAACTACATTAACAACACACAATGCATGATTCTTATCAGCTGTGCATTGACTGACACACTCAGAGACTCCCTTCTCAGAAGAGCTATTTGCACAATTGCGTATACATAATGTAAGGATATTCTTTATATACAATGAAATCTGTCCCAAAATCCTCTTTGACTGTATCTGTGCACTTAAGCACACTAGTAATATATGCTTTGTCACATTACTCCTTGACCCAAAAAATTATATGGCCAAAATTGCCCTAAATCCGGGGGGTGGGGGGGGCAACAGGATTCTGAGTGTCTAGGGCAGCACTAAACCTAAATACGCCACTGAACCACATCATTAACTAGAGCATTCATGCTTCACTGTCCTGGCCGCAGACAGGAAAACATCAGGTGTCTAAAACAAGGATGAAGTGCGTGAGGCATACCGTTAAATACAATAAATGTAATAGCCTGTAGCTTAGAGTGAAACCAGGTTAAATGAAGCTGGAAATTATATTGTTACTAAAGTAGGTAATAGCACCAATGTACTGTATGTAAAAACTGAATGGATTATACCTGTAAGGATCAATATTCAAAATAACTACCATTATAACTCAGCTTTTATATTTTAACCCCTTCACATCATACATGGTGTAGGTAAAGGAGTTAAATACTAATTTACATCTGGGCAAATTGATGAAGTCATATTGTCAGCAATGTGGACTTGGTCCAACTGCAATAAAACCAAAACCAAACCCCTATTAAACATTTTGGCTAGTTTGTCGATTTCTTTCATGTAATTAGCAAGAGTCCATGAGCTAGTGACGTATGGGATATACATTCCTACCAGGAGGGGCAAAGTTTCCCAAACCTCAAAATGCCTACAAATACACCCCTCACCACACCCACAAATCAGTTTTACAAACTTTGCCTCCTATGGAGGTGGTGAAGTAAGTTTGTGCTAGATTCTACGTTGATATGCGCTCCGCAGCAGGTTGGAGCCCGGTTTTCCTCTCAGCGTGCAGTGAATGTCAGAGGGATGTGAGGAGAGTATTGCCTGTTTGAATTCAATGATCTCCTTCTACGGGGTCTATTTCACAGGTTCTCTTTTAGCGGTCGTAGAGATTCATCTCTTACCTCCCTTTTCAGATCGACGATATACTCTTATATATATATATACCATTTCCTCTGCTGATTTTCGTTTCAGTACTGGTTTGGCTTTCTACAAACATGTAGATGAGTGTCCTGGGGTAAGTAAGTCTTATTTTCTGTGACACTCTAAGCTATGGTTGGGCACTTTTTTAATAAAGTTCTAAATATATGTATTCAAACATTTATTTGCCTTGACTCAGGATGTTCAACATTCCTTATTTTCAGACAGTCGGTTTCATATTTGGGATAATGCATTTGAATCAATCATTTTTCTTACCTTAAAAATTTGACTTTTTTTCCCTGTGGGCTGTTAGGCTCGTGGGGGCTGAAAATGCTTCATTTTATTGCGTCATTTTTGGCGCAGACTTTTTTGGCGCAAAAAATTTTTTCTGTTTCCGGCGTCATACGTGTCGCCGGAAGTTGCGTCATTTTTGACGTTCTTTTGCGCCAAAAATGTCGGCGTTCCGGACCTGGCGTCATTTTTGGCGCCAAAAGCATTTAGGCGCCAAATAATGTGGGCGTCTTATTTGGCGCTAAAAAAATATGGGCGTCGCTTTTGTCTCCACATTATTTAAGTCTCATTTTTCTTTGCTTCTGGTTGCTAGAAGCTTGTTCCTTCGCATTTTTTCCCATTCCTGAAACTGTCATTTAAGGAATTTGATCAATTTTGCTTTATATGTTGTTTTTTCTCTTACATATTGCAAGATGTCTCACGTTGCATCTGAGTCAGAAGATACTTCAGGAAAATCGCTGTCTAGTGCTGGAACTACCAAAGCTAAGTGTATCTGCTGTAAACTTTTGGTAGCTGTTCCTCCAGCTGTTGTTTGTATTAATTGTCATGACAAACTTGTTAATGCAGATAATATTTCCTTTAGTAATGTACCATTACCTGTTGCAGTTCCATCAACATCTAATGTTCAGAGTGTTCCTGATAACATAAGAGATTTTGTTTCTGAATCCATCAAGAAGGCTATGTCTGTTATTCCTCCTTCTAGTAAACATAAAAAATCTTTTAAAACTTCTCTTTATACAGATGAATTTTTAAATGAACATCATCATTCTGATTCTAATGACTCTTCTGGTTCAGAGGATTCTGTCTCAGAGGTTGATGCTGATAAATCTTCATATTTATTTAAAATGGAATTTATTCGTTCTTTACTTAAAGAAGTACTAATTGCTTTAGAAATTGAGGATTCTGGTCCTCTTGATACTAAATCTAAACGTTTAGATAAGGTCTTTAAATCTCCTGTGGTTATTCCAGAAGTTTTTCCTGTTCCTGGTGCTATTTCTGAAGTAATTTCCAGAGAATGGAATAATTTGGGTAATTCATTTACTCCTTCTAAACGTTTTAAGCAATTATATCCTGTGCCGTCTGACAGATTAGAATTTTGGGACAAAATCCCTAAAGTTGATGGGGCTATTTCTACCCTTGCTAAACGTACTACTATTCCTACGTCAGATGGTACTTCGTTTAAGGATCCTTTAGATAGGAAAATTGAATCCTTTCTAAGAAAAGCTTATCTGTGTTCAGGTAATCTTCTTAGACCTGCTATATCATTGGCTGATGTTGCTGCAGCTTCAACTTTTTGGTTGGAAACTTTAGCGCAACAAGTAACAGATCATGATTCTCATAATATTATTATTATTCTTCAACATGCTAATAATTTTATCTGTGATGCCATTTTTGATATTATCAGAGTTGATGTCAGGTTTATGTCTCTAGCTATTTTAGCTAGAAGAGCTTTATGGCTTAAAACTTGGAATGCTGATATGTCTTCTAAATCAACTCTACTTTCCATTTCTTTCCAGGGTAACAAATTATTTGGTTCTCAGTTGGATTCTATTATCTCAACTGTTACTGGTGGAAAAGGAACTTTTTTACCACAGGATAAAAAATCTAAGGGTAAAAACAGGGCTAATAATCGTTTTCGTTCCTTTCGTTTCAACAAAGAACAAAAGCCTGATCCTTCATCCTCAGGAGCAGTTTCAGTTTGGAAACCATCTCCAGTCTGGAATAAATCCAAGCCTTCTAGAAAAGCAAAGCCAGCTTCTAAGTCCACATGAAGGTGCGGCCCTCATTCCAGCTCAGCTGGTAGGGGGCAGGTTACGTTTTTTCAAAGAAATTTGGATCAATTCTGTTCACAATCTTTGGATTCAGAACATTGTTTCAGAAGGGTACAGAATTGGTTTCAAGATAAGACCTCCTGCAAAGAGATTTTTTCTTTCCCGTGTCCCAGTAAATCCAGTGAAAGCTCAAGCATTTCTGAAATGTGTTTCAGATCTAGAGTTGGCTGGAGTAATTATGCCAGTTCCAGTTCTGGAACAGGGGCTGGGGTTTTATTCGAATCTCTTCATTGTACCAAAGAAGGAGAATTCCTTCAGACCAGTTCTGGATCTAAAAATATTGAATCGTTACGTAAGGATACCAACGTTCAAAATGGTAACTGTAAGGACTATCTTGCCTTTTATTCAGCAAGGGCATTATATGTCCACAATAGATTTACAGGATGCATATCTGCATACTCCAATTCATCCAGATCATTATCAGTTCCTGAGATTCTCTTTCCTGGACAAGCATTACCAGTTTGTGGCTCTGCCGTTTGGCCTAGCTACAGCTCCAAGAATTTTTTCAAAGGTTCTCGGTGCCCTTCTGTCTGTAATCAGAGAACAGGGTATTGTGGTATTTCCTTATTTGGACGATATCTTGGTACTTGCTCAGTCTTCACATTTAGCAGAATCTCATACGAATCGACTTGTGTTGTTTCTTCAAGATCATGGTTGGAGGATCAATTCACTAAAAAGTTCATTGATTCCTCAGACAAGGGTAACCTTTCTGGGTTTCCAGATAGATTCAGTGTCCATGACTCTGTCTTTGACAGACAAGAGACGTCTAAAATTGATTTCAGCTTGTCGAAACCTTCAGTCACAATCATTCCCTTCGGTAGCCTTATGCATGGAAATTCTAGGTCTTATGACTGCTGCATCGGGCGCGATCCCCTTTGCTCATTTTCACATGCGACCTCTTCAGCTCTGTATGCTGAATCAATGGTGCAGGGATTACACAAAGATATCTCAATTAATATCTTTAAAACCGATTGTACGACACTCTCTAACGTGGTGGACAGATCACCATAGTTTAATTCAGGGGGCTTCTTTTGTTCTTCCGACCTGGACTGTAATTTCAACAGATGCAAGTCTTACAGGTTGGGGAGCTGTGTGGGGATCTCTGACGGCACAAGGAGTTTGGGAATCTCAGGAGGTGAGATTACCGATCAATATTTTGGAACTCCGTGCAATTTTCAGAGCTCTTCAGTCTTGGCCTCTTCTGAAGAGAGAATCGTTCATTTGTTTTCAGACAGACAATGTCACAACTGTGGCATACATCAATCATCAAGGAGGGACTCACAGTCCTCTGGCTATGAAAGAAGTATCTCGAATTCTGGTTTGGGCGGAATCCAGCTCCTGTCTAATCTCTGCGGTTCATATCCCAGGTATAGACAATTGGGAAGCGGATTATCTCAGTCGCCAAACGTTGCATCCGGGCGAATGGTCTCTTCAACCAGAGGTATTTCTTCAGATTGTTCAAATGTGGGAACTTCCAGAAATAGATCTGATGGCGTCTCATCTAAACAAGAAACTTCCCAGGTATCTGTCCAGATCCCGGGATCCTCAGGCGGAGGCAGTGGATGCATTATCACTTCCTTGGAAGTATCATCCTGCCTATATCTTTCCGCCTCTAGTTCTTCTTCCAAGAGTAATCTCCAAGATTCTGAAGGAATGCTCGTTTGTTCTGCTGGTAGCTCCGGCATGGCCTCACAGGTTTTGGTATGCGGATCTTGTCCGGATGGCCTCTTGCCATCCGTGGACTCTTCCGTTAAGACCAGACCTTCTGTCGCAAGGTCCTTTTTTCCATCAGGATCTCAAATCCTTAAATTTAAAGGTATGGAGATTGAACGCTTGATTCTTGGTCAAAGAAGGTTTTCTCTGACTCTGTGATTAATACTATGTTACAGGCTCGTAAATCTGTATCTAGAGAGTTATATTATAGAGTCTGGAAGACTTATATTTCTTGGTGTCTTTCTCATCATTTTTCTTGGCATTCTTTTAGAATTCCGAGAATTTTACAGTTTCTTCAGGATGGTTTAGATAAAGGTTTGTCCGCAAGTTCTTTGAAAGGACAAATCTCTGCTCTTTCTCTTCTTTTTCACAGAAAGATTGCTAATCTTCCTGATATTCATTGTTTTGTACAAGCTTTGGTTCGTATAAAACCTGTCATTAAGTCAATTTCTCCTCCTTGGAGTTTGAATTTGGTTCTGGGGGCTCTTCAAGCTCCTCTTTTTGAACCCATGCATTAATTGGACATTAAATTACTTTCTTGGAAAGTTTTGTTCCTTTTGGTGATCTCTTCTGCCTGAAGACTCTCTGAATTATCTGCTCTTTCTTGTGAGTCTCCTTTTCTGATTTTTCATCAGGATAAGGCGGTGTTGCGAACTTCTTTTGAATTTTTACCTAAGGTTGTGAATTCCAACAACATTAGTAGAGAAATTGTGGTTCCTTCATTATGTCCTCATCCTAAGAATTCTAAGGAGAAATCGTTGCATTCTTTGGATGTTGTTAGAGCTTTGAAATATTATGTTGAAGCTACTAAGTCTTTCCGAAAGACTTCTAGTCTATTTGTGATCTTTTCCGGTTCTAGAAAAGGCCAGAAAGCTTCTGCCATTTCTTTGGCATCTTGGTTGAAATCTTTAATTCATCATGCCTATGTCGAGTCGGGTAAGACTCCGCCTCAAAGGATTACAGCTCATTCGACTAGGTCAGTTTCTACTTCCTGGGCGTTTAGGAATGAAGCTTCGGTTGATCAGATTTGCAAAGCAGCAACTTGGTCCTCTTTGCATACTTTTACTAAATTCTACCATTTTGATGTATTTTCTTCTTCTGAAGCAGTTTTTGGTAGAAAAGTACTTCAGGCAGCGGTTTCAGTTTGAATCTTCTGTTTATGTTTTTCATTAAACTTTATTTTGGGTGTGGATTATTTTCAGCAGGAATTGGCTGTCTTTATTTTATCCCTCCCTCTCTAGTGACTCTTGCTTGGAAAGATCCACATCTTGGGTAGTCATTATCCCATACGTCACTAGCTCATGGACTCTTGCTAATTACATGAAAGAAAACATAATTTATGTAAGAACTTACCTGATAAATTCATTTCTTTCATATTAGCAAGAGTCCATGAGGCCCAGCCTTTTTTGTGGTGGTTATGATTTTTTTGTATAAAGCACAATTATTCTAATTCCTTATTTTATATGCTTTCACACTTTTTTCTTATCACCCCACTTCTTGGCTATTCGTTAAACTGATTTGTGGGTGTGGTGAGGGGTGTATTTGTAGGCATTTTGAGGTTTGGGAAACTTTGCCCCTCCTGGTAGGAATGTATATCCCATACGTCACTAGCTCATGGACTCTTGCTAATATGAAAGAAATGACTTTATCAGGTAAGTTCTTACATAAATTATGTTTTTTGTGAGGGCTGTAGGAACTGAATATGCCCCAAATTAATACCAAATAGCTTAGTCTACTAATCCTCACATTAGGGCAAGTCCAGATCAGTGAAAATGTATTCTATTCCGGCTCTCAGATTTTGCCCCATAGTTGAACAACGATCTCCTAGATTGTTCCAGACCATGTATGCACTCATACTGTCCAGGATTGCACAAGCTAAGGGATGTATGCCGTTTAGGCTATCGGTGAAAGTGGCTGAGCTTACCAATTTCGGTCGTGTAATTAGCTGAACCATGGGCTGTATAGGTTTCACATCGTCTGATAGAGCAGCTGCAACCACGACAGGCACCGCAACCCCTCCTGAGCCACCATGTTGATACTCATCTTGAGTACAAGGAGCACGCAATCTTTTGATCTCAGCTGTGGAGAGTTCCTCTTCCCGATCACCAACACCTGGCGTTGCCACTGTGGCATAGTCATTTGCAGCATCGCAACCCCCTGTGAGCTTCCTAGGGCCACGCTAATATATATAGAGTCCAAAGTAGAAACCACAAAAGCGCTCAGAGTCCTTGTATATAAGTTAAAAAACTTTCTTTATTGATAAATTTAAAAGCAAAAAAAGTGTCCTAAGTAGGACTAATCCAAATGTTATTTTGCAGGCGCACAGATATATATATATATATATATATATATATATATATATATATATATATATATATACAGTTGTACTCATAAGTTTACATACCCTGGCAGAATTTATGATTTCTTGGCCATTTTTCAGAGAATATGAATGATAACACAAAAATGTTTATTTCACTCATGGTCAGTGTTTGGCTGAAGCCATTTATTATTAATCAACTGCGTTTACTCTTTTTAAATCAGAATGACAACAGAAACTACCCAAATGACCCTGATCAAAAGTTTACATACCCTGGTGATTTTGGCCTGATAACATGCACTCAAGTTGACACAAAATGGTTTGAATGGCTATTAAAGGTAACCATCCTCACCTGTGATCTGTTTACTTGTAATTTGTGTGTGTGTATAAAAGAGCAATGAGTTTCTGGACTCCTGACAGACCCTTGCATCTTTCATCCAGTGCTGCACTGATTATTCTGGATTCTGAGTCATGGTGAAAGCAAATGAATTGTCAAATAATCTGCGGGAAAAGGTAGTTGAACTGTATAAAACAGGAAAGGGATATAGAAAGATATCCAAGGAATTGAGAATGCCAATCAGCAGTGTTCAAACTCTAATCAAGAAGAGGAAAATGAGGGGTTCTGTTGAAACCAAACCATGGTCAGGTAGACCAACTAAAATTTCAGCCACAACTGCCAGGAAAATTGTTCGGGATGCAAAGACAAACCCACAAATAGCTTCAGGTGAAATACTGGACTCTCTGAAAACATGTGGTGTGGCTGTTTCAAGATGCACAATAAGGAGGCACTTGAAAAAAGATGGGCTGCATGGTCGAGTCGCCAGAAGAAAGCCATTACTACGCAAATTCCACAAAGTATCACACTTGCAATACGCCCAACAGAACAGAGACAAGCGAGTAATGAGACCAAAATTGAGCTTTTTGGTCACAACCATAAATGCTACATTTGGAGAGGAGACAACAAGGCCTATGATGAAAGGTACACCATTCCTACTGTGAAACACGGAGGTGGATCGCTGATGTTTTGGGGATGTGTGATCTATAAAGGCACAGGAAATTTGGTCAGAATTGATGGCAATATGAATGCAGTATGTTATTAAACAGAACCCCTCATTTTCCACTTCTTGATTAGAGTTTGAACACTGCTGATTTGCATTTTCAATTCCTTGGATATCTTTTTATATCATAAAGTCAAAAGAAATATGCACCAATGAGGCGTAGTATCTGCTGAAGTAAAAAATGTTTATTGTACAGTCCAAAAGTAATGTACAAACAGAGTCACAGTGGAGAACGTCTGACGCGTTTCGCGCATGCGTAGATGCGCTTCATCGGAGGCTATCTTTTTATATCCCTTTCCTGTTTTATACAGTTCAACTACCTTTTCCCGCAGATCCTTTGACAATTATTTTGCTTTCCCCATGACTCACAATCCAGAAACGTCAGTGCAGCACTGGATGAAAGATACAAGGGTCTGTCAGGAGTCCAGAAACTTTTATATGCGCACACTAATTACAAGCAAACAGATCACAGGTGAGGATGGTTACCTTTAATAGCTATTCAAAACCCTTTGTGTCAACTTGTGTGCATGTTATCAGGCCACAATCACCAGGGTATGTAAACTTTTGATCAGGGTCATTTGGGTAGTTTCTGTTGTCATTCTGATTTAAAAAGAGTAAACACAGTTGATTAATAATAAATGGCTTCAGCCAAACACTGACCATGAGTGAAAGAAACATTTTTGTGTTATCATTCATGTTCTCTGAAAAATGGCCAAGAAATCATAAATTCTGCCAGGGTATGTAAACTTATGAGCACAAATGTATGTATGTGTATATATATAGGTTAGCTGTATCTTGGATATTTTAGTTTAGCATATATAGCTGCGTTGCAGTGACCAAGTGCGCATGCGCACTACAAACGTCAGATCTAGAACGCACTTTCCTGTGTTTGTTTTAGAGGGTGCTTCACCTCTTATGTTCTTAAACTTGGATAATACATTTTGAAGAATTGTATCCCTCTGTGAACATTCTTTTGCCAGTGCGCACTACTTCTTGGATATTTTATATATAGCTGCGTTACCTGATACTTTAGGAAAGTGGAGGGGTGGGAGAAGATCCAGGCCATTACAAGCAAAAGTACTTAAGTATCTGTCTTCACTGTTTCTCATAGAATAAAATTGGATTCGTACTCAGGCGATAAACAGCAGATATATTGACTTCAGTGTTCAGTCGTTATGGAAATGGCAGCCATCTTAGCCGGTGGTCGAACACCCCCCCCCCCACACATCATTGTTTTACTTAAGTGAATTGTACCCATGGACAGCGCTGCAGAATATGCTGGCTCTTCATAAATAAAGTATAATAAAAAATGGGCTCAATTTATCAAGCGACAGAGGACAGGGGTGTACATATGCGCCCCTGGCCACTGCAGCTCGCGGGCAGAACTCTCTTGGCAGAATTCAGCATTGCACCAGAGCGCTATTTTCGGCTCTTGTGCAACACCGCCCGCACACAACCAATCACGCATGGGCAGGAGCTTTAGAATAGGATAGAAAGCAGCAGTCTGATGACCGCTGCTTGATAAATACCGACTGCAGGTTCTCTTGTGAGAAACTGCAGCCGTACTGCGGCAAACGACTTGATAAATCGAGCCCTATATATAGGTAAACACATATATATGTAGTAATTTCGATTTATAAATACTTAGAATATATTCCCCTATGTGAAGAACATTGGAATGTGAAGTATTTACAGTACAAACACAGTTAAACACTTTATGGACACAAGAAAATTAATTGCGCTATGTTCTGACCATAAAATAATATTTTCCTATATAATTATTTAAATTATTTAAACATGTATCCTCTAACACACACAACCTCTTGTTATAGAGAGATTATAGTGTACCTTATAGTATTTCTCCATGTAAAGAAAAATAACAATAAAATTATTGAATAGTGACTAAGACCTCGCAATAAACATTTAGAAATCTCACACAAAATATATCACAAAAAATATTGACATGATCTGAACATAGATCCACTCGTTTGCCCAGTTCTAAATGCTGTGATTATATGTATACACTTATTATGTTCACAGTACCTTTAGTAGTTAACCGAAAAGAAGGGTTAACATATAGTGTCCAAAAAAAGCTGTCTAGTTTCTAGTTTCTGGTATAGATAAAATCCCAAAGCATCAAGTAATGATGAAGAGGTGAAGCAATATGTAGAGCCTTATGTTGAGCTTTAGATGAATATTTCTTTATGAAACAGAGGGAGTCGTAGTGCCAAATCAGTGCAGCCTTTATCCAGCTAGGTATTCCCAGAACCTTAGCCCAGGTGCAATAACATGAAAAAGATAAAGAAGAAAAGGCGCACAGGGCAGGACTCAAGTGAAAAGCTTTAATTACAAATTATTGCACACGCAAAATAAGCTGCACTTACTAGCTACAAAATTTAAAATGCATTCACAGGGAGCGCTGAGTTCATACAGCTATCTTGTCTCACTTAACAGACGTAGTTGTTTCATATCAGGCAGAGTGTCCGGATCCTATGCCAGATTGCTGTTATAGCTTGTGGGGACAAGTAAGCTTGTAAGTCACTGTTAACTCCAGGTAATATGCAAGAGCCTAACGCATTTCCCCCGGTCTATGGCCGGGCTTCTTCAACACGCAGAATAAATGACTGATATCCCTGGCATTGCGCCTTTTATATTTAAAGGCGTAGCAACCAATCCATGATGAGAGAAGTGTAAAGGGTCCAATCGGAGTGGAGGGTGTGTAAGATCACCAATCCTGATTAGTTACACAGATCACAGCCAGCACCGAGTACCCGGAAACAGGAAGAACACTCGGTGCTGGCTGTGATCTGTGTAACTAATCAGGATTGGTGATCTTACACACCCTCCACTCCGATTGGACCCTTTACACTTCTCTCATCATGGATTGGTTGCTACTCCTTTAAATATAAAAAGGGCAATGCCAGGGATATCCGTCATTTATTCTGCCTCTTGAAGAAGCCTTTTACAGTTAAACACTTTATTAAATATGAATATTGCATAAATATGCTTTTAAATGTTTTTAACTACTTGACTGCAAAGGGCTCCAATGCACACACACACACACACATATATATATATATATATATATATATATATATATATATATATATATATATATATATATATATATATAAATCTCTCTCTCGATATATATCTGTAAGTGTGTACATACTGGTATGTATATATGTGTGTATATATATAGATATATATATACAGTGTATATATACAGTGTATATATATATATATATACATATAAATACTTAAAGGGACACTGAACTCAATGTTTTTCTTTTGTGATTCAGATAGACCATGTAATTTTAAGCAACTTTCTAATTTACTCCTATTATCAAATTTTCTTCATTCTCTTGGTATCTTTATTTGAAAAGCAAGAATGTTAGTGTGCCACTATGTATTTATTTGCACGTAACTGTTAGTGTGCCACTCGTAATCTGGCCTATAGTATGTAAAACTTTTACAATTAAATAAATACATACAAAGAAGGATACTTGCATAAGGTTATAGATCCATGTTTCAAATCTGAAAATAAAGATTTAGTTTCCAATACATTTTACCAATCTGCAGCTTTTATAACAAGTAAATGGAAAATGTAATAGATAAAAAAAAAAAAAAATACTTATAATTAGCATTCTTGCCTCAAAATAGAAAATGTGAGTTAACACCATAGTGTTCGAAATAAGAAAATGCAGCCACTCACACTGATAAAGACTCTGCTATAAAGAACAATATCAGTGCTAATTATAGCAGAGCAGAAGCGTAACTAGAAACCACAGGGCCCAGGTGCAAGAATCTAAGAACCCCCCCCCCCCCAAAAAAAAGGTGAATTTGATACTTTTTTTTTTAACATTTAACACAGAAAAAAAATGTGAATCAGATTACATGTCTGCAAAAGGAGGTACCCTGTGCCCATAGTCTGTGAGATGGTCTGACCCCCTATTACTGTATATAGTGACACTGTTTAACCCACCAGTACTGTATATATGAGTTAGTAACACAGTCTGTAATCTGCCGGTGAGATGGCTGGCCTGCCCCTGCCTGCCCCAGTACTTTATAAAGTGACCACAGTAGTCTGTGACATGGTCCAGCCCCCCCCCATACTGTATATAGTGGTACTGTATAGTGACACTGTTTACCCCCTGCCCCCCATGCTGTAGTAGCAAGGTCTATGATTTGCTGGTTCCACAAACATACGCACACATACTTCACACCACACCAATTAGGCCTTACTTATACACTATTGGCTAATACCAGTATTTAACCTGACAGCAGGTGAACACCTGTAGATCTCTGATGAAGCGCATGTGAGCATGCGGGAACCGCGTCGGATCCAGCCCTGCACACTGTGACTGTGTCTTTCACTTGTCTGCTTATTAAATTACCCACTTTGGAAAAGAGTCTGCAGCTCCTCGTTTTTCTTTCTTCTAACCCTACATGCATAAATACACACACAGTCACATACATACATACATACACACATATACACATACACACACATAAACACCAATGGGTAAAACAGGAACACTAACCCCTGTAGTCAGAGGCAAAGACACTAGTGAAGCATCACATCACACTCACATGATATCAGTGCAGGCAGTGGCAGGTCAATGTTTTTTTTATTGGAAAAATATATATATATATATATTTTTGAAGTTGGGCCCCCCCAGTCACAGTTGCGACCTCTGCACCCCCCGTAGTTCCATCCCTGTAGCAGAGTCTTTATCAGTGTGAGTGGCTGAATTTTCTTATTTCTGCCACTATTGGTGTTAACTCACATTTTCTATTTTGAGGCAAGAGTGCTAATTATAAGTACCTTTTTTCTTTTTTATCTATCATATTTTATTCTACTTAAGCACCGGTCTAAATTTGAATTCGTCCCTTTAACGGAGTCTGATCTGATGTGAGCATATTCTGGTATGTGCTGCAGGGTCATTGGTCTGATCTGAGGTCTCACGTGGGTATATAGCTGGCAGGGCCAGCAGCACCATGGGATTCATTTGCAATTAACTTTAGAAATAAGACTGCATTGTGTGGTTGCTTATGCTTTGTTCTAATGCACCATATATACAAACATGGATGGATACTGCAGCAAGGTAAAACTGCATTCCCTCTTAATTTTATTGTCCATTTTATTGCTTGGGCAAGCAGTTTATTTGCTCAGTAAGGAATGCAATTTACAACAAGTTTGCTGGCAAAAAAGGTTGACTAAAACGTATAGATGATTTATCTCCAATTTCTCCAAATATATACATAAAAAATCAATTCCTTTAAGATGTATAAATAACACCCAGCCAAAAACAACATTTGCAAGATGAATGTGATATATTATAAAAAATAAAAAGCTGTCAAGCATAGAACATTGTGCAGGGCTTTAACATATTGTCCCTACTTTATGGGCAGCAGCTATGAAAGACCCAGGCCTTCAACACAGACTGAGGGATATTTGTTAGAGGCTCTGTCTGAATTGCAGGACACCCACAGCTTTACTCTTTATGTTTTCTGTGACACAGATTGCATGCAGTCTTCTTATTTGTGACACCTACTGCTGCCATTGTATATAGGGATGCCAGTTATTTTTCCATATATAGTTTCACCTCCAGAATGTCCCAAGAGTACATCACTCCGTCCCTTTCTGTGGAAAAAGCTAATTATTGCCTGTACAGGACCTAATTAGTTCATGTGATTACCGTGTCAGCTGGTGTATTATTTTCCTATCCTTTGATTTAGGAGGCACAACTTAGTCATTGGCTAAGTAATATAGTTCTACAGGAAAATAATAAAAGTAATTAAAGGGATATTAAACCCCCAAAAAATATTTTGTGATTCAGACAGAGCATACAATCTTAAATAATTTACTTTTATTATTGAATTTGCTTTGTTCCATGGTATTCCTTGTTGAAGAGATACCTAGGTAGGTGTCTGGAGCAGGATATAGTGCTGCCATCTAGTGTTGTTGCAAATGTATAACATTTTTGCAAAACTGCTGCCATATAGTGATCCAGACATGCACACACTCCTAAGCTTACATCCCTGCTTTTCAACAGAAGATACCAAGAGAATAAAGAAAATTTGATAATAGAAGTAAATTTGAAAGTTGTTTAAAATTGCATGCTCTATCTGAATCATACAAAAAAATAAAGCTAATGTGGAATAAAATTTTTTTTTTATTAAAATCCAATCCTTATTACATAACCAATTAAAACCATAATAAAAGTTATTGAAAGTAGAGAGAACTATCACATGGGAAGTTCTGTATCCAATTCTTCGCCAATAATGTCACAAAAAGACAATCTCTGAGCGTAAATATTTATTTAGTGTGCATAAAATATACATACAGACATGGGGATTTCTCCAACAGAAAACCCCAATTAAAACCATGATTTTGGAAGTAGAGAATTATCACATGGGAAGTTCTGTCTCTTATTCTCCTCCCCCCCACTTAGTTTCAAAAGACCAAATAATTAAAAACTAACCAAAGGCTCTCAAGACTTTAGTGAGTACAATCTCCAAATTAATACACAATTAATCAAACAAAGGCTCTCCTAAGGGAACAGGTAGAGGAATTTCTCACAAGCGTAACTACAGACACTCCTAGGTGCTCAAAGACGACCTCCTGCCTGCAAACATCATGGGGGTTACCCAATCGGACGATTTTATTTACTGAGTGCTCTGAATTGAATACATTATTCATTCACAGTTATATCAAAAGTTAAATCGATTAATATATGAGTATCACAGTTGTTTGTATAATCTATTCACATCTATCAGAATATTATATCAAACCCTCTCCCTGTACTGCTCAAATGTAATAACATATCAAAATAGAACTGTAGTGATAAACTCCGGCTAACATCTCCACTACCGTTTAGAGCCTCACCCGCTGACGTTTTTCTTCACAAGGTACATGACGTTGTCAGGGTATAGTGCTGGTCCGGCTAATCGTCATCATTTAAATACGCTCCGGTCATTCTATTTTGATATGTTGTTATGTTTGAGCATTAACGAGGATTTGATATAATCTGATAGATGTGAATAGGTCATACAAACAACTGTGATACTTATTGAACTAATGATAGAACTGTGAATGAATTATATATTAGATTCAGGTCACTCGGCAGATTGGGCAACCCCAATGATGTGCGCAGGCAGGAGGTCGCCTTTGAGCACATAGGAGTGTCTGTGGCTTGTAAGGAATTTCTCTACCTGTTCCCTTAGGAGTGCCATTGTTTCATTGACTGTGTACTAACTTGTAGACGGAACTCACTATAGTCTTTAGAGCCTTTGGTCAGTTTTTAATCTTTTGTTGTATTGGGAATTGCGCTATTAAGCGGGGGGAAGATAATTGGAGACATAACTCCACATCTGATAGTTCTCTCAACTTCCAATAACTTTAATTATGGTTTTAATCGGTTACATAATAAAGATTGGATTTTAATATATATTTATATTTTTTTTTACTTCATATATTCCACATTTGCTTTATATTTTTGTTTTGTATTAGTTTGTAATTCAACATAGTGGAATAGAGATATCCCATATATTTTTTATTTTCATGTCCCATTAATTTTGTATATAGTTTAAGCTATACTATTTTGACATATACTATACCGTATTGATAAATCCATGGTTCTGAAGCCTAGTCATATCCTATTTTTTATATTGTTTTATTGAGTTTTTATTGAGTTTTTCAAGCAAATTACATAGAGGACCACTCTTGCACCTCATTCAATAGTAAAATAGAAAAAATAGCAAGCAGTAAAACGAATAACGGGATGATAAACCATAAACAACCAGACTAATATATATTAAGGCTTATGTTGATCTATCAGTCTCATAAGAAATATACAAATATATATAACACTAACCTCCTTCATAGATAAGTGTGATTCATAATAATGACTTACAACACCAGCTGAAAACAGTAAATATGCCTCTATTAGATAATTACAATGTACTCTGGGAAGTACAAAGTACATAATAGGAAGGTCAGTGATTCCATTCCAGTGAGTGTCAGCATCTAAGTTTTTAGAGTGGTAAATAGCTGGTTTACAAACTGGTTGAGCAAGCAAGAGCCCTTTACCTTCTTCTGACTGGTGCTCCATTACAGACTGTAATTTACCAAGAAGTGTATCTCCAAAAGATCATCATTTATATGTAAAAAGTATTTGTTGTTTGCAGGGAGACCTGCTAAATTTTAGTTGCGGCTTCAAAGGTTGTGGGTACCAATGGGTGTTTTTGGAACTCTAAACACAGGGCCTAATTTTTAGGGACCAGTGTCTTCCTGGCACTGGGTTTGCCGAGCCCTGATTTATATTTTGTAGAAGTTGTGCCAATGTAATAATCAGATATTAGCAATTAGTAACTGCTTCCCAGCTAGGTCTACTGGATACTTTCCTGAGGGTGGGGTGTTGATAGCTTAAAGGGGCATTCCGGTCAAAATTTAAATACACGCAAATTAATTACATCTTTGAATAGTAACATTTTTGCAATGTACAGGTATTGGCAAAAATGCTTCTAGTAAACGTTATCACTGTTTTTTTTAGTTTTAGCATTTTTCTCTGAATGTGCATGGGAAGCATAGCTCTGAATGTGCATGGGAAGCATAGCTGGATATTCTCACTGCACCAGCATTTTAAATACTGCAGCTGTTCAGATTGACAGTGGGGCTTGCATTATATCAGCAATTAAACTGAGTTGTTAGCAGATAGTACAAGCACCTTGGGCTCGCTAAACAAGTGCTGTCTTTAAAATTCTGGTGCACGGTGCATACCCTTTTAGAACAGCTATAGCTTTTATTAAAAGCACTTTACTCATACATGTCAATTACAAAAATGCTTCTATTCAAAACTAAAATGCATCCATGTAGATTACAATTTTGGCTGACTACTAATGGTAGTGATGCAGCTTAAATCATCAGAATATTGGGCTGTCACACTTGATAACTAACTCATAATGTGCTAAAAATGTTTTAGAAGTAGATTACTATAGATCAGTATAGAGATGGCTATTAAATCTGCAGATAGATGAAAGATTATAGATTACAAGTGACAGAGCACTCAGTATCACAACCTGTCACCCAGATGTTCCCCACTGTCATATCCTATTTTCAGGGGTTTTTTGTATGTGTTCTAGGTAAGAATACAGCCGGCACAACTGATGCTGAAGAAGCTGGAAAAATCTTGCAAGAAAAGAGAAGGCAAGCTCGCTTGCAGAAGGAGAGAGAGGAGGAGGAGAGAAGGGCGCAAGAGGAAGCTGAACGGTAAATTCAACTATTTTGTGTAATATGTAAGATGTGTGGACTTTAACATTACAAAAACTAGAAGTGTTGGATATAGCGCCTGACTGTGGTCACCTATAGCTTTAACCCCTTAGTGACCAGAGCACTTTTCCATTTGTTGACCGTTTGGGACCAAGGCTATTTTTACATTTCTACAGTGTTTGTGTTTAGCTGTAATTTTCCTCTTACTCATTTACTGTACCCATACATATTATATACCTTTTTTCTCGCCATTAAATGGACTTTCTAAAGATACCATTATTTTCATCATATCTTATAATTTACTATAAAAAATTTATAAAATATGAGGAAAAAATGGAAAAAAACTATTTTTTCTAACTTTGACCCCCAAAATCTGTTGCACATCTACAACCACCAAAAAACACCCATGCTAAATAGTTTATAAATTTCTCCAACATTTGTGTGTCCGGTCCACGGCGTCATCCTTACTTGTGGGAATATCTCTTCCCCAACAGGAAATGGCAAAGAGTCCCAGCAAAGCTGGCCATATAGTCCCTCCTAGGCTCCGCCCACCCCAGTCATTCTCTTTGCCGTTGCACAGGCAACATCTCCACGGAGATGGTTAAGAGTATGTGGTGTTTAGTTGTAGTTTTTTTATTCTACTATCAAGAGTTTGTTATTTTAAAATAGTGCTGGTATGTACTATTTACTCTGAAACAGAAAAGGATGAAGATTTCTGTTTGTGAGAGGAAGATGATTTTAGCAGACAGTAACTAAAATCGATTGCTGTTTCCACATAGGACTGTTGAGATGAAGTAACTTCAGTTGGGGGAAACAGTTAGCAGACTTTTCTGCTTAAGGTATGACTAGCCATATTTCTAACAAGACTGTGTAATGCTGGAAGGCTGTCATTTCCCCTCATGGGGACCGGTAAGCCATTTTCTTAGTCTCAAACAGAATAAAGGGCTTAATATGGGCTATAAAACTGGTAGACACTTTTATGGGCTAAATCGATTGCTTTATTTGGACATTTTATACATGTTTATGCTGATAATTCACACTTATAAACTTGGGGAACGTTTTTTAACGTCAGGCACTATGTTAGACACCTTTTCCAGTCAGGAAGGGCCTTCCCAGTTGTAGGCTGAGCCTCATTTTCGCGCCATTACTGCGCAGTTGTTTTTGAGAGCAAGACATGCAGATGCATGTGTGAGGACCTGAAAGTAGTTGGAAAAGTTCCTAAAAGGCGCTGATGATAATTGTTCTGTCATACCCTCACACCAATCTGAAGGGGCCATGAGGGAGGTTTTGTCAGATGGGGAAATTTCAGATTCAGGAAAAATTTCTCAACAGGCTGAACCTGATGTTGTGACATTTAAATTTAAATTAGAACATCTCAGCGCACTGCTTAAGGGGGTGTTATCTACTCTGGATGATTGTGACAACTTGGTCATTCCAGAAAAATTATGCAAGATGGACAAGTTCCTAGAGGTTCCGGTGCACCCCGACGCTTTTCCTATACCCAAGCGGGTGGCGGACATAGTGAATAAGGAGTGGGAGAAACCCGGCATACCTTTTGTTCCCCCTCCTATATTTAAGAAATTATTTCCTATGGTCGACCCCAGAAAGGACTTATGGCAGACAGTCCCTAAGGTCGAGGGGGCAGTTTCTACTCTAAACAAGCGCACTACTATTCCTATCGAGGATAGTTGTGCTTTCAAAGATCCTATGGATAAAAAATTGGAAGGTTTGCTTAAAAAGATTTTTGTACAGCAAGGTTACCTTCTACAACCCATTTCGTGCATTGTTCCTGTCACTACAGCAGCGTGGTTCTGGTTCGAGGAACTAGAAAAGTCGTTCAGTAGAGAGACTCCATATGAGGAGGTTATGGACAGAGTTCACGCACTTAAGTTGGCTAACTCTTTTATTTTAGATGCTGCTTTGCAATTAGCTAGATTAGCGGCGAAAAATTCAGGGTTTGCAATTGTGGCGCGCAGAGCGCTTTGGCTAAAGTCTTGGTCAGCGGATGTATCATCCAAGACAAAATTGCTTAACATCCCCTTCAAGGGTAAAACTCTCTTTGGACCAGAATTGAAAGAGATTATCTCAGACATCACTGGGGGAAAGGGTCACGCCCTCCCACAAGATAGGCCTTTCAAGGCCAAGAATAAGTCTAATTTTCGTTCCTTTCGTAATTTCAGGAACGGACCGGCCTCTAATTCTGCATCCTCTAAGCAAGAGGGTAATGCCTCACAGTCCAAAACAGCCTGGAAACCGATGCAAGGCTGGAACAAGGGTAAGCAGATCAAGAAGCCTGCTACCGCTAACAAAACAGCATGAAGGAGTAGCCCCCGATCCGGGACCGGATCTAGTGGGGGGCAGACTCTCGCTCTTTGCTCAGGCTTGGGCAAGAGATGTTCAGGATCCCTGGACGCTAGAAATAGTTTTTCAGGGTTATCTTCTGGAATTCAAGGAACTACCCCCAAGGGGAAGGTTCCACATGTCTCACTTATCCTCAAACCAAATAAAGAGACAGGCGTTCTTACATTGTGTAGAAGACCTGTTAAAGATGGGAGTGATACACCCAGTTCCAATGACGGAACAAGGAATGGGATTTTACTCAAATCTGTTCGTAGTTCCCAAAAAAGAGGGAACCTTCAGACCAATTCTGGATTTAAAGATCCTAAACAAATTTCTCAGGGTACCATCGTTCAAAATGGAAACCATTCGAACGATTCTACCCACTATCCAGGAAGGTCAATTTATGACTACCGTGGATCTAAAGGATGCGTACCTACATATTCCTATCCACAAAGAACATCATCAGTTCCTAAGGTTTGCCTTTCTGGACAAACATTACCAGTTTGTGGCCCTCCCATTCGGATTAGCCACTGCTCCAAGGATTTTCACAAAGGTACTCGGGTCCCTTCTAGCGGTTCTAAGACCGAGGGGCATTGCAGTAGTACCATACTTGGACGACGTTCTAATACAAGCGTCGTCCCTTTCAAAAGCAAAGGCTCATACAGACATCGTTCTGGCCTTTCTCAGATCTCACGGATGGAAGGTGAACATAGAAAAAAGTTCTCTGTCTCCGTCAACAAGAGTTCCCTTCTTGGGAACAATAATAGATTCCTTAGAAATGAGGATCTTTCTGACAGATGTCAGAAAGTCAAAACTTCTAAGCGCTTGTCAAGTTCTTCATTCTGTTCCACGTCCTTCCATAGCTCAGTGCATGGAAGTAGTAGGGTTGATGGTTGCAGCAATGGACATAGTTCCTTTTGCGCAAATTCATCTAAGACCATTACAAGTGTGCATGCTGAAACAGTGAAATGGGGACTATACAGACTTGTCTCCAGTGATTCAAGTAGATCAGAAGACCAGAGATTCACTCCGTTGGTGAATATCCATGGACCACCTATCCCAGGGAATGAACTTCCGCAGACCAGAGTGGGTCATTGTCACGACCAACGCCAGTCTAGTGGGCTGGGGTGCGGTCTGGGAATCCCTGAAAGCTCAGGGACTATGGTCTCGGGAAGAGTCTCTTCTCCCGATAAACATTCTGGAACTAAGAGCGATATTCAATGCTCTCAGGGCTTGGCCTCAGCTTGCAAAGGCCAGATTCATAAGATTCCAATCAGACAACATGACGACTGTTGCGTATATCAATCATCAGGGGGGAACAAGGAGTTCCCTGGCGATGAAAGAAGTAACCAAAATAATACAATGGGCGGAGAATCACTCCTGCCATCTATCTGCGATCCACATCCCAGGTGTGGAAAACTGGGAAGCGGATTATCTGAGTCGTCAGACATTCCATCTGGGGGAGTGGGAACTCCACCCGGAGATTTTTGCCCAATTGACTCAATTATGGGGCATTCCAGACATGGATCTGATGGCGTCTCGTCAGAACTTCAAGGTTCCTTGCTACGGGTCCAGATCCAGGGATCCCAAGGCGACTCTAGTGGATGCACTAGTAGCGCCTTGGACCTTCAACCTAGCTTATGTGTTTCCACCGTTTCCTCTCATTCCCAGGCTGGTAGCCAGGATCAAACAGGAGAGGGCCTCTGTGATCTTGATAGCCCCTGCGTGGCCACGCAGGACTTGGTATGCAGACCTGGTGAATATGTCATCGGTTCCACCATGGAAGCTACCTTTGAGACAGGACCTTCTTGTTCAGGGTCCATTCGAACATCCAAATCTGGTCTCCCTCCAGCTGACGGCTTGGAGATTGAACGCTTGATTCTATCAAAGCGTGGGTTTTCAGATTCTGTGATTGATACTCTGGTTCAGGCCAGAAAACCGGTAACTAGAAAGATTTACCATAAAATATGGAAAAGATATATCTGCTGGTGTGAATCCAAGGGATTCCCTTGGAATAAGATAAAAATTCCTAAGATTCTTTCCTTTCTGCAAGAAGGTTTGGATAAAGATTTCTGCTTTATCTGTCTTACAACACAAACGACTGGCAGCTATGCCAGATGTTCAAGCATTTGTTCAGGCTCTGGTTAGGATCAAGCCTGTTTACAGACCTTTGACTCCTCCCTGGAGTTTAAATTTAGTTCTTTCAGTTCTTCAAGGGGTTCCGTTTGAACCTCTACATTCCATAGATATTAAGTTGTTATCTTGGAAAGTTTTGTTTTTGGTTGCTATTTCTTCTGCTAGAAGAGTTTCAGAGTTATCTGCTCTGCAGTGTTCTCCGCCCTATCTGGTGTTCCATGCAGATAAGGTGGTTTTGCGTACTAAGCCTGGTTTTCTTCCAAAGGTTGTTTCTAACAAAAATATTAACCAGGAGATAGTTGTACCTTCTTTGTGTCCGAATCCAGTTTCAAAGAAGGAACGTTTGTTACACAATTTGGACGTAGTCCGTGCTCTAAAATTCTATTTAGAAGCTACAAAAGATTTCAGACAAACATCTTCTCTGTTTGTCGTCTATTCTGGTAAAAGGAGAGGTCAAAAAGCAACTTCTACCTCTCTTTCCTTTTGGCTTAAAAGCATCATCCGATTGGCTTACGAGACTGCCGGACGGCAGCCTCCTGAAAGAATCACAGCTCACTCCACTAGGGCTGTGGCTTCCACATGGGCCTTCAAGAACGAGGCTTCTGTTGATCAGATATGTAAGGCAGCGACTTGGTCTTCACTGCACACTTTTGCCAAATTTTACAAATTTGATACTTTTGCTTCTTCGGAGGCTATTTTTGGGAGAAAGGTTTTGCAAGCCGTGGTGCCTTCCGTTTAGGTAACCTGATTTGCTCCCTCCCTTCATCCGTGTCCTAAAGCTTTGGTATTGGTTCCCACAAGTAAGGATGACGACGTGGACCGGACACACCAATGTTGGAGAAAACAGAATTTATGCTTACCTGATAAATTACTTTCTCCAACGGTGTGTCCGGTCCACGGCCCGCCCTGGTTTTTTAATCAGGTCTGATTAATTATTTTCTCTAACTACAGTCACCACGGTACCATATGGTTTCTCCTATATTTTTCCTCCTGTCCGTCGGTCGAATGACTGGGGTGAGCGGAGCCTAGGAGGGACTATATGGCCAGCTTTGCTGGGACTCTTTGCCATTTCCTGTTGGGGAAGAGATATTCCCACAAGTAAGGATGACGCCGTGGACCGGACACACCGTTGGAGAAAGTAATTTATCAGGTAAGCATAAATTCTGTTTTTGTCCTGAGTTTAGAAATACCTAATGTTTACATGTTCTTTGCTTTTTTTGCAAGTTATAGGGCAATAAATACAAGTAGCACTTTGCTATTTCCAAACCACTTTTTTTCAGAATTAGCGCTAGTTATATTGGGACACTGATATCTGTCAGGAATCCCTGAATATCCTTTGACATGTATATATTTTTTTTTAGAAGACATCCCAAAGTATTGATCTAGGCCCATTTTGGTATATTTCATGCCACCATTTCACCGCCAATTGCGATCAAATTTAAAAAAACTTAACATTTTTCACAATTTTAGGTTTCTCACTGAAATTATTTACAAACAGCTTGTGCAATTATGGCACAAATTGTAAATGCTTCTCTGGGATCCCTTTTGTTCAGAAATAGCAGACATATATGGCTTTGGCGTTGCTTTTTGGTAGTTAGAATTATGTCTAGCAGTGAAGGGGTTAATTAGGTAGCTTGTAGGGAGCTTGCGGGGTTAATTTTAGCTTTAGTGTAGAGATCAGCCTCCCACTTGACACATCCCACCCCCTGATCCCTCACAAACAGCTCCCTTACCTCCCCCACCCCACAATTGTCCCCGCCATCTTAAGTACTGGCAGAAAGTCTGCCAGTACTAAAATAAGTGTTTTGGGGGGGCTTAGGTTTTAAAAAAAATAATAATATTCTGCTGTGTAGAACCCCCCCTTAGCCCCCAACCTCCCTGATCCCCCCCAAACAGCTCTTTAACCCCCCCCCCCCCTTCTGCCTTATTGTGCATCATATTGAGTACTGGCAGCTGTCTGCCAGTACTGTACCCAGTTTGAAATAAGAATGTATTTTAATTATTTTTTTTATTTTTTTTTATTAAAGATTTTCTTTATTTCTGTAGTGTAGCTGCCCCCCCCTCAACATCCAACCCCCCACCCTCTCCCAGATAGCTTAATTTTAAAATCCCACCCTCCCCAGTCCTCTCTCCCACCCTCAGATCTACAGCATATTGATGCTGTTTGCAGAGATCTCACGTGCACGTGCGCGCACGCCACCGCACAAGATCCCTCCCCCCTCCTCCACCAATGACTGCCCACCCTCCTCCCTGGATGAGCTCCCAACTACCAACGATAACGGCCATCGATAGCCGATGCAGAGAGGGCAACAGAGTGGCTCTCTTCATCGGATGGCTAAAAACAGTTATTGCAGGATGCCTCAATATCGAGGCATCACTGCAATAACATGAAAGCGGCTGGAAGCGATGAGGATTGCTTCCACCGCTTTCAAAGACCAATGACGTATGGGGTACGTCCTTGGTCATTAACTGCATTATTTTGCAGGACGTACCCCATACGTCGTTGGTCATTAAGGGGTTAAACAAAGGCTGCCTAGCCAGCCAATGGAGTGAAATCTGAGTGTGATGTGTTCAAAGCGCCAACAAGGCAAGGTGGGGTATAAAAGGTTAAAACTATTTATTACAAATAATACAATTGTGGATCCACATAACAATAAAAATAAAATAAAATAAAAATGCTTGAATCAATGGTACTAGACCATCTGATTATGGACTTCAGGTTTAAAACAATTTAGGAACAATAAATAGTGTTCAGGTGTGAGTAATGTGTGCCGTGTGATGGTGAAAACTTATTTTGGTGCTGGTGGGCCAAATGAGCTGTTGTGTGAAACCCCTCAATGGGAAAAAAATGCACGTGCATATAAACAGGATAAAAAAATGTTTTAAAAAATGTGAAAAATAAAAATGAAAAATGAGACAATGAAAAATTGAACAATCAATATAGTCCAATTAGGAAAATGAGATTCAAACTGTGGTGAAAGTCACAATCCAAATGAAAATAAATATTTGCGGTGAACCGTGCAATCCCAAATAAAAAGTCACAGTATAAAGATAAGACAAACTTGTTTCCTGGTGGTGAGAAGTGCCGTGATGGTGATCCTGTTGAATCCTAATGGTCCCTTTATCTTTCTTGTTAAAATGTCCTGTAAAGATTAAAAAACGTGTGCAAAATGTCCAAGCTAATATTAAAAGATTGGAAAAGAGCTTACCAGCTGCTTGTCAACGCGTTTCGGCCCAATCTGTGGGCCTTTATCAAGGCACCAAACTGTTTTCACCATCACACGGCACACATTGCTCACACCTGAACACTATTTATTGTTCCTAAATTGTTTTTAACCTGAAGTCCATAATCAGATGGTCTAGTACAATTGATTCAAACATTTTTATTTTTATTTTATTTTTATTGTTATGTGGATCCACAATTGTATTATTTCTAATAAATAGTTTTAACCTTTTATACCCCACCTTGCCTTGTTGGCGCTTTGAACACATCACACTCAGATTTCACTTTACACACAGACATTTTTTACATGTTATCTAACCCTAACTGTCTTCAGCTTGTACTCACTAGAAATGACATATTTACACGTATTTATTCACTATTTATATTAACAAATGCATCTCCATATTATTCTCAGGCTTGGTTTACTTTGAATGCATCATTATTTCTAGAATGTATTTACTGTTAAACTTCCCTTTTAAATAAGATCTTTTATTCATGAATTTAATATTTTCCTCTGTATTATGGCCTCACCTACATACAACCTTTTACACTCTATTCTTCCATAATCATTATGGAGATATCATTATGGGCAGTTTATGTTTTCAACCATTTGTGAGGCATCTAGGCAGTATTTAGCATTTTACACTTGCAAATACAGAAACATAGATTTTGACGGCAGATAAGAGCCATAGGGCTGATACGTCTCACAATATTTTCTATAAAGTGTAGGTTTAATTAGTTCATAATATAGCCTCATGCTTATCCCAGGCATTCTTGAAGCCCCCTCAGTATTTACTCTTACCATTCCTAATGGAAGTTTATTCTATAAATCAAGCAACCTTTCTGTGTAGAAGTACTTCCACAAATGACTCCTGAACATACTAACTTTCAACATGAGATCATGACCCCTTGTTCTGGTGTGCTCTTTTCTTCTTAAAACGGGGAGAGTCCACAGCTGCATTCATTACTTTTGGGAAATACAGAACCTGGCCACCAGGAGGAGGCAAAGACACCCCAGCCAAAGGCTCAAATACCTCCCCACTTCCCTCATCCCTAGTCATTATTTTCCTTTTATCACAGGAGGTTGGCAGAGAAGTGTCAGAAGATTACGGAGTAGTCTCTTATGGAGGGTTGTACTTTTCGAGATGGGACTGGAGTTTTAAGTAGTCCTGTCAGCCTCTCAGTAAGAGCATGGATGAAAGTTGGAGTCCAGAGATGCAAGGAGAGTCTTTCTGCGAAAACATCCCGATTCATATTGACAGCTGCATAAGCAATCAGTGTTGACGAGTTTCGCTGCCTGCTTTCTTCACTCAAGTCCATGTCAGAAGCGATGCTACTATCTGTCAAACTTGAAAGACCGTTTTACAGTTCCACGGCATAGATTCCAGTAAGATCATTTCATTTTCCTTTTTCATTGTGAGAATATATGTAATAATAGAAGACAGGGTCTCAGTGGGACTCCTTTATCTTTATGGAATCAAGGGTTAATATCTCCTAAGGGGAGTTATTGAACAGTGGGGAACTTTAATCATGTTTGTTATGTGATTCTGTCTGCTTATGTGTAGTGATGTTGGGGCTCATGGCTATTACGGAACATAAAAGGTATTTTTTTCGAGCTGCGCAGTTCTTGTAAGGATTGGCACGCTTTTCCTTTGGCCTACTTGTTGCACCTCGTGACCGGGCGTGGTCACGTTTTCGTTCTCCATTTCCATCTTCCTGACCGGTGTCGGTGGAGAGGATCTTTTTTCTCTACAAGGAGGTGTTGAGTGCTCCAGCCATTGGGGGTGTAAGGTGCCAGTTATTTTTTTGTCCATAATTTAATCAGTCAAGTTATGGAGGATTCTTATTTCTCTGAGATTGGTTTATCTGATTCAGATTCTATTACCTGCGTTGATTGCGGGGAGGCCCGGGTATTACAGCCCAATTAATTATGTTCCATATGCCGTAATAGAGTGCTCTTTTCTCCTAATGGGGTGTGGTTAGAGACCGCTGAGCTGTTGGCCTCTTAGGATTCTGTGTCCTGTGAGGTGCATCCCTTAGAATATTCTGTTCCTACACAGGCAGTTGTCCCAAATACTGTTACCCCTTCTCCGGAAAGGAGGTTTATTTCTCCAACATTGGTGTGTCCGGTCCACGGCGTCATCCTTACTTGTGGGATATCTCTTCCCCAACAGGAAATGGCAAAGAGTCCCAGCAAAGCTGGCCATATAGTCCCTCCTAGGCTCCGCCCACCCCAGTCATTCTCTTTGCCGTTGCACAGGCAACATCTCCACGGAGATGGTTAAGAGTTTTTTGGTGTTTAAATGTAGTTTTTATTCTTCTATCAAGTGTTTGTTATTTTAAAATAGTGCTGGTATGTACTATTTACTTTGAAACAGAAAAGGATGAAGATTTCTGTTTGTGAGAGGAAGATGATTTTAGCAGACAGTAACTAAAATTGATTGCTGTTTCCACATAGGACTGTTGAGATGAAGTAACTTCAGTTGGGGGAAACAGTTAGTAGACTTTTCTGCTTAAGGTATGACTAGCCATATTTCTAACAAGACCATGTAATGCTGGAAGGCTGTCATTTCCCCTCATGGGGACCGGTAAGCCATTTTCTTAGTCAAACAAACAGAATAAAGGGCTTAATATGGGCTAAAAAACTGGTAGACATTTTTATGGGCTAAATCGATTGCTTTATTTGGGCATTTTATTCATATTTATGCTGACAATTCGCATTTATAAACTTGGGGAACGTTTATTAAACGGCAGGCACTATGTTAGACACCTTTTCCAGTCAGGGGGCCTTCCTAGTTGTAGACTCAGCCTCATTTTCGCGCCATTACTGCGCAGTTGTTTTCTTTCATGTAATTAGCAAGAGTCCATGAGCTAGTGACGTATGGGATATACATTCCTACCAGGAGGGGCAAAGTTTCCCAAACCTCAAAATGCCTATAAATACACCCCTCACCACACCCACAATTCAGTTTTACAAACTTTGCCTCCGATGGAGGTGGTGAAGTAAGTTTGTGCTAGATTCTACGTTGATATGCGCTCCGCAGCAAGTTGGAGCCCGGTTTTCCTCTCAGCGTGCAGTGAATGTCAGAGGGATGTGAGGAGAGTATTGCCTATTTGAATGCAGTGATCTCCTTCTAAGGGGTCTATTTCATAGGTTCTCTGTTATCGGTCGTAGAGATTCATCTCTTACCTCCCTTTTCAGATCGACGATATACTCTTATATATACCATTACCTCTGCTGATTCTCGTTTCAGTACTGGTTTGGCTATCTGCTATATGTAGATGAGTGTCCTGGGGTAAGTAAGTCTTATTTTCTGTGACACTCCTAGCTATGGTTGGGCACTTTGTTTATAAAGTTCTAAATATATGTATTCAAACATTTATTTGCCTTGACTCAGAATGTTCAACTTTCCTTATTTTCAGACAGTCAGTTTCATATTTGGGATAATGCATTTTAATTTAACATTTTTCTTACCTTAAAATTTGACTTTTTCCCTGTGGGCTGTTAGGTTCGCGGGGGCTGAAAATGCTTCATTTTATTGCGTCATTCTTGGCGCGGACTTTTTTGGCGCAAAAATTCTATTTCCGTTTCCGGCGTCATACGTGTCGCCGGAAGTTGCGTCATTTTTTGACGTTATTTTGCGCCAAAAATGTCGGCGTTCCGGATGTGGCGTCATTTTTGGCGCCAAAAAGCATTTAGGCGCCAAATAATGTGGGCGTCTTATTTGGCGCGAAAAAATATGGGCGTCACTTTTGTCTCCACATTATTTAAGTCTCATTTTTTATTGCTTCTGGTTGCTAGAAGCTTGTTCTTTGGCATTTTTTCCCATTCCTGAAACTGTCATTTAAGGAATTTGATCAATTTTGCTTTATATATGTTGTTTTTTCTCTTACATATTGCAAGATGTCTCACGTTGCATCTGAGTCAGAAGATACTACAGGAAAATCGCTGTCTAGTGCTGAATCTACCAAAGCTAAGTGTATCTGCTGTAAACTTTTGGTAGCTATTCCTCCAGCTGTTGTTTGTATTGATTGTCATGACAAACTTGTTAAAGCAGATAATATTTCCTTTAGTAAAGTACCATTGCCTGTTGCAGTTCCTTCAACATCTAAGGTGCAGAATGTTCCTGATAATATAAGAGATTTTGTTTCTGAATCCATAAAGAAGGCTATGTCTGTTATTTCTCCTTCTAGTAAACATAAAAAATCTTTTAAAACTTCTCTCCCTACAGATGAATTTTTAACTGAACATCATCATTCTGATTCTGATGATTCCTCTGGTTCAGAGGATTCTGTCTCAGAGGTTGATGCTGATAAATCTTCATATTTATTTAAAATGGAATTTATTCGTTCTTTACTTAAAGAAGTACTAATTGCTTTAGAAATAGAGGATTCTGGTCCTCTTGATACTAATTCTAAACGTTTAGATAAGGTATTTAAAGCTCCTGTGGTTATTCCAGAAGTTTTTCCTGTTCCTAATGCTATTTCTGCAGTAATTTCCAAAGAATGGGATAATTTGGGTAATTCATTTACTCCTTCTAAACGTTTTAAGCAATTATATCCTGTGCCGTCTGACAGATTAGAATTTTGGGACAAGATCCCTAAAGTTGATGGGGCTATTTCTACCCTTGCTAAACGTACTACTATTCCTACGTCAGATGGTACTTCGTTTAAGGATCCTCTAGATAGGAAAATTGAGTCCTTTCTAAGAAAAGCTTATCTGTGTTCAGGTAATCTTCTTAGACCTGCTATATCTTTGGCTGATGTTGCTGCAGCTTCAACTTTTTGGTTGGAAACTTTAGCGCAACAAGTAACACATCGTGATTCTCATGATATTATTATTCTTCTTCAGCATGCTAATAATTTTATCTGTGATGCCATTTTTGATATTATCAGAGTTGATGTCAGGTTTATGTCTCTAGCTATTTTAGCTAGAAGAGCTTTATGGCTTAAAACTTGGAATGCTGATATGGCTTCTAAATCAACTTTACTTTCCATTTCTTTCCAGGGTAACAAATTATTTGGTTCTCAGTTGGATTCCATTATTTCAACTGTTACTGGTGGGAAAGGAACTTTTTTACCACAGGATAAAAAATCTAAAGGTAAAAACAGGGCTAATAATCGTTTTCGTTCCTTTCGTTTCAACAAAGAACAAAAGCCTGATCCTTCATCCTCAGGAGCAGTTTCAGTTTGGAGACCATCTCCAGTCTGGAATAAATCCAAGCCAGCTAGAAAGGCAAAGCCTGCTTCTAAGTCCACATGAAGGTGCGGCCCTCATTCCAGCTCAGCTGGTAGGGGGCAGGTTACGTTTTTTCAAGGAAATTTGGATCAATTCTGTTCACAATCTTTGGATTCAGAGCATTGTTTCAGAAGGGTACAGAATTGGTTTCAAGTTGAGACCTCCTGCAAAGAGATTTTTTCTTTCCCGTGTCCCAGTAAATCCAGTAAAAGCTCAAGCATTTCTGAAATGTGTTTCAGATCTAGAGTTGACTGGAGTAATTATGCCAGTTCCAGTTCCGGAACAGGGGATGGGGTTTTATTCAAATCTCTTCATTGTACCAAAGAAGGAGAATTCTTTCAGACCAGTTCTGGATCTAAAAATATTGAATCGTTATGTAAGGATACCAACGTTCAAGATGGTAACTGTAAGGACTATCTTACCTTTTGTTCAGCAAGGGCATTATATGTCCACGATAGATTTACAGGATGCATATCTGCATATTCCGATTCATCCAGATCATTATCAGTTCCTGAGATTCTCGTTTCTGGACAAGCATTACCAATTTGTGGCTCTGCCGTTTGGCCTAGCTACAGCTCCAAGAATTTTTACAAAGGTTCTCGGTGCCCTGCTGTCTGTAATCAGAGAACAGGGTATTGTGGTATTTCCTTATTTGGACGATATCTTGGTACTTGCTCAGTCTTTACATTTAGCAGAATCTCATACGAATCGACTTGTGTTGTTTCTTCAAGATCATGGTTGGAGGATCAATTTACCAAAAAGTTCTTTGATTCCTCAGACAAGGGTAACCTTTCTGGGTTTCCAGATGGATTCAGTGTCCATGACTCTGTCTTTAACAGACAAGAGACGTCTAAAGTTGATTACAGCTTGTCGAAACCTTCAGTCACAATCATTCCCTTCGGTAGCCTTATGCATGGAAATTCTAGGTCTTATGACTGCTGCATCGGACGCGATCCCCTTTGCTCGTTTTCACATGCGACCTCTTCAGCTCTGTATGCTGAAGCAATGGTGCAAGGATTACACGAAGATATCTCAATTAATATCTTTAAAACCGATTGTTCGACACTCTCTAACATGGTGGACAGATCACCATCGTTTAATTCAGGGGGCTTCTTTTGTGCTTCCGACCTGGACTGTAATTTCAACAGATGCAAGTCTCACAGGTTGGGGAGCTGTGTGGGGATCTCTGACGGCACAAGGAGTTTGGGAATCTCAGGAGGTGAGATTACCGATCAATATTTTGGAACTCCGTGCAATTTTCAGAGCTCTTCAGTTTTGGCCTCTTCTGAAGAGAGAATCGTTCATTTGTTTTCAGACAGACAATGTCACAACTGTGGCATACATCAATCATCAAGGAGGGACTCACAGTCCTCTGGCTATGAAAGAAGTATCTCGAATTTTGGTTTGGGCGGAATCCAGCTCCTGTCTAATCTCTGCGGTTCATATCCCAGGTGTAGACAATTGGGAAGCGGATTATCTCAGTCGCCAAACGTTGCATCCGGGCGAATGGTCTCTTCACCCAGAGGTATTTCTTCAGATTGTTCAAATGTGGGAACTTCCAGAAATAGATCTGATGGCGTCCCATCTAAACAAGAAACTTCCCAGGTATCTGTCCAGATCCCGGGATCCTCAGGCGGAGGCAGTGGATGCATTATCACTTCCTTGGAAGTATCATCCTGCCTATATCTTTCCGCCTCTAGTTCTTCTTCCAAGAGTAATCTCCAAGATTCTGAAGGAATGCTCGTTTGTTCTGCTGGTAGCTCCGGCATGGCCTCACAGGTTTTGGTATGCGGATCTTGTCCGGATGGCCTCTTGCCAACCGTGGACTCTTCCGTTAAGACCAGACCTTCTGTCACAAGGCCCTTTTTTCCATCAGGATCTGAAATCCTTAAATTTAAAGGTATGGAGATTGAACGCTTGATTCTTGGTCAAAGAGGTTTCTCTGACTCTGTGATTAATACTATGTTACAGGCTCGTAAATCTGTATCTCGAGAGATATATTATAGAGTCTGGAAGACTTATATTTCTTGGTGTCTTTCTCATCATTTTTCCTGGCATTCTTTTAGAATACCGAGAATTTTACAGTTCCTTCAGGATGGTTTAGATAAGGGTTTGTCCGCAAGTTCTTTGAAAGGACAAATCTCTGCTCTTTCTGTTCTTTTTCACAGAAAGATTGCTATTCTTCCTGATATTCATTGTTTTGTACAAGCGTTGGTTCGTATAAAACCTGTCATTAAGTCAATTTCTCCTCCTTGGAGTTTGAATTTGGTTCTGGGAGCTCTTCAAGCTCCTCCGTTTGAACCTATGCATTCATTGGACATTAAATTACTTTCTTGGAAAGTTTTGTTCCTTTTGGCCATCTCTTCTGCCAGAAGAGTTTCTGAATTATCTGCTCTTTCTTGTGAGTCTCCTTTTCTGATTTTTCATCAGGATAAGGCGGTGTTGCGAACTTCTTTTGAATTTTTACCTAAAGTTGTGAATTCCAACAACATTAGTAGAGAAATTGTGGTTCCTTCATTATGTCCTAATCCTAAGAATTCTAAGGAGAAATCGTTGCATTCTTTGGATGTTGTTAGAGCTTTGAAATATTATGTTGAAGCTACGAAATCTTTTCGTAAGACTTCTAGTCTATTTGTTATCTTTTCCGGTTCTAGAAAAGGCCAGAAAGCTTCTGCCATTTCTTTGGCATCTTGGTTGAAATCTTTAATTCATCTTGCCTATGTTGAGTCGGGTAAAACTCCGCCTCAGAGAATTACAGCTCATTCTACTAGGTCAGTTTCTACTTCCTGGGCGTTTAGGAATGAAGCTTCGGTTGACCAGATCTGCAAAGCAGCAACTTGGTCCTCTTTGCATACTTTTACTAAATTCTACCATTTTGATGTATTTTCTTCTTCTGAAGCAGTTTTTGGTAGAAAAGTACTTCAGGCAGCGGTTTCAGTTTGAATCTTCTGCTTATGTTTTTCGTTAAACTTTATTTTGGGTGTGGATTATTTTCAGCAGGAATTGGCTGTCTTTATTTTATCCCTCCCTCTCTAGTGACTCTTGTGTGGAAAGATCCACATCTTGGGTAGTCATTATCCCATACGTCACTAGCTCATGGACTCTTGCTAATTACATGAAAGAAAACATAATTTATGTATGAACTTACCTGATAAATTCATTTCTTTCATATTAGCAAGAGTCCATGAGGCCCGCCCTTTTTTTGTGGTGGTTATGATTTTGTATAAAGCACAATTATTCCAATTCCTTATTTTATATGCTTTCGCACTTTTTTATCACCCCACTTCTTGGCTATTCGTTAAACTGAATTGTGGGTGTGGTGAGGGGTGTATTTATAGGCATTTTGAGGTTTGGGAAACTTTGCCCCTCCTGGTAGGAATGTATATCCCATACGTCACTAGCTCATGGACTCTTGCTAATATGAAAGAAATGAATTTATCAGGTAAGTTCTTACATAAATTATGTTTTTTGAGAGCAGGGCATGCAGATGCATGTGTGAGGATCTGAAATTTGCTGGAAAAGCTTCTAGAAGGCGTCAATTGGTATCGTATTCCCCTCTGGGCTTGGTTATTTTAAGGGTTAAAGCTCTGAAATTTGGTGTGCAATACTCTTAATGCTTTAAGACACTGTGGTGAAATTTTGGTAATTTTTGAACAATTCCTTCATACTTTTTCACATATTCAGTAATAAAGTGTTTTCTGTTTAAAATTTAAAGAGACAGTAACGGTTTTGTTTTAAAACGTTTTTTGTGCTTTGTTGACAAGTTTAAGCCTGTTTAACATGTCTGTGCCTTCGGATAAGCTATGTTCTATATGTATGAAAGCCAATGTGTCTCCCCATTTAAATTTATGTGATAATTGTGCCATAGCGTCCAAACAAAATAAGGACAGTACTGCCACAGATAATGAAATTGCCCAAGATGATTCCTCAGATGAGGGGAGTAAACATGATACTACATCATCTCCTACTGTGTCTACACCAGTTTTGCCCACACAGCAGGCCCCTAGTACATCTAGTGCGCCAATGCTTATTACCATGCAACAATTAACGGCTGTAATGGATAACTCCATAGCAAATATTTTATCCAAAATGCCTACTTATCAGTGAAAGCGCGATTGCACTGTTTTAAACACTGAAGAGCAGGAGGGCGCTGATGATAATTGTTCTATCATACCCTCACACCAATCTGAAGGGGCCATGAGGGAGGTTTTGTCAGATGGAGAAATTTCAGATTCAGGAAAAATTTCTCAACAAGCTGAACCTGATGTTGTGACATTTAAATTTAAATTAGAACATCTCCGCGCACTGCTTAAGGAGGTGTTATCTACTCTGGATGATTATGACAACTTGGTCATTCCAGAGAAATTATGCAAGATGGACAAGTTCCTAGAGGTTCCGGTGCACCCCGACGCTTTTCCTATACCCAAGCGGGTGGCGGACATAGTAAATAAGGAGTGGGAAAAGCCCGGCATACCTTTTGTTCCCCCCCCTATATTTAAGAAATTATTTCCTATGGTCGACCCCAGAAAGGACTTATGGCAGACAGTCCCTAAGGTCGAGGGGGCAGTTTCTACTCTAAACAAACGCACTACTATTCCTATCGAAGATAGTTGTGCTTTCAAAGATCCTATGGATAAAAAATTGGAGGGTTTGCTTAAAAAGATTTTTGTACAGCAAGGTTACCTTCTACAACCCATTTCGTGCATTGTTCCTGTCACTACAGCACCGTGGTTCTGGTTCGAGGAACTAGAAAACTCGCTTAGTAGAGAGACTCCATATGAGGAGGTTATGGACAGAGTTCACGCACTTAAGTTGGCTAACTCTTTTATTTTAGATGCCGCTTTGCAATTAGCTAGATTAGCGGTGAAAAATTCAGGGTTTGCTATAGTGGCGCGCAGAGCGCTTTGGCTAAAGTCTTGGTCAGCGGATGTGTCATCCAAGACAAAATTGCTTAACATCCCTTTCAAAGGTAAAACTCTATTTGGACCAGAATTGAAAGAGATTATTTCAGACATCACTGGGGGAAAGGGCCACGCCCTTCCACAAGATAGGCCTTTCAAGGCCAAGAATAAGTCTAATTTTCGTTCCTTTCGCAATTTCAGGAACGGACCGGCCTCTAATTCTGCATCCTCTAAGCAAGAGGGTAATGCCTCACAACCCAAACCAGCCTGGAAACCGATGCAAGGCTGGAACAAGGGTAAGCAGGCCAAGAAGCCTGCCGCTGCTAACAAAACAGCATGAAGGAGTAGCCCCCGATCCGGGACCGGATCTAGTGGGGGGCAGACTCTCTCTCTTTGCTCAGGCTTGGGCAAGAGATGTTCAGGATCCCTGGGCGCTAGAAATAGTTTCTCAGGGTTATCTCCTGGAATTCAGGGAACTACCCCCAAGGGGAAGGTTCCACATGTCTCACTTATCCTCAAACCAAATAAAGAGACAGGCGTTCTTACATTGTGTAGAAGACCTGTTAAAGATGGGAGTGATACACCCAGTTCCAATGACGGAACAAGGAATGGGATTTTATTCCAATATGTTCGTAGTTCCCAAAAAAGAGGGAACTTTTCTCAGGGTACCATCGTTCAAGATGGAAACCATTCGAACGATTCTACCCACTATCCAGGAAAGTCAATTTATGACTACCGTGGATCTAAAGGATGCGTACCTACATATTCCTATCCACAAAGAACATCATCAGTTCCTAAGGTTCGCTTTTCTGGACAAGCATTACCAATTTGTGGCCCTCCCATTCGGGTTAGCCACTGCTCCAAGGATTTTCACAAAGGTACTAGGGTCCCTTCTAGTGGTTCTAAGACCGAGGGGCATTGCAGTAGTACCTTACTTGGACGACATTCTAATACAAGCGTCGTCCCTGTCAAAAGCAAAGGCTCATACAGACATCGTTCTGGCCTTTCTCAGATCACACGGATGGAAGGTGAACATAGAAAAAAGTTCTCTGTCTCCGTCAACAAGAGTTCCCTTCTTGGGAACAATAATAGATTCCTTAGAAATGAGGATTTTTCTGACAGAGGTCAGAAAGTCAAAACTTCTAAGCACTTGTCAAGTTCTTCATTCTGTTCCTCGTCCTTCCATAGCGCAGTGCATGGAAGTAGTAGGGTTGATGGTTGCAGCAATGGACATAGTTCCTTTTGCACAAATTCATCTAAGACCATTACAACTGTGCATGCTCAAACAGTGGAATGGGGACTATACAGACTTGTCTCCAATGATTCAAGTAGAAAATAGCAAATATATTTATTTTACACTTTATTTAACAAATATGCTTGAGACAGACGTTACCAGGGGGGGAAGAAATATCCACGGTTAAGCAACCTCTGGACTGATTGTAAGCTTACAGAATCTAGAGATCCCCACCGGTAATTAGACAAGTAAAATAAGGATGTATATATAGAAGGCTAAAAAAGAATGGGATAAGTCACTTCCATACTTCAAATATATATAATAGCCAAATTATATAGCATCCACGTTTAAAAATAAAGGGCTAGTGGACTGGGTGTTGCGTGTCAAATCAGTAAGTCAATACAGGGTAGGGAAGTTAGCATAAAAGTGATTCCATACACACAGGGTAGGTATTTAGGACAAGCATACAAAATGTACAAGCTGTGCGCTCAAAGGCGTCCTCCTGCCTGCGTACTGCTCTGATTGAACAGAGTCAGCCGATTTCTAGCTAAAATCCCTATCAGATAGAGCTATTTCACATACACACAAGTCATTCTCATATGCGCTTTGGATATATTATATATATTCAATACAAAGTGTCACCATAAATTCCTCTTAGTTACGTTCAAACCGATACATTCAATTCAACATTAAAGGTTACTATGTAGCTTATAGCGTAGTGGCATATAGAGCTTAGCAAAAATGTAGCTGTTCGTAACTCGGCAATTAAGCTTATTTATAGATGACTGTTAAATTATATAACAACCCTCCTATAGTTGCAGTTGAAGTGAGAAAACTATAGCAATATTAATATAAGGTTACGGCGGTATAAAGTTAGAGAGTTTTCAAAAAAACGCTGTTGCTATTTTAGGTATGTGACTAGCTGTCATGAAAATGACAGAATGAGGCCATAACGGAGTTTTACACCTCCGTTTCCAATACTCTATAGGTTGCTATGACAACTGACTACTATAAATTCTTGTACCGAATGCTGGGCTGGCCCTATGCCCTGACGAAGTCACGTTCTGTGACGGAAACGCGTCGGTGGGCGTGGCCTTGGGTGGAACAAGCATGCGAGCTAGTCACATACCTAAAATAGCAACAGCGGTTTTTTGAAAACTCTCTAACTTTATACCGCCGTAACCTTATATTAATATTGCTATAGTTTTCTCACTTCAACTGCAACTATAGGAGGGTTGTTATATAATTTAACAGTCATCTATAAATAAGCTTAATTGCCGAGTTACGAACAGCTACATTTTTGCTAAGCTCTATATGCCACTACGCTATAAGCTACATAGTAACCTTTAATGTTGAATTGAATGTATCGGTTTGAACGTAACTAAGAGGAATTTATGGTGACACTTTGTATTGAATATATATAATATATCCAAAGCGCATATGAGAATGACTTGTGTGTATGTGAAATAGCTCTATCTGATAGGGATTTTAGCTAGAAATCGGCTGACTCTGTTCAATCAGAGCAGTACGCAGGCAGGAGGACGCCTTTGAGCGCACAGCTTGTACATTTTGTATGCTTGTCCTAAATACCTACCCTGTGTGTATGGAATCACTTTTATGCTAACTTCCCTACCCTGTATTGACTTACTGATTTGACACGCAACACCCAGTCCACTAGCCCTTTATTTTTAAACGTGGATGCTATATAATTTGGCTATTATATATATTTGAAGTATGGAAGTGACTTATCCCATTCTTTTTTAGCCTTCTATATATACATCCTTATTTTACTTGTCTAATTACCGGTGGGGATCTCTAGATTCTGTAAGCTTACAATCAGTCCAGAGGTTGCTTAACCGTGGATATTTCTTCCCCCCCTGGTAACGTCTGTCTCAAGCATATTTGTTAAATAAAGTGTAAAATAAATATATTTGCTATTTGATATAACTAGTGTATAATTCTACACTTGACTTCAATGTCACAAACCCCCTTAGGTTCCCTAACCTTACCATTTCATACCTAGTGATTCAATTCACACTTACGAATTTGGGACACAAGTGGTCAGAGTTTAGATAGTAATGGCCGGCTATCTATCCTCCTCCATAGATTTTGATCAGTGGAAACAAGAAGCTGAAAGAGTATTTACTCTAAATGTTGGTAACGTTTGTCCAAATGCTACAAACATAGAAGAAGCCTTTAAAAACATTGCTAAGATTATGAAAAAACAAGTAAAATCTTTTTGGGAGATTTTCAGTTTAGAAAATTATGTTAAGAATAAATTAATCCCGCTATAAGCTACATAGTAACCTTTAATGTTGAATTGAATGTATCGGTTTGAACGTAACTAAGAGGAATTTATGGTGACACTTTGTATTGAATATATATAATATATCCAAAGCGCATATGAGAATGACTTGTGTGTATGTGAAATAGCTCTATCTGATAGGGATTTTAGCTAGAAATCGGCTGACTCTGTTCAATCAGAGCAGTACGCAGGCAGGAGGACGCCTTTGAGCGCACAGCTTGTACATTTTGTATGCTTGTCCTAAATACCTACCCTGTGTGTATGGAATCACTTTTATGCTAACTTCCCTACCCTGTATTGACTTACTGATTTGACACGCAACACCCAGTCCACTAGCCCTTTATTTTTAAACGTGGATGCTATATAATTTGGCTATTATATATATTTGAAGTATGGAAGTGACTTATCCCATTCTTTTTTAGCCTTCTATATATACATCCTTATTTTACTTGTCTAATTACCGGTGGGGATCTCTAGATTCTGTAAGCTTACAATCAGTCCAGAGGTTGCTTAACCGTGGATATTTCTTCCCCCCCCTGGTAACGTCTGTCTCAAGCATATTTGTTAAATAAAGTGTAAAATAAATATATTTGCTATTTGATATAACTAGTGTATAATTCTACACTTGACTTCAATGTCACAAACCCCCTTAGGTTCCCTAACCTTACCACCAATGATTCAAGTAGATCAGAAGACCAGAGATTCACTCCGTTGGTGGCTGACCCTGGACCATCTGTCCCAGGGAATGAGCTTCCGCAGACCAGAGTGGGTCATTGTCACGACCGACGCCAGCCTAGTGGGCTGGGGCGCGGTCTGGGAATCCCTGAAAGCTCAGGGTCTATGGTCTCGGGAAGAGTCTCTTCTCTCGATAAACATTCTGGAACTGAGAGCGATATTCAATGCTCTCAGGGCTTGGCCTCAACTAGCAAAAGCCAGATTCATAAGGTTCCAATCAGACAACATGACGACCATTGCGTATATCAATCATCAGGGGGGAACAAGGAGTTCCCTGGCGATGAAAGAAGTGACCAAAATAATTCAATGGGCGGAGGATCACTCCTGCCACCTGTCTGCGATCCACATCCCAGGTGTGGAAAACTGGGAGGCGGATTTTCTGAGTCGTCAGACATTCCATCCGGGGGAGTGGGAACTCCATCCGGAGATCTTTGCCCAAATAACTCAATTATGGGGCATTCCAGACATGGATCTGATGGCGTCTCGTCAGAACTTCAAGGTTCCTTGCTACGGGTCCAGATCCAGGGATCCCAAGGCGACTCTAGTAGATGCACTAGTAGCACCTTGGACCTTCAACCTAGCTTATGTATTTCCACCGTTTCCTCTCATTCCCAGGCTGGTAGCCAGGATCAATCAGGAGAGGGCCTCGGTGATCTTGATAGCTCCTGCGTGGCCACGCAGGACTTGGTATGCAGACCTGGTGAATATGTCATCGGTTCCACCATGGAAGCTACCTTTGAGACAGGACCTTCTTGTTCAGGGTCCATTCGAACATCCAAATCTGGTCTCCCTCCTGCTGACGGCTTGGAGATAGAACGCTTGATTCTATCGAAGCGTGGGTTTTCAGATTCTGTGATAGATACTCTGGTTCAGGCCAGAAAACCGGTAACTAGAAAGATTTACCATAAAATATGGAAAAAGATATATCTGTTGGTGTGAATCCAAAGGATTCCCATGGAATAAGATAAAAATTCCTAAGATTCTCTCCTTTCTACAAGAAGGTTTGGAGAAAGGATTATCTGCAAGTTCTCTAAAGGGACAGATCTCTGCTTTATCTGTCTTACTACACAAAAGACTGGCAGCTGTGCCAGATGTTCAAGCATTTGTTCAGGCTCTGGTTAGGATCAACCCTGTTTACAGACCTTTGACTCCTCCCTGGAGTCTAAATCTAGTTCTTTCAGTTCTTCAAGGGGTTCCGTTTGATCCTTTACATTCCATAGATATTAAGTTACTATCTTGGAAAGTTTTGTTTTTGGTTGCAATTTCTTCTGCTAGAAGAGTTTCAGAGTTATCTGCTCTGCAGTGTTCTCCGCCCTATCTGGTGTTCCATGCAGATAAGGTGGTTTTGCGTACTAAGCCTGGTTTTCTTCCTAAGGTTGTTTCTTACAAAAATATTAACCAGGAGATAGTTGTACCTTCTTTATGTCCGAATCCAGTTTCAAAGAAGGAACGTTTGTTACACAATTTGGACGTAGTCCGTGCTCTAAAATTCTATTTAGAGGCTACAAAAGATTTCAGACAAACATCTTCCTTGTTTGTTGTTTATTCTGATAAAAGGAGAGGTCAAAAAGCGACTTCTACCTCTCTTTCCTTTTGGCTTAAAAGCATCATCCGATTGGCTTATGAGACTGCCGGACGGCAGCCTCCTGAAAGAATCACAGCTCACTCCACTAGGGCTGTGGCTTCCACATGGGCCTTCAAGAACGAGGCTTCTGTTGACCAGATATGTAAGGCAGCGACTTGGTCTTCACTGCACACTTTTGCCAAATTTTACAAATTTGATACTTTTGCTTCTTCGGAGGCTATTTTTGGGAGAAAGGTTTTGCAAGCTGTGGTGCCTTCCGTTTAGGTAACCTGATTTGCTCCCTCCCTTCATCCGTGTCCTAAAGCTTTGGTATTGGTTCCCACAAGTAAGGATGACGCCGTGGGCCGGACACACCAATGTTGGAGAAAACAGAATTTATGCTTACCTGATAAATTACTTTCTCCAACGGTGTGTCCGGTCCACGGCCCGCCCTGGTTTTTTAATCAGGTCTGATGAATTATTTTCTCTAACTACAGTCACCACGGTACCATATGGTTTCTCCTATATATATTTCCTCCTGTCCGTCGGTCGAATGACTGGGGTGGGCGGAGCCTAGGAGGGACTATATGGCCAGCTTTGCTGGGACTCTTTGCCATTTCCTGTTGGGGAAGAGATATCCCACAAGTAAGGATGACGCCGTGGACCGGACACACCGTTGGAGAAAGTAATTTATCAGGTAAGCATAAATTCTGTTTTCCACCAGAGGTTACTGCACGGTTTCGCATGGCCATATCTTTGGCATTGACGCACTTACATCTTCCTGATTGCAAGCAAAAAGTTCGTCCTCTTACCCTGGGTGCATCAGGGGAGGGGTTGATTATTTTGGATTTTCCCTCTGGGGAAGCAGTTCCCTCAGAAGCATGAGGGGTGCAGCCTTCAGGGTCGAGGGCCTTCAGATGCCCCGCCAGAGGTGAGTTTTGCCTTTAGATTTAGACTGGCGCACCTGTGTGTACTGCTGAGGCATTTGTTGGCGGCATTGGAGGATTCCGGTTCTGACTTGTCTGCAAATCCTCAGTCTTCTGAATCAGATGGCGAACAGCGCTAGACGAGTGGAGAGATGGAGTCTGACTCCTAATCGTCTCTTGTTTGTGTATCGAATCCCAGTTCTGAGCTCTTGGGGAATCCGGTCTCTGACAGGCTGGTCCTGTTAGTGTTCCCATTCCTATTGGCGTTCACCTACAGGTGCTGCCTACTTTCTCTGGGAGTTGATACTGGCGATTCTATGGTCGCGATTGATGTTACTTCCGGCCGAAGTTATTAAAAAAAAAAAGGTTTTTATGAGACCATGTTTAAGCCTCTGAGCTTATTTGTCTATCGTTTGTTTGTTTAGTTAGTCTAGCCCTGCTAGGGTTTAGAACTTGCAGTTAACCCTTGAACAGTTATGTCGTACCCTGGGCATCAGGCTGGTCCTGATTGGGTACTAGTTTTCTCTGTTCTTTTGAGGTTTATTTCAGACATATTGTATCCTCGACAACAGGCTAGCCTTGTTTGTGTACTAGTTTTGGTTACTTCTTATTTTTAGGTTATTTTCTTGTTTTCTACAAGCTGTAAGAGGCCCTTCTATCTTTGATGTCAGGCTGGTCCTAGTTTGTTTTCGTCTTGGACGTCCGATGTTTGCTCTCTCCTATGTTTCTTGTCCCTGCGTAGCTAGCATAGTAAGCTGGGATTACGAATCCTGCTATGGCAGGATATTTGTAGTTTCTGAGGTCCTTTTGACAGGAGCTGGATTCTGCCTTCCGAGGAGAATTAACTGTGGCTCAACACATATACAACAGAGACACAGGTTCTAATCCCCACACAGCCTTTTCGGGATATCTGAATAATACAGCAAAAAGTAGCGCTGAGTGCACGTAAAGACCAGGGATACTGCCAATTTCCCCAAAGAGCTTGAAAACACTGCAATGGTCCACAGCACTATTATAACATTTCCTTTATTGGCACAAGATTAAAATGAACCAGTGATGTTTCAGGGTTTCCCCCTTAAACATACATCATGTATGATTAAGGGGGAAACCCCGAAACGTCACTGGTTCATTTTAATCTTGTGCCAATAAAGGAAATTTTATAATAGTGCTGTGGACCATTGCAGTGTTTTCACACAGCCTTTTCAGGGATCAGATGACTTCATGGAGATCTTTAGCACCTGATGTAGAGGGTGATTCATTTTCCCTTCTATTGGTACTCCATTGTGGATTGAATTGTCCCTTTTTGGTTCCTATCTCCTTAGGCAGTGCTTCCTTTCTGAAGATTGCTGTATTTTTGCTTGTCTTGTCTTGCCTTGTGGGGAAGGTCTTCCTGTCATCTGGTTGAGGATTCCTGGTTCCTAGGGATCGTTTTTTTTCTTGCAATACCCTCTTTGGGGGATTGTTATGCAGTCTCTTTTGCCGCAGCCTGATAGGAGCTTCAGGATTCTCGTTCATTCGTCAATTCCTTGACCTGGGGGTTGATCCTGATTGGATCTTTAGAGACTGTCATTTTCTGTCATTTTCTCTCAAACAATTAACTACTGAGGTTTGGTTCTGATTTTTTTTTTGGGTCCTACCTTTGTCTTCGGACTTTGTGGGTGTTATCCTTAAAGCCCTTTGGGGCTGAGTGGACAGTCACTGGGATACAGCATGAGAGATCAGAGTTCAAGACCCCATGGGGGCATGTCAGTGATTGCATCAGCTCCTGTGCAATTTCCTTACAGAAAGGGTAACTTTGTGGTTGTTCTGCAAGGTTTTTTTACCTTGATCCGGCTCCTGGTTCTGGGGGGTCTGGTTTTTAACCTAGTCCTTGTCTTTGACTTGGCATTTTTGTTACTCTGTTTTCCAGATTTCCATAAACTTTAGATCTGTCTGGCGTCCAGTAGCAGGTTTGTTTTCCCAGACCTGGGGAAATCTCCTTGTTCCTACTGGGGCGGCTCTTCTTCTCTCTTCGGAGAAATTAAAGAAGTTTTCCTGGGAATTTCTCTTCTGGAGTCTTCCTAGGTTTTTTTCTTTGATTTCCTTCTATTATGGGAGGATCTGGTCTACTGCACCTATTCAGTTGGCTCCTCCTAAGGACTCTTGAAGTTCAGTGGGTCGAGGGTCTCTCTTTGAGGGTACCTTCCCTTCGAGTTTATGAAGGGAACTGAGGATGGTTATCCTGGAACCCGAGCTAGTCTCTTTGGGTATAGCTCACTCTTTCCTATCTTTCCTTACGTAATCATGGAGGAAGATTTGTCATCTGTTCTCCGGGCCTTGTCATTGCTGGGTATTTTTTCTTACCCTTGTCTTTTTGGACCTTGGCAGTCGCTGCAGTGATGGGCCAGTTAGACCGGAATAGGGGTCAGAGTCTCTGACTGCTCTGTTTGGGCATTGACCAAGTGTCATGAAACCCTAGTGCTCCTTCCTTAGGTTGGAGGTCATTACACTCGGTTCGGATGATATGGAACCTTCCCTCAGTGGGTATCTGGTTCTCTTTATTGGTCAGGGTGTCATCCTCCCTTACCCTGTTTACTAGTAGGGGGGAGTTGGTCCACTCTGCTTTCTGAGTTTTTTTTCCTCTTCCTCTTTTCCAGGAAGGTCCTGGTGCTCGTTTGCTAGCTACTTAGTTGGCTTGATGTTTAGTCTGCCTTCCTATCGAAAGGAAGCCTGCAGCTTTCATTTGTGGCGTGAACGGATAGTACTATTCTGTTCCGGTTGGCTTCCGGGGTTTCTGACCCGCAGGCGTTCAGTTATCTGTAATAGATAGCTGGCTGTGGTAGGGTTGTTATTTTCTACTTTTCGTCCTTTCGAAAATTCAGATCTGGTTAAGGCTCTAGATTGGTTCTTTGGATCCATGTAGGAGGTCGTCTGGAATTTTTCCTTTTCTTCCTTCCCTCCGTTGCAGAGTATTCTCTGCGGGGCATTATCCTCCTGCAGCCTTGTAGTCTGCTCTTTTTCAAGTTATGCATGGGGCTTCTCTTTCTATTCTGTCCTTGACTCTTCAGGTATTGTTTTCTGGAGGTTCTTTCGGACCTTTTTTTATCTGATTCTTCCTTTCCTTTAGTTGGGAAGAATGTGGTATTGGAGAGTTTGTTTGTTGTTTCCTCTTGCCATTGATCATGGAGAGGGTTTAACTTTTGTGTGCCTCTAGTCAGTGGGACTGTTGTCTCCTCAGCGACTCTTGTGCTTGGTGGAGTCCAGGATTTATGAGTGGTCTCTAACTGGGATCTTATGGTTGTATTTGATGGGCAGTTACCTTGTCCTCTCCCAATGTTTTGTTCCTTGCTCTTCGTTTGAAGTAGTTTTTTATCGGGAATTTGAGTTATGGCAGGCTGTGGTGCCCTCAGAATGGGCCGCCTTTTTTGTTCCCGCCCATTTGCATTCAGTGTCCTCTATAAGCTTGGGTATTGATTTCCCAAAAGTAATGAATACAGCTGTGGACTCTCCCTATTTTAAGAAGAAAAACTTAAATTATGCTTAACAGATAATTTTGTTTTCTTCTGTACGGGGAGAGTCCACAGCTCCCCGCCCGTTATTTTTCCAAGGGCGGCCTTAAATTATTTTTATTCGTTCTGGCACTTTTTTCACCCTGATATTTATCCTACTGTTCCTTGTTCCCTTGGCAGAATGACTGGGGGATGAGGGAGTTGGGGGGGGGGGGGTTATTTGAGCCTTTGGCTGGGGTGTCTTTGCCTCCTCCTGGTGGCCAGGTTCTGTATTTCCCAAAAGTAATAAATGCAGCTGTGGACTCTCCATGTACAGAAGAAAAGAAAATTATCTGGTAAGCATAATTTAAGTTTTTTGTGAAAAATATTTTTAACCCCATCTTTCCCTTAATATCACCTCTCTCCTCTAAACTAGGTAATTGAGTCTTTCTTTGTAAGTTTTATTTTTTATACCATGTACCATAATATTATCTACTTTACAAAAATATTCTCTGTCCATATGTAGTGTCGGAAGATAACTAGCAATAACGAGGATAAAATCACCTTGATGTTCATTCTGCCATTCCAATGTTTCTGTTGAACAAATATTGACATTTAAATAGCAACTTTTAACACTAGAAAATAAACATCAAATTACATTTCAATACTTACGTCTGGAAACTTAGTTATGTCTGTGAAAATCAACATCCAAAATATTTTTGCAATAATGAGTATTTGATAAGGTTTTTTTTTCTCAAGAATGAGTGTTCATTGTTCAGCAAACATTCTATATTGATTTAGAACAACAAATTATCCAACAAGTGCCCCTCTTTAGTTATTTAGAAAGAAAACCACACACCGTGCAAACTTCATATGAATTATATTTAATCATTGTATAATTAGAAATAAACAATTAAATGTTAAAGAATTTTGATTTCTCAAACCATCTTTAATAAAAGTTTTGCCAGACTGGCAATCTAATGATTAATTATTTTTTACCCCAAAGTGCACAAAAATAGTTTGCACTGAAATAGGTGTCAGTACCTGTGCAATTGTAATATATTATATATAATATATGGAAATAGTAAATAATTGACATTTATTTTATGTCTTAAAAATTTGAAAAGGGAAGAGGAGAAAAGAAAGGCAGAAGAAGAGTGGATTCGACTTGAGGAAGAAGCTCGTCAGTGGGAAGAGAACCTAAAACTAGAGGAGATTGAGACAAAGAAGAGGGCAGAAGAAGCCAAGTTGAAAGCAGAAGAGGAGAGAATACAGAAAGAGAAGCAGGAAAAAGAAATGCAGGAATATCTAGAGAAGCAGGTGACTTATTTATACTGATTCTGTGTTCTCCTGGCTCTCTGCTTGTGGAGGTTGCCTGTAGGTGCACATTGCTGGCCGAGTGATCTAGGCTAATAAAGGAATGGTATGTATGCATGTACAGTATGTATATGCATGTGTGTGTGTGTGTATATATATATATATAGTGCTGATGAAGCAATGATTTGCAATGAGTTCAGATCATTCCTGATTTTTCAGTGTAAATATTAATGGCACAGAACAAGAACACAACTAATTGTTCAAACATTTTATCCTTAGAAGGAAGAGGCTGACGCTAAGGCGCGTGAAGCGGCAGAAGCCTTGAGAATCGAGAGAGAACAAATTATGCAACAAATTGAGCAGGAACGACTTGAGAGGAAGAAGGTATTATAGCCTTCAGCTATGCTGCATTTCTAGAATGTTGCATAAAATGATAATACAACTGTAAAACACTCCTCATCCATGACTCTACCTCACAAAAAGAAGGTGTAAAATAATAATATATGACTGGAAGTGTTGGCTTTACCTGTCTCACACCTACATTACCTAAAAACTATAGTGAAAAGGAAAGTCATTTATCTAATTCTGTTTTGTTTGTTTTTTTGCAGAGAATTGATGAGATTATGAAAAGGACACGGAAAAGTGAGGTTGTAGATGTCAAGGTAATGTGGTAAACATATAATAGTGTTGTTACATTTCAATGTTGCGTCTTGCTCTGTTTAAAGGGACACTCAATCAAAATGAAACTTTTATTATTCAGATAGAGCATGCCATTTTAAACAACTTTCCAATTTACTTATATTAACAAAATGTGCACAGTCTTTTTATATTTAAACTTTTTGAGTCACCAGCTCCTACTGAGCATGTGCAAGAATAAGTGTGTATGCATTTGTGAATGGCTGATGGCTGTCACATGGTACAGGGGGAGTGGGAAAAATACATAACTTTTAAAATTGTCAGAAAAAAAAAATCTACTCATTTGAAGTTCAGACTAAGGGGCATATTTATCAAGCTCCAAATGGAGCTTGATGCCCCGTGTGTCTGACGAGCCTGCAGGCTCGCCAGAAACAGCAGTTATAAAGCAGCGGTCACAAAGATCGCTGCTCCATAACCTGTCTGCCTGCTCAGAGCAGGCAGACAGACATAGCCGGAAATCAACCCGATCGGGTTGATTGACACCCCCCTACTGGCGGCCCATTGGCCGCAAGTCTGCAGGGGGCGGCGTTGCACCAGCAGCTCTTGTGAGCTGCTGGTGCAATGCTGAATACTGCGAGCGTATTGCTCGCTGTATTCAGCGATGTCTGTCGGACCTGATCCGCACTTGATAAATAGAGGCCTAAGTGCTTATTGCATTGTCTTGTTATCTTGCATTTGCTGATTATGCAAATCTACTGTGTTGACTGGTCCTTTAAATAATGGACCAGTACACTAATAATACATTTTCTTGCATTGTGTTGAAAAAATATATATATAAAAAAAAATAATAATAAAAAAAAATATATATAAATACATATGCGCAGTTATGTATGACCTCGCCAATGTGGCCATAAGCCCTGTGCATGAGCAGTTGCCTCCCTTGAAGACTTTTTTCTGACCAATTAAAAGACTGGACAAATTAACATTCCCTAGTTATGTTATGTCATGTGACATTGCTGGATCAGACACAGGGCGTATGATATGTCACATATTTTAAGTTATCACTCTTGCAATGATTTCTTTCAACAGAAGCATTTTGTCAATACATTTATGTATCAAAAATGATTCAAATTGCATAACATTTCAGGTATCAATTTTTTGCTCATTTTTAGATGCTTTTAAAATTATTATTTTTTATGCATATATTTTGCTGTGCAGTGCTTAACTGTTGATATACACTATGCATATAAATAAAAGAAATTGAGAATAAAATGGACATAAGTCAAAATTAAACTCAATTTACTTCTGTTATTAAATGTAATTTGTTCTTGTGGTATTTTTTGTTGATGAGCAGCAAGGTGAGCTAGCTGGAGATCGTGGCTACATACATATGCCTTTTATTCCCTGCTTTGACTATCATTAGTCATTGTGATTAACCCAACTACATTTATGTAGGAAATTCTGTTAAATCTGACCTGCAGGGAGTACTTGAGAACATTGATTTCTAATTTAAGGAAAAAAAACTGTGTATTGAGCCTTTAATGTATTTTTTTTCCAGAAGGAAGAATTGAAGGCAGACATCCAACCATCTATAAACATAGAAACTAACGCAAAAACTGAACAAACAGGTGAATATAACTGTTTTTGTAGTTTTTACTCTTCAAAAAAAATCCCTTGACACTGTCATGTCCCATAAACAATAGTAATTAACTCCTTATTTCTCCTAGTAGGGGAAGGTTCAAGCTTCATGCAGCTTCATCTAAAAGTTCCAGATTTATCTCTTAATCAATGATAACTACAAAGCATAACAAATTGGGATACTTGGATATTGAAGCACTTAGGCCTTTAGCAAGATACCCATCATCATTTGCTGCTTTTATGTTGTGCAGCTACGCTCGATTTATCAAGTCCTTCTCTGCCCTTCCACTGCAGGTTCGAACCTGTAGTCAGGATTTATCAAGCAGCTGCTTCCCTGCCCTGTTCGCCGCTTTCAATCTCGATCTCTTCTGACTGGGGAGATTGACAGCTATTGCCCCCGTGTGATTGGCTGGGCAGGGGGCTGGGTGGTGCACAGGAGCCGGCGGACAGGGGCGAATATGTACACCCCTGTCCGTCCGTGGATGATAAATCAAGCCCTAAGTATACCCTATAAGGGTGTCATATGTGGATAGGTTTTCTTGGAAAACTATTCAAAAGGGGTATTCATACATTTGATTAGACATCTGTATTATATATAGCTCACTAATTGTTAATTATTTTATTGTTTGAACACTATAAGTGCCCATGCAAAGGAATGATGGATATTTTGGTAAATGTTCATGCCAGACCTCCTTGATGCATGTATCTGCCATACTGTTTAGATGAAAGAGATCAAAGCTCAGGAGAGTTTAATCTGTTGGGCGTACTTTTAAAAAATGTATTCCTTCTATTTTACTCCAGTGCATTTTTACATAACTTCTCCTGAATCCTATAGTTTGTTATAAAAATGAATGTAGATAATTTTTATTACCACTGATCCTAAATAAGGGAACATTACATTTTAAAAGAAAATTCTTGTAGTGACAAATATTAATCTATATATTTATAATACATTATAATCAAATCACATATTGCTAACCGCATTTTTAAAACTTGTTTCTCTTGTAAGATGTATTGAGTCCACGGATTCAATCATACTTATGGGATATTCTCGTTCCCTACAGGAAGTGGCAGAGAGAGCACCCACAGCAGAGCTGTCCATATAGCTCCCCCCTTAGCTCCACCCCCCAGTCATTCTCTCTGCCTGCTTAACTGCTAGGAAGGGCAACGTGAGTGTGGTGACAAAAATGTTAAGTTTTTATTTTCTCAAGCATTACCAGTTTGTGGACCTTCCCTTCGGGTTGGCCACGGCTCCCAGAATTTTCACAAAGGTGCTAGGGTCCCTTTTGGCGGTTCTAAGACCGCGGGGTATAGCAGTGGCGCCTTATCTAGACGACATCTTAATTCAGGTGTCGACTTTCCAGCTAGCCAAGTTTCACACGGACATCGTGTTGGCTTTTCTGAGATCTCACGGGTGGAAGGTGAACATAAAAAAGAGTTCTCTCGTCCCTCTCACAAGAGTTTCCTTCCTAGGGACTCTGATAGACTCTGTAGAAATGAAAATATTTCTGACGGAGGTCAGAAAATCAAAACTTTTAATCACTTGCCGAGCTCTTCATTCCATTCCTCGGCCATCAGTGGCTCAGTGTATGGAGGTAATCGGACTCATGGTAGCGGCAATGGACATAGTTCCCTATGTCCGCCTACACCTCAGACCACTGCAACTATGCATGCTCAAACAGTGGAATGGGGATTATGCAGATTTATCTCCTCAACTGCATCTGGACCAAGAGAGCAGAGATTCTCTTCTCTGATGGTTGTCTCAGGACCACCTGTCTCAGAGAATTTGTTTCTGTAGGCCAGAGTGGCTCATAGTAACGACAGATGCCAGCCTGCTAGGCTGGGGTGCAGTCTGGAAATCCCTGAAAGCACAGGGCTTATGGTCTCGGGAGGAATCTCTCCTCCCGATAAACAGTCTAGAACTGAGAGCGATATTCAATGCGCTTCAGGCGTGGCCTCAGCTAGCCGTGGCCAAATGTATCAGATTTCAGTCGGACAACATCACGACTGTAGCCTATATCAATCATCAAGGAGGAACACAGAGTTCTCTAGCGATGATGGAGGTAACCAAAATAATCCGATGGGCGGAGGATCACTCTTGCCATCTCTCAGCAATCCATATCCCAGGGGTAGAGAACTGGGAGGCGGATTTCCTAAGTCGTCAACTTTTCATCCGGGGGAGTGGGAGCTCCATCTGGAGGTATTTGCCCATCTGACTCAGCTATGGGGCACACCAGAATTGGATCTGATGGCGTCCCGACAGAACGCTAAACTTCTTCGTTACGGGTCCAGGTCCCGGGATCCCCAGGTGGTACTGATAGATGCTCTAGCAGAGTCCTGGTCCTTCAATCTGGCTTATGTATTTCCACCGTTTCCTCTCCTCCCATGTCTGGTTGCCAGAATCAAGCAGGAGAGAGCTTTGGTGATTCTGATAGTGCCTGCGTGGCCACGCAGGACTTTGTATGCAAACCTGGTGGACATGTCATCTGTTCCACCGTGGACTCTATCAAAGCGTGGTTTCTCTGAGTCGGTCATTGATACCCTGATTCAGGCTAGAAAGCCTGTTACCAGGAAAATCTATCATAAGATTTGGCGCAAATATCTTTGTTGGTGTGAATCCAAGGGTTACTCATGGAGTAAGATTAGGATTCCTAGAATTTTGTCCTTTCTCCAAGAAGGATTGGAGAAAGGATTATCAGCTAGTTCCTTAAAGGGACAAATATCTGCTCTGTCTATTCTTTTACACAAACGTCTGGCAGATGTTCCAGAAGTTCAAGCATTTAGTCAGGCCTTGGTCAGGATCAAGCCTGTATTTAAACCTGTTGCTCCGCCATGGAGCCTAAACTTGGTTCTTAAAGTTCTTCAAGGGGTTCCGTTTGAACCTATGCATTCCATAGATATTAAGCTTCTATCTTTTGTTTTTAGTAGCTATCTCTTCGGCTCGAAGAGTTTCTGAGTTATTTGCTTTACAGTGTGACTCACCTTACCTAGTTTTCCATGCAGATAAGGTGGTTTTGCGTACCAAACCTGGGTTTCTTCCTAAGGTTGTTTCTAATAGGAATATCGATCAGGAGATTGTTGTTCCTTCTCTGTGTCCTAATCCTTCATCAAAGAAGGAACGTCTGTTGCACAATCTTGATGTGGTTCGTGCTTTAAAGTTCTACTTACAAGTAACTAAAGATTTCCGTCAAACATCTTCATTGTTTGTTGTTTATTCTGGTAAATGGAGAGGTCAAAAGGCTACGGCTACCTCTCTTTCCTTTTGGCTGAAAAGCTTCATCCGTTTGGCTTATGAGACTGCTGGCTAGCAGCCTCCTGAAAGAATTACTGCTCATTCTACTAGAGCAGTGGCTTCCACATGCGCTTTTAAAAATGAGGCTTCTGTTGAAGAGATTTGTAAGGCGGCGACTTGGTCTTTGCTTCATACTTTTTCCAAATTTTCCAAATTTGATACTTTTGCTTCTTCGGAGGCTATTTTTGGGAGAAAGGTTCTACAAGCAGTGGTGCCTTCCGTTTAAGGTACCCGTCTTGTCACTCCCTTCATCCATGTTCTAAAGCTTTGGTATTGGTATCCCATAAGTATGGATGAATCCGTGGACTCGATACATCTTACAAGAGGAAAAAGAATTTATCCTTACCTGATAAATTTCTTTCTCTTGTGATGTATCGAGTCCACGGCCCGCCCTGTCTATTTAAGACAGGTAGTATATTTTTATTTAAAAAACTTCAGTCACCACTGCACCCTATAGTTTCTCCTTTTTCTTCCTAGCCTTCGGTCGAATGACTGGGGGTTGGAGCTAAGGGGGGAGCTATATGGACAGCTCTGCTGTGGGTGCTCTCTCTGCCACTTCCTGTAGGGAAGGAGAATATCCCATAAGTATGGATGAATCCGTGGACTCGATACATCACAAGAGAAAGAAATTTATCAGGTAAGCATAAATTCTGTTTTTGTTGTCTGATCTACAGATAAGGACTAGCTGTAAACATTTCTTCAGAAATGGTGAAAATGTTAAAGGGGAATAAATAAGCAAATAATAAAATGCTCCAATGCACTAGAGAATTATTTGCCAGATGAAAGTGGTTAAACACATAGTTAAAGTAAGCTGCAAATTGACAATGTTGTACTGGTTTGGAGCTAAACATTGTCTGTGATTTGAGACTGCAAACATTTTAGCCCACACAGGTCTGTTCAAGTGCAATAATACGATGCTCTAACTTAAACATTTTTATTATTGCTTCTTTATGTCCCTTTAATTCACCTGGATATTAAATTTGCTTAATTCACACCTATTGCATTTGCATTTTTTTATTTTGCATATTGTGTATAATCTAGTGCAAGCTAATGGGCTATCCACACATCAAGAACCTAAAGCTCCAGCTCTTGAAGTCATTGAAAGAAAACCTCAGGAAGTGATTTCCAATGGTCTTAAACCGCCTGGTAGCATTATTCACCTCGAAGCATTTGATGGGAAATGCAACAGTCTGGACGATTCTACTGATGAAGTTCAATCAATGGATGTGAGGTACCAAAATCGTTTACCTTTCCCATGTTACAGGAGCTGTAGAATATTCGAGATACAGGGAAATGGACTTAAAGTTCTAGTAAATCCTAGCATTTGTGAAACGTAAGGCTTTACCAACGAAACAAATAAAGGGGACTTTCAGTCATGAAGTATAAAATACTTCATGCTGAAAGTTCCTTTATTTGTCTGCAGCGTTCGCCACGCTGAGTGCCTCAGCCAGCCCACAGCAGAATGTTATTTTATTACTGAGGTGATTTTTGCCAATAGTGTGCTAGCTATCCGGCCTAAGCCACCTCACTGAAAAATAGCGTTCTGCTGCGGGCGACCTGAGGCGCTTAGTGCAGTGAACGCAACAGACAAATTAAGGAACTTTCAGCATTAAGTATTTTATACTTCATGACTGAAAGTTCCCTTTATTTATTGCACTAGTAAATCCTAGCATTTCAGAAACTTTAAAGATAAATCAGATTTTCTTTACACACTGGCTGCTTTTCTTTACATTATCACTTACATGCACATCAATAATCACTTCTCTCTACGTATATCCCTTACATATGCTGCTCAGCATCTACGGACATAAATATGCTGATCTGTAGCCACTACTTACTTAAAGGGACTGTCTACTTGAAAAGTGTTATTGTTTAAAAAGATAATCCCTTTATTACCCATTACCTTGCCTTGTATAGCCAACATACAACTCTACTTTACTACCTTACAATCAAACTTTTCTACAACCATCCCCTCCACACTTATTAAACCACCTCTTATATATGCCTCTTTGCACTCACTACCCGTTCCTTATAATAGAACTAGCCCTTGCACATACCATGCTGCCTATGCATCCACATCCATTTGTCTTATATACATAGCCCTTACACATGACTCTCTTCTTCCACTCATCACATAGCTATCCATATAGCTATCCCTTACACCACGTTCTGCATCCTCACCTTTTTTAAAGCATTGCCATTTCTTAATATGCCACTTATTTAATTTATCTTTCAAACATGCTCATAATGGTTCAGATTCTTACAAATGTTATATTGCTGTTTACAGTCCAGCATCTAAAGAAGAACTCATATCTATACCTGAATTTTCACCATTGAATGATCTCATTCCCAACGTACCGGTTCCATTGGCCCAAAATGGGTCAAATAACTCCAGAGCACTGGAGGATCTTTTGGACTTCACAGGACAAGCAACATACTCAAAGATATCACGTGAAAGCATCAATATTGATGACTGTAATAGAAATTTGATTGATGGCTTCAGCAGTCCAGGACAAGAGTCTAAACTTAACTCAATCTGTTAACTTGATGAACATCCATTACAATGGAGGTAATTAAACTTTGTGTGTTCTAAATTTAAATTGCTAATTATTTCTTTCCTTAAAGACGCATAACTCTCTAACATTGCAAGACATCAGCAGCAACTCTACGATGTTGGATGCACTGTTATTGCTTCTGAGCCCTCTGACAAATCTATTGGTAGCTGATTCTCCAGGTAAGAAAACACAGATCAGAACTGCAGATGTGTTTCTGAGGAAAATACGGTTTGATGGTGACTCCATTTTAAGGAATGTGTATTTAGGTGAAAATAAAGGAGAAACAAGGGAGGTTAGATGTCTTCCAGGAGCTACTAGATGTGATCATTTAGGAAAAAAATTATCTGGCTAGTAACTTTGTGATCTAGGTAATCATTTAGAGCATGTGGCGTTAACTGTATTATTTTCTGCTATTTTACCTGTGCATGGCCAGGAAGCAGGATAAATGGAGCGGATAATAACATTTAATTATTGGTTAAATAAGTGGTGCAAGAAAGGGGATTTGTTTTTATTGGCCATTATAGCACGATTTGGCAAGATACTAGTTTTTTTAGGAGAAATGGCTTGCATTTGGATGCTAAAGAAACAGAGTATCTGGGAGAGGAGTTAAAGTGCTTTATTCAAAGTAATTTAAAAAAAGTAAAAGGGGGTAGCATTAATATATACAACAGCCCCCCTACAGCATGCCAAAACTGCTTGTCCAAGTTACAGTTCTAGAAATTCTAGTAGAAAAGTTATTTGTGCCATAAGCTCAAATGCCTGCAGTTTAGGAAATAAATTACCTGAACTCACTTTAATGACTAGGGACAACTTGGATTTAGTAGCTATAACAAAATCATGGTAAAATAATTTTCATGACTGGGACATAGTAATACCTGGATAAAAGTTATTTAAAAAGAACAGAGTAGGAAAGAAAGGCGGAAGAGTAGCTCTATATGTAAAAGAAAATATAAAGGTTACTGAAATTGTAGGAACTAATGATGAGGTGGAAAGTATTTTGGTGACTCTGGAAACTGGAGGTAAAAATTTGTTTAGAATAGGGGTTGTATATAGACCTCCATTACAGGATGAAAGACTGGATAATCTGTTGTTAGAAGAAATAACCAAAATGATCATGAAGGGTAAGGTTATAGTAATGGGGGACTTTAATTTGCCAGATATAGACTGGGAGATTCCCTCTGCTAGATCACTATAAGCAGGTATATTCTTGAATCCTTGCAAATGGAATCACTTGAGCATTTGGGTAAGGAACCAACACGAAAGTAAGCTATATTAGATGTAATATGTACAGTGATATCGTTTCAGATGTGAATTTAGGTGAGAACTTAGGATCCAGTGATCATCAATCTGTTTGGTTTAGTATTCATGTGCAGGCACTGTCCACCCAGACTAAAACAAAAGTTTTAGACTTTAGGAAGGCTGATTTTTCATACATGAGAGAATACCTGAACAACTATTTAAAAGGGCAAACTATTATTACGGGGGTTTAACAGAAGAAGTAGCATGTGCTGTAAAGACAAAAAAGATAGTCTATAAAAATTACAGACATACAGTCAGATGATAATATGCAAATATGGAGACTCCAACAAAAAAAGACTAAGCAGCTAATTAGCTAAAGCTAATGCAGAAGAGAAGATAGCACAGTCAGTAAAACATGGGGACAAAACCTTCTTTAGATATATCAGTGAAAGAAGAAAAACTAAGGCCTAGATTTAGAGTTGGGCGGTAGCTGTCAAAACCAGCGTTAGAGGCTCCTAACGCTGGTTTTTACCGCCCTCTGGTATTTGGAGCCAGTCATTAAAGGGTCTAACGCTCACTTTTCAGCCGCGACTTTTCCATACCGCAGATCCCCTTACGTCAATTGCGTATCCTATCTTTTCAATGGGATCTTTCTAACGCTGGTATTTAGAGTCTTGGCTGAAGTGAGCGTTAGAAATCTAACGACAAATCTCCAGCCGCAGAAAAAAGTCAGTAGTTAAGAGCTTTCTGGGCTAATGCCGGTTTATAAAGCTCTTAACTACTGTGCTCTAAGGTACACTAACACCCATAAACTACCTATGTACCCCTAAACCGAGGTCCCCCCACATCGCCGCCACTCTATTAAAATTTTTTAACCCCTAATCTGCCGACCGCACGCCGCTGCCACCTACGTTATCCCTATGAACCCCTAATCTGCTGCCCCTAACACCGCCGACCCCTATATTATATTTATTAACCCCTAATCTGCCCCCCTCACCGTCGCCTCCACCTGCCCACACTTATTAACCCCTAATCTGCCGAGCGGACCGCACCGCTACTATAATAAAGTTATTAACCCCTAATCCGCCTCACTCCCGCCTCAATAATCCTATATTAAATAGTATTAACCCCTAATCTGCCCTCCCTAACATCGCCAACACCTAACTTCAAGTATTAACCCCTAATCTGCCGATCGGCGCTCACCGCTACTCTAATAAATTTTTTAACCCCTAAAGCTAATTCTAACCCTAACCCTAACACCCCCCTAAGTTAAATATAATTTTATTCTAACGAAATAAATTAACTCTTATTAAATAAATTATTCCTATTTAAAGCTAAATACTTATCTGTAAAATAAATCCTAATATAGCTACAATATAAATTATAATTATATTGTAGCTATTTTAGGATTAATATTTATTTTACAGGTAACTTTGTAATTATTTTAACCAGGTACAATAGCTATTAAATAGTTAAGAACTATTTAATAGTTACCTAGTTAAAATAATTACAAAATTACCTGTAAAATAAATCCTAACCTAAGTTACAATTAAACCTAACACTACACTATCAATAAATTAATTAAATACAATACCTACAAATAAATACAATTAAATAAACTAACTAAAGTACAAAAAATAAAAAAGAACTAAGTTATAAAAAAATATTTACAAACATAAGAAAAATATTACAACAATTTTAAACTAATTACACCTACTCTAAGCCCCCTAATAAAATAACAAAGCCCCCCAAAATAAAAAAATGCCCTACCCTATTCTAAATTACAAAAGTTCAAAGCTCTTTTACCTTACCAGCCCTTAAAATGACCTTTTGTGGGGCATGCCCCAAAGAATTCAGCTCTTTTGCCTGTAAAAAAACTATACAATACCCCCCCAACCTTACAACCCACCACCCACATACCCCTAATCTAACCCAAACCCCCCGTAAATAAACCTAACACTAAGCCCCTGAAGATCTTCCTACCTTGTCTTCACCATGCCAGGTATCACCGATCGTTCCAGGCTCCGAAATCTTCATCCAAACCCAAGCACGGGCTAGACATCCATAATCTGGCGGCTGAAGAGGTCCAGAAGAGGCTCCAAAGTCTTCATCCTATCCGGGAAGAAGAGGCAATCCGGACCGGCAACCATCTTGATCCAAGCGGCATCTTCTATCTTCATCCAATGACGACCGGCTCCATCTTGAAGACCTCCACCGCCGACCCATCTTCTTCTTCCGACGACTTCCCGACGAATGACGGTTCCTTTAAGGGACGTCATCCAAATGGCGTCCCTCGAATTCCGATTGGCTGATAGGATTCTATCATCCAATTGGAATTAAGGTAGGAAAATTCTGATTGGCTGATGGAATCAGCCAATCAGAATCAAGTTCAATCCGATTGGCTGATCCGATCAGCCAATCAGATTGAGCTTGCATTCTATTGGCTGATCGGAACAGCCAATAGAATGCGAGCTCAATCTGATTGGCTGATTGAATCAGCCAATCGGATTGAACTTGATTCTGATTGGCTGATTCTATCAGCCAATCAGAATTTTCCTACCTTAATTCCGATTGGCTGATAGAATTCTATCAGCCAATCGGAATTCGAGGGACGCCATCTTGGATGACGTCCCTTAAAGGAACCGTCATTCGTCGGGAAGTCGTCGGAAGAAGAAGATGGGTCCGCGGTGGAGGTCTTCAAGATGGACCCGGTCGTCATCGGATGAAGATAGAAGATGACGCTTGGATCAAGATGGCTGCCGGTCCAGATCGCCTCTTCTTCCCTGATAGGATGAAGACTTTGGAGCCTCTTCTGGACCTCTTCAGCCGCCGGATGATGGATGTCTAGCCCCCGCTTGGGCTTGGATGAAGATTTCGGAGCCTGGAACGATCGGTGATACCTGGCATGGTGAAGACAAGGTAGGAAGATCTTCAGGGGCTTAGTGTTAGGTTTATTTAAGGGGGGTTTGGGTTAGATGAGGGGTATGTGGGTGGTGGGTTGTAATGTTGGGGGGGGTATTGTATGGTTTTTTTTTTACAGGCAAAAGAGCTGAATTCTTTGGGGCATGCCCCACAAAAGGTCCTTTTAAGGGCTGGTAAGGTAAAAGAGCTTTGAACTTTTGTAAATTAGAATAGGGTAGGGCATTTTTTTTATTTTGGGGGTCTTTGTTATTTTATTAGGGGGCTTAGAGTAGGTGTAATTAGTTTAAAATTGTTGTAATTTTTTTCTAATGTTTGTAAATATTTTTTTATTTTTTGATTACTTAGTTCTTTTTTATTTTTTGTACTTTAGTTAGTTTATTTAATTGTATTTATTTGTAGGAATTGTATTTAATTTATTTATTGATAGTGTAGTGTTAGGTTTAATTGTAGATAATTGTAGGTAGTTTATTTAATTTATTTATTGATAGTGTAGTGTTAGGTTTAATTGTAGATAATTGTAGGTAGTTTATTTAATTTATTTATTGATAGTGTAGTGTTAGGTTTAATTGTAACTTAGGTTAGGATTTATTTTACAGGTAATTTTGTAATTATTTTAACTAGGTAGCTATTAAATAGTTCTTAACTATTTAATAGCTATTGTACCTGGTTAAAATAAATACAAAGTTGCCTGTAAAATAAATATTAATCCTAAAATAGCTACAATATTGTTACAGGTAAGTATTTAGCTTTAAATAGGAATAATTTATTTAATAAGAGTTAATTTATTTCGTTAGATAAAAATTATATTTAACTTAGGGGGGTGTTAGTGTTAGGGTTAGACTTAGCTTTAGGGGTTAATACATTTATTATAGTAGCGGTGAGCTCCGATCGGCAGATTAGGGGTTAATTATTGTAGGTAGCTGGCGGCGACGTTGTGGGGGGCAGATTAGGGGTTAATAAATATAATATAGGGGTCGGCGGTGTTAGGGGCAGCAGATTAGGGGTACACAGGGATAATGTAGGTAGTGGCGGTATACGGAGCGGCAGATTAGGGGTTAATAATAATATGCAGGGGTCAGCGATAGCGGGGGCGGCAGATTAGGGGTTAATAAGTGTAAGGTTAGGGGTGTTTAGACTCGGGGTACATGTTAGAGTGTTAGGTGCAGACTTAGGAAGTGTTTCCCCATAGCAAACAATGGGGCTGCGTTAAGAGCTGAACGCTGCTTTTTTGCAGGTGTTAGGTTTTTTTTCAGCTCAAACTGCCCCATTGTTTTCTATGGGGATATCGTGCACGAGCACGTTTTTGAAGCTGGCCGCGTCCGTAAGCACCGCTGGTATCTAGAGTTGCAGTGGCGTTAAATTATGCTCTACGCTCCCTTTTTGGAGCCTAACGCACTGAAAACCCAGCCATTCTGTGAACTCTAAATACCAGCGGTATTTAAAAGGTGCGGGAGAAAAAAAGCACGCGTAGCTAACGCACCCCTTTGGCCGCCAAACTCTAAATCTAGCCGTAAGGTTGGAATAGTAACATTGAAAACAATTGATTGAAGAATAGTAGAAGTAGATAAGCAAATTGGAGACTGTTTAAATGATTACTTCTGACTTCACAAAAGATTGTGACGATAGAATGTCTACAATACAGGGACAGTCTAGTCAAAAATAAACTTTCATGATTCAGACAGGGCATGTCCTTTTAAACAACTTTCCAATTTTCTTTTATCACATTTGCTTTGTTCTCTTGGTATTATTAGTTGAAAGCGAAACCTAGGTAGACTTATATGCTAATTTCTTAGCCCTTGAAGGCTGCCTCTTACATTTTTTCACAACTAGAGGGCATTAGCTCATGTGTTCCATATAGATAACATTGTGCTCATGTTCGTGGAGTTACCTAGAGTCAGCACTGATTGGCTAAAATGCAAGTCTGTCAATAGAACTGAAATAAGGACTGACTTCCGGTGGGCGGCAACGTTGGAAGGGCGCGAATCCGGTGCTCGGTCCAAGGAGTTCCAGCCGCTTGTCGAAGCCCTAGGCCCAAAATAGAGCCGGGCAGGAGTGCCATACAACGCCCGATAGAAGATCCATCCAGTACGGGTGTCAGCATCGCATGCTGGTAAAGGCGCACGACGGAGAGTAAACAACTTTACTGCACCGAGGCCAGTCAAGCATCCACAGCTCCACGGCAGGAGCAGCACCCTCTCAAAACTCGTGATCGAGTGTAGCTGAAAAACTACAAGGAATCCAGCGCATAGAAGTCGACTCCCCAGATAAGTTTTTTTCTCCCTTATCAGGGTGCATCAGCCCTGACTAGGGGAAACTTATATCAATGTGACAATATACACAGTTAAAGAAGTGGGGCTGTTTGGAGACAGGAAATTTGCGTTTCAAAAAGGCTGTTTGTTGTGTGGATATAATTAAAGGAAAGAGCACAAGACGCCATGTAAAAAGTGGCTATAGGAATGTTGTTTAAGTCAGCATGAAGGGATTCAACCAGGGGGAAAGATATAAAACAGTATAGTTTATTAAAGGACACAAGTCTGGAGTGAAAAGAGAATCTATAAAGGGGAATATTATAAGACACTGAGACCTAGCCAGCTGTGCTGACATTCAATATGAATACCGATACTCTGTTTTATCCCCCTGGGGACCCCATGCTGTGAAGCAGAAAGAGACTTGTTGGTCCTTCTCCTGGGATATCTAAATTGTATAGCTTTAAGTCTGGTGTGCTTGGTAATATATAGATGTGCCAGAGACTTTGAGTGTTTATCAGAAAAAACTTTTCTAACTACTGGTAATCATATGTGGATTCCTGTTAACCAACAGATGGTCAGGTTGTTTCCTTGTTTTCAGAGAACACATCACTAAAACAGCAGAGAGAAGTGATATAGGGGAGTCTGCTAGAGTGTGTGGTAGTGAAGTCTGGGAGTAAGACTCTGTATACATAACAACAGCCCAGTGAAGATACAGACACTCCACAGAGATACACCTAAGAGATAAAATTTGATGCTTGTCCCCTGCCTCTATGCCTATCTATAAAAGCAGAAAAAGTGTTGAATATGGAAACAATCTAAGAAGAAAGACTTGGTATACAGGGACACTCTATATACTTTTTACTAAGCCCCAGTGAAGTAGCATACAGTCAATTTGCAGAGGACTTCCTTGTTGCATATATAAGCAGAACTGATATATCTGAAAGCTGTCGTAATTAGACATATATCATGCTATAACAGTTTTTTCTTTTGTGATACATTGTTAAAGGTCATTCAAGATATAGATTATTCCTAATAAGGGTGTCAAGTTTTCCAGTCTGGGGTTGGATAAATAGCGGGATAAGATCTATAGAGTATGTGATAACCAAGTGAAGAAGCCGACACTAGGCACAAAGTGAATTCTGAGAATTTTTTAAAAAATATCTACCTTTAATATAAGCATTTGATGTTCTAAAGCTGCTGTATATTACTGGAAAGAAATACTGTGCTTAAATGTAAAAGTTATGATCCATATTAGAGAGGCGAAAACTTAAAAACAGAAGGGAAAAAAGGGGAAAAAAAAGAGAAAAGCCTGGTCTCACCAGTTGTAACCTGACTTTCATATAATAACAGTACTCTACAGATTCTGATGGTTTTACATGTAGACAAAAACTTGGTATAATTAAAGGTAAAATATAAAGGAATATACTGATATACTACTCTGAATGTACCCGCTCCTGACTGATCTCGGAAGTTAAGCTGGGTCTGAGAGTAGGGGTTTCTTTTTTTTTTTTTTTTTTTTTTTTTTTTCTCTCACAAACACATAGCTGAATCTGAGTATATCTCAGTCTTATTTTTTTGTCCCCTACACACTATATTAGCACTAGCACTGTGTTCTCACTGTTTTTTGTTTTTTTTGTGTGTGTTTTTTTTCTAAAAAAAAAAAAAAAAAAAATTTTTTTTTTTTTTTTTTTTCTTCTCACAATATATTCCACTAATGCAACACCCAATACTTTCACATACACTCCACCCAACCTACACTTAACTCAAACAAAATTGGTCTTATTCAAGATATTCACAGTTTTGTTTCCCAATAAGCAAGGGGAAACACACTTTTTTTTTTTTTTTTTCTTTTTTTTTCCTCCCCTTCTCTCTCCCCTCTTCTAGACTAATTCCAAGAGGAATATTATATTAATGGAAACATTTGTCCATAATTTAAAAGATAAATCACCAGCAACAATGTCTGTAAAAAATAGAGAAAGAAACAGGAATAAAAATCAAACTGAACAAGTCCTAGAAATCTCTGATAATATAAGTCCCTCACAATCTAATATAGACACACAAATGTTGATAACTCAAATTTCTGCCTTGCTGATGCCGCAATTCGATAAAATAAGATTGGACCTATCAGTAGTGACAAATGAGTTAAAGCAATTCAACATGAGAGTTGGAGAGGCTGAAAGTCGCATCTCTGATCTAGAGGATCAGATGAATGCTAAAAGTAATATAATTGATATACTTAATGATAAAATTATAAAACTACAAGATAGAGCAGATATGGCAGAAGATAGAGCAAGAAGGAATAATTTAAGATTTATTGGTATATCTGAAAAATATGCAAAACAAGATCTAGAGTCTCTTATCACTAAAGAAATACCAACACGCCTAGGCATTTCAAGAGAAGGTCCTGAAATAATAGCTGAGCGAGTACATAGAATTGGCTTTAATAGACAGAATTCTACAGAGGAGTCACCAAACAGGTCTTCACCGAGACCAGTTATAGCAAAGTTTTTGAATTACAAGGACAAAATAGAAATCTTGAGATATTATAAAAAACTCTCTGAACCATTGTTAGTGGAAGATAGAAAAATATTAATATTTCAGGATTTTTCTATTGAAACGTCCAACAAAAGGAAAATAATGTCACAATTATGCTCTCAATTTATCCAGGCAGGAGTACAGGCTTTTGTGGTATATCCGGCTATACTCAAGGTAATAGGAAAAGCAGGGCATAAATCCTTTCAAGATAGTGAAGAAGCTAGACAATATCTAAAGAAAGAGTGCAGCAATGAATAAATTATATGAAGAAGGTGTGAAGGTTCTTTTTTTATTTTTTGTTTGTTTTTCGTTTTCCTTTCCTTTTTTTTTTTTTTTTTTTTTTTTTTTTTTTTTCTCTCCTTTCTTCTCCCAATCAGCCCTCTCCTACAGGAAAAGGAGGTATATTATATATTTGGTATGTAGAGGAGATTTTCTAGTCTTGTTACTAGAAGATCAGGTTAGTAATTTTAGAATCTCAACATGGCAAATAGTTTAAAAAATATAATACACTTGACGTCATGGAACGTTGGAGGAATACTTTCTCCAATTAAAAGAAAGACAATTCTTAAACATTTAAAAAAACTGAAATCGGATATTGCTTTTCTCCAAGAAGTTAGATTATCCTCACCAGAATTAGTCAAATTAAAAACTAATTGGGTTAAAGAAATTGTGGCAACACCCTGTACTGAAAGAAGAAAGGGAGTGGCCATTTTATTAAGTAAAAATGTAGATTATAATATACTGGAAGTTAAAATAGACGAAAATGCAAGATATTTAATTCTTAAAATTGAGTTAAAAAAAAAGATCTTCACATTATGTAATATTTATGGACCTAATGTGTTGGAGGTGGAGTTTTGGGATAGGTTACAGGCCCTTTTGTTGAACTATGTTGATGACAATTTAATAATCGCAGGGGATTTTAATCTGACGCCTAGATTCCCAATGGATAGGAAAAGTATGAAGGGAAGGAAGAAAGATTATAGGATTGAGAAAGAAATGAAAATTTTAAAAACATTTAAAAAAACACTTAAAGTATTTGATATTTGGAGGATCCAATATCCAGACTATAATAAATATACATGTCTATCCAAATCAACAGCATCTTTATCTAGGATTGATTATTTCCTAGTTGCAGAGACTTTGTTAAAAGAAAATCTCAAAGCTGATATTAAGGAATTTACAGTATCAGACCATGCACCTATAACACTAGAAATTCACATGGATAAGTTTAATATAAAAGCTGTCAAGAAGAATTCTTTTTATTTTCCTAAATACATGTTAAAGAATGCCTCCTTTGTAGCAATGTTGAAAGAAAAATGGAATATTTTTTTAAATTTAAATAAAGAGTATGAAAATCGCATAGAAACTCTATGGGAAACAGCAAAAGCTGTTTTAAGGGGTGAGATAGTGAGCTATATGGCATTATTTAATAAAAAGAGAAAAAGAAGGGAAGAGCAGCTAACTAATCAATTAACAAATAGGTATAATAGGTATCTTCAAATTGCCTCTAAAAATAATTGGTCTAGATATATACAGGCGAAACAAGAAAGGGATACATTTTTCCTTCAAGAGATGGCGAGAGAAGATTTGAAATACAAGGCAAAGTATCTAAAGTTTGGAAATAAAACAGGTGGTTATCTAGCGAAAATAGCGAAATTGGAGAAAAAAACGAATGTCATACACTCTATAAAAGTAGGAGATAAGCATATACACGATTCAGTAGAAATTAATGAGGTTTTCTATCATATGTTTCAAGAATTCTATAGTGCATGTGAGATAGACAGATCTAAGAAGGAGTGTTTTTGGAATAGTATAGACACACCTAGGTTAACACTAGAAGAAATGGAATATATTAACCAACCAATCCTAGAAGAGGAAGTCGAGGCCACTATTGATAAGATTAAATTTAATAAAGCCCCAGGACCAGATTTTTTACCAGCCGAGTTCTATAAAATATTAAATAAAGAAATAGTACCATGCCTTACAAAGTTATTCAACTATTATTATATAGAGAATGGAGTGATGTCAAGAAATTTTTCCAAAGCAGTAACAATTATGATATATAAAAAGGGACGGGATCCCGAGAAGCCAGAGTCATATAGACCCATCTCTCTGTTAAACACAGATTACAAAATTTTAGCATCAATAGTAGCGGATAGATTAAAAAAAAATCTAAGTAAAATTATTCATCCCAACCAGGTGGGTTTTATGAATGGTCGAAGCTCAGTTGTAAATATACGTAAAGCATGCATTATCATTGAATGTTTCAAGAATCAACCTGAGAGACTTAATAACTTAAATCAAGATGTTACATTAATAAAAATAGATGCTGAAAAAGCATTTGATGCTGTGCAATGGGATCATTTATTCACCTCTTTAATCAAGTTTGGCTTCTCGGGATCTTTCCTGAATTTTATAAAAACAATTTATAGAAATCCTCTATCTCTGATTTCAGTAAATGGAATAGAATCCCTAGAAATAAGACTGGAAAGAGGAACCAGGCAGGGGTGCCCACTCTCTCCCCTTTTGTTTAATCTATCCATCGAGCCGTTAGCCATTAAAATACGACAAGATCTACAAGGGGTCATATGCAAAGGTGTTGAGGAGAAAATATTACTCTATGCAGACGATGTATTAATATTTTTAAGGAACACTAAGCAGAATATTCCTAGACTAATGGATATTATAGAAAGATATAGCTCATTTACGGGTTACAGAGTTAATATCAACAAAACAGAATTATTATGGCTAGATAGGAAAAGGGACTCTATTGGAGAAAGCCCATTCAAAGTTGTAGAACAAATTATGTATTTGGGTATTACTTTACATAAGAATCCAAATCTCTGGTATGACCTGAATTTTAAACCAATTTTGCAAAAGATATATGACCAATTAAATGTTTGGAAACACTTACCGTTGGCTCTATCAGGGAAGATTGGTCTAATAAAGATGATTGCATTTCCAAAAATTTTATATAAATTGCAGAATCTTCCTCTTCTCATAAAGAAAGTAGATATTAAAATTTTTAACAAAAAGATGGTAGAATTTATTTGGGGTAAAAAAAGGAGAAGATTATCTCTCAAAATATTGTCTCATCCGAGAGAATGTGGAGGACTCGCACTCCCAGATTTAGAAAATTATAATATAGCGTGTTTGACTAAAATAGCAGCTGAATGGTTGACAGATGTTGAATATTATACTGCTAAAACGTTAGAAGAGGAAATAGTGAAACCATTCTCGTTATCAGCCTTATTGCATACACAAAGAAAAGCTATACCAAAGGAAATTAAAAATTTCAGATCAGTCATGGGCATTGTTAAAGCTTGGCAACAATATTGCAAAAATCTTAAAGTAGAATATGCAGTATCTAATCAATTAACAATAGTAGGATACCCCCCATTTCCTGAAGCACTCAAATCAGCTGTGTTTCACAGATGGAAAAGGAAGGGACTGATATATATTAAGCAAATTATCAATTTTGATTTGGACCCACCACAAATTAAAACTTTTGAAACAGTAAGACGAGAATATGATCTACCTAACAAAGATTTTTATGCCTATCTCCAATTAAGAAATCTTGCTAATAAGTTGTTATTAATCCAGAAGAAAGAATGGAGCTGGTCTGTAATTTCGGCTAAGCTTGAATTATGTAAGATGGGAGTATATTCTATTAAAAAATGGTATAAGGATTTAGCACTCCAAGAGGGATTATTAAATCTGCAAATGATACTCAAAAAATGGCATATGAAAGGGCTGACGGAATGTAGCGAGGAAATTATTCAGAATAGTATCAATAGAATAAATAAGATATTTATATCTACCAACTATAGAGAAGCACATATCAATATAATAAATCAAACATATCTGACACCTTCAGTAATGTCTAGATGGAATAGCAAAGTGAAAGATAAATGTGTTAAATGTGGCAGTAGAAACGCTGATATTCTCCACTATTTTTGGGACTGTACAATAGTCAGACAATACTGGAATAAAATAAGTTTTTGGCTTACCAGAATACTTAAAAAAGAGAGAGTTGTATATCGCGAGCTAGTATTTTTTTTATTACCACCGGAGGAGAGAGATAAAGATAAGATGTTTATTGAAACGGTAATTGGAGTAGCCAGGTTTCTTCTGTTAAAAACTTGGATTTCGAAAAAAACCCCATCTATAGCTGAATTCAATAAGCAGATATTTCAAAAAATGATAATGGAGCAATGTTTGATAGAACAAGTCAAAGATAAAGAAGTCCAAAGATTTTTTAGAAAATGGGAAACTTTTATTCTCTCTCAAACAATAGAAGTACAAAAGAAAATTATATACCCCCTCAGATCGACGGAATATGTCTTAAATGCCATTATAAGAAACGAATTACCACTGATCTATTAAGTTTATATATGTTCTAAAAAAGTTTTCTGTGGAAGAGAAGAGGGGGGAATAAATTTTCCCCAATAATTAATTATGGTTAGCAAAGTGGAGGGTTAAGATTGATATAACCTAGCAAAGGTTCAATCAATTAATTGTTGTTTCTAGAAGATAAGACAGACTGCTGAGGCCTGTTGGGGCAGGGCTGATTGAAAATCCTTTATCTATTTAAACTTAAATACATTTATGTAATTTTTATTTGTTAACGGAAAATTATCCTTTTTTTTTTTTTTTTTTTTTTTTTTTTTTTTCTTTTTCTCTCTTTTTTTTTCTTATGAGTTTTGATGTATCGTTAGGAAAGGTATCCATATGGGGGTGTTTGAGAATTTTTTTTTTTTTTCTAATTGATATTCTGACTAGAAGAAGGATTAATCCCGGTCTACATGATATGTATTGCTGACTGGGGATATATGTTTTGGATAAGCTGGATGAAATCAAGTGGTGTTCAAATTCTGCTGGGGAGTGTTTTTATTTTTATAAGTGTCTTCTTTATTCTTTTTTTTTCATATTTTGTATTACTCCCCCAAATATGTTATCATCTGATGTACTACCATTTTGTTTTTTGTACCCCAAATGGATTAGAAATATGAAAATAAATATTAAAAAAAAAAAAAAAGAACTGAAATAAGGGGCAGTCTGCAGATGCTTAGATACAAGGTAATCACATAGGTAAAAAGTGTATTAATATAACTGTGTTGGTTATGCAAAACTGGAGAATAGATAATAAACTGATTATCTTATAAAAGAATAACAATTCTGGTGTAGACTGTTCCTTTAAGGGATACTACAAAAACGGAAAGGAGCTTAGCAGGTTAGAAGCAAATTTAATACATTGTAATTACCCGGTGCAGCAGAGGAGGCATAGCTGTCTGATTCAGGCAATTTACCTTCTACACACACTGAGCTAAACTTCTGATACACTAAGTGACATGTGATCCTGGCTACAAGGAGATCGCTTCTCAGAGAAGTGTGAGAGTTTAGTCCGGTGAGGGAGTAAGGAGCTGAACATTACTGGTGGAGGTGGGAGACAAACATATCTGGCTGTGTATATTTTATTGTTCTTCTTCTTTTACAAATAAAACTGCAGTTTCTCAGCAGATCTCATATAACTTAGTGCAGTTTCAGTGAGCCAGGCGTGTCAGTTAAGGGCTTCCTGACTGTAGCCAGTTAGTTAGGGAGTGAGGGGAAAACAATAGCTCAATGATTAGAGTACGTAGGTATACATATTCAGTCAGCTGCACAATAGGTTATGAATGTCAATTGCAAAATTCATCTACACATAATATCATATATTTATTTTGGTGTATACTGTCCCTTTAATGGAAAGTATTTTAAAAGAAAAAAATTATGACTTAAATAAAGAAAAAATCAGCATGGTTTTACTTCAGGGAGATCATGTCAGCATAACCTAATTTACTTATTTGATTATGTAACAAAAGTATTAGACCAGGGTGGAGCAGTTGATCTAGCATATCCAGGGCCGGACTGGGAAACTAGAACAGCCCTGGAAATGTTAGAAAACCAGCCCCAGGCACCGCCCCCTCTTATTTCAGAGTTAATTTCAGGGAAAGCAAGGGGAAAAAATATAGAAAATAAATTTTTTTAAATTAACATTTTATGGCGAGTTCATTTGATCATTAATTTGTGGAAAAACATAAATAATACAATCACAGTAATGAAAGAACTGATAGGACAAATCCTCAGCTTGGTAAAATAGTTGCTTATAAAAGGGTGTGTCCATATGCAAATTTTGAAAAACACGAAAAAGAGCCTTAGACAAATTTATAATTACTGCTGAACCAGCTTAGAAAGCCAGTATTAAAATATCTATCTATCTATCTATCTATCTATCTATATATACATTTAATAAAGGGGTTAGTACAGTAGATTAACATGCTGGGGATATGCATATTAAAACAATGTTATGCATATTTCAGTTCACCCGTGATAAACTAGTCACTTAGTTCTCTCTCTACCTTTTGGTATTTTGAAAGCTCTGAACTGGACCCTAGTTCAAGCCCTCACTGTAAAATACTCACTTTTAATAATCCTTTTTAAGCTCTCACTTTACTGTGTGATCCTATGAAGCCTATTCACTAAAGAGTGAAGAGCTGTGAAAGTTTTAGTGAATGAGTTCCTTCCGACTGACAGTTCTAGACTTGTTAGTACATAATCTCAGACTAATTTTAGCACCCATAACTGTATCAGCTACTGAAGTAATTTATTTGCACAGAGCGATTAGTATATTTTTATTTGGTGTAACAATTTATAGTTAGTGCAACCACCGCTACTACAGAGTACACATGCGTTATTATAGACAGACTGAAAACTTGTACCTTTTTTTCAGAATCCGACTCCTAAATAAAGCGCTATGAAAGAAGCCCAGTGAAGGAGACATGGTGTGGGGAAAGGGAGGAGACAGGTGCAGCTCTCCCATGGCACCGCTGCCTCCCGTGCCCCCATGCCTGGCTTTGTTCACCCCTCTCGCTCTAGCTAAAAGGGGTCTTATTCTGATTGGCTGGCCCAGCTCTCTGCCCTGCCTACTCTGTGATCCTATTGGATGTTACAGATGCCCGTCTATTCCCCGAGCTTTGCACGGCTGCTACAGGCTCTGCTGCTGTGCTCCCAGTCGCACAACTGTGCTTGCTTGCTGCTGGGCTGGCAAATTGCTGCTCTCCACTGGAGCTTAGCTGCCTCTGCCAGCCGGCGGCCCACCGAGATATTTCCCAGTATCCCGGCGGCCCAATCCATCCCTGAGCATATATAGATGCCAGCAATCCATTTGACAGCATCCAGCACAACAACTAATTCACAAACTGTATCTCCTAGACTCAAAATTGTGAACTGGGAAAAATGCTTGCTTAAAGGGGCATACACCAATTTACATATAACTGCATGTAATAGACACTACTATAAAGAATAATATGCACAGATACTGATCTAAAAATTAAGTATAAAACCTTTTAAACGCTTACTTAGAAGCTCCCAGTTTAGCACTCTTGAAATATGAGCAAGCTGGAGTAGGTAGGCAACAGTCTACTTCTAAAACGTTGGGGCTTGGTTAGGAGTCTGAAAATCAGCACAATGTTTTTTAAAAATAAGCAAAACTGGGGGCGTGTCCGGGCTCTAGCCGAAGATGGCTGCTGATCTGTGAGCTCTGCTTGAAGATATACTTTCCGCCAGTATATCTAACTCTACAGGGACAATCCAGTACATAATTTTATTGCAAAAGAGAAGGCAAACTGGATCGAACTATACTAATATTGGCTGAAGTGGAGCTTTGCAGACCGGAACGCTGAGGTTTCAGGCGGCCCTCGTGGAGGACAATCTCAGCACCCCCCCCGGGTGACCGGGTATTAGGAGAACACAGCAAATTCTCCTCTCCTATTTGAGTTATTGATACAAGCAGAATGGCGATTTCATATACAGAGATCCATACCCTCTTTGCTGAATTTGAGCGCAGGATCTGTGACAGAATGGATGACATCCTGCGGCGCAATCAAGCTATGGCAGTGGTGGTTGTTAACAGTACTCCCCTGTGTCGCTTGCGGCACAGCTATGACAAGCTTGGGCCCCTTATAGAAAGAGACGGTTGCTCTAACCCGGCAGATCCTATTCTAACTATGTGTGAGGAGCCTATACCTACGCCTACCGCAGCCCTTCAAGACAGACCCAAAAATCAGCACATATCTCTAGGATCAGACCTGCAATGCGAGGAGACATTCACCCTATCTACTCTGCTGCCTGTGGGAGATCCTATACAGCACGGAACCGCCCTAAGAAAGAGAGCGGGCATGGCGGCTCAGGAGAGTCATTCACAAAGTGAGCAGCTTGTTTGGCTGGGTCCAGACTGCAATCGGAATACCATGAGTGGATGCAGAGGCAGAGAGGATCGCACGAAAGCTACACGCACTAAGTCTCTACAGATGGCTGACGGTACAGAACGCGATGCAGTAACCGGGGACTATGTTAGGAGACAGCTGTTCCCCTTCTCTTATATTCGCGCCTCTATTCTGGCTTCTTTGCTCCCCACTTATGGCGGTTTGCAGTACCGGAGGGCTCATAGATCTGGAGTGGGGTGAGGATGTACTGATGCCCGCAAATACTCACGGCCACTTTCCTAGCCTTATGCTCTCTCTAGACTAATGACACTGTACCCGGTTGAGGAACTCTGGAGATGCACAGGTGCTTTGGTCACATTTTTCTTTATATACAACCCTATTGTTTTCACCCTATTTTTATTATTATTTTTTGTATGGCACTAAGCGACTCTACTCCCCAGGACTCTAAAACTATGCTGGTCTATGTGGGGCTGGGGTCCCATGGCCGGTAATCAGTCAATAACTCCCTTTCACAGTGATACCTGTTATCTATGGATGAACGCAAATTGTTTACTATGTGATGTAGATAATGGGTTTTCAGCTCTGTATTTGTGTATATCATCGCCTCAGTTAAAGGTACAGAGTATAGCACTATAACCTCTCCCACCCCTCAACTATCCATAGGTGCTTTCTGCAGTTTTTTTTTTATATGTGATAATTGTTAACATAACTTTTCAAATTCTCACAACTATGTAGTGCAATAGAGTGTAGTTACTAATGGTCTATACTTTATAGAAGAAGACTAGCCCACAAATACAGGGAAGTATGCTGCACAGAGGTTTAATACTGACATACATTTTCAGTGATAACAAATTTCTATATTCCAACTGAGCTCTGTCAGCATGAAACTTAAGCCATTCCAGAATCATATGGCGTGCTCAGTGATCCCATAACTTTCATTCTTGCTTTAGAGTTATAAATTGTGATTATTTTCTATTTTTCTTACTTATTCTTTCTCCTAATGAACATACAGCTGTGGTGTTGACAGACTACAGCATGCTAATGCTAATGCATAGGTTGGGTGTCATTACTATGTGATTTTTTTTTTTTTTTGGCTGCTCTTGAATGTACAGCAAACTTTGGTATGGCCTGTTTTAGTTTGTACACATAACTTTACATTGATCCGGGGCTAACTTTATGTGATCCAATATCTCCCCTCAGCTAATTATTCAATTAGAGAAGTCTCTGGTGTCAGCGGCCGGGATGGCAGAGTACTTCGTACATTCCTAATGTTTGAGTAGTAGAGGGAGTCTATCTAATTAAGGGTTCTAGTCAGTTTGGGCTCAAGTTCAGTTATTATGTAATAGTTAACACTCTCGGGGTCCCAGGATTGTCCCTGATGCTGCCATAGTAATACCTAAGATGACCTCCGCAGCTGTTTTTATTCAAAATTATATTAATCTCTCCCCCCCCCCCCCCCCCATCACTTGTAGCAAGTTTCTCCTACATTCTCTAGACTGGTTCTTAACACCTCTAGCAGCTTACTGTGTTTAATGCTAAATTACATTAACTAAGAGTAAATTAAGTACATTGCTGTACTTCTATAAATCTCAAAAAATTGTAAATGTAGGATATTTTTTTTTTTTTTTTCTCTCATGATAGCACTGTGATCATTTTTGATGTTTATATATAAGCTTTTGTGTATTCTATGCGACAGTCATCTGCAGGCCCAAAAGTGGTCTGTATCTCACTAATCCCCTCAGTTTGTATACAGTAAAGTCGAGGGTCCAAAAGTGGCCTGAACATTTATGGAGGGGCAAATATTGAGGGTGGTGGTGAGGTTACTCCCCTGTTTGCCTATTATATTGTGTGATACGCATGTTAACTGTTTTATATGCATATGTTTCATTGAGTAACCTGTATGCTGTACACTTTATTACCCTCAATAAAAATATCTTTCAAAAAAAATAAAAAAAAAAAATAAGCAAAACTATACATTTTAAAAAAAACAAACTGTAGGGGCTATATAAATGAATAATCTACTAAACATGTTTGCAAAGAAAAATCCAGTGTACAGTGTCCCTTTAAGGATAGAAAACAGAGTATCTTAGTAAATAGAGTACATTCAGCAGAGGGGGCAGTTACTAGTGGTGTAACTCAGGTGTCCGTTCTAGGGCCTGTTTTGTTTAACATATTAATCACAGATATCAGCAAAGGGCTACAATGGAAAGTATGTCTGTTTGCAGATGATACAACAATTTGTAATAGATTAGATGTTCCAGGGGGGTAGACAAAATGAGAAGTGATATACACAAATTGGAGGATTGTACAAATGACTGGGATCTAAAGTTAAACATTGCAAAGTGCAAAATTATGCAATTAGGGAAGAAACATCCAAATGTTAATTACAGACTTAAAGGACCAGTCAACACATTAGATTTGCATAATCAACAAATGCAAGATAACAAGACAATGTAATAGCACTTAGTCTGAACTTCAAATGAGTAGTAGATTTTTTTATAACAAATTTCAAAGTTATTTATATTTCCACTTCCCTTGTACCATGTGATAGCAATCAGCCAATCACAAGTGCATATACATATAGTCTGTGAATTCTTGCACATGCTCAGTAGGATCTGGTGACTCAAAAAGTGTAAATATAAAAGACTGTGCACATTTTTTTTAATGGAAGTAAATTGGAAAGTTGTTTAAAATTACATGCTGTATCTGAATCATGAAAATTAAATTTAACCTGAGTGTCCCTTTAATGACACTTTATTAACTGTTACAAATGAGGAACAGGACTTGGGAATTATTTCAGATGATTTAAAATTTAGTAAAAATGTAGTATTGCAGTAAATAAGGCCAGTAGAATGCTTGGATGTACAGTATTGCTAGAGGTATTTGCAGCAGAAATAGTAAGGTTCTTTTGCCACTTTACAGGTCATCAATTAGGCCTCATCTTGAGTATTTTGTGCAGATCTAGAGGCCATATCTCCAGAAAGATATGAACAAACAAACTGGAATTTCTGCAAAGGAGAGCTACTAAATGGTACATGGTCTAAAAATAAAATGTACCAGGAGAGGCTCAATATGTGTAGCTTAGAAGAGAGAATGGAAAGAGGTGATATGATAGCAACTTCCAAGTATATTAAAGGGCTTAGTAAAGCTGAGGCTAAAATATCTTCCCTTTAGGTGATATTTTCATGTCTGCTTTTTACAGTTATGCTGCATCACTTTAAAGTGATTTTAGCATATGAGTAGTATGTCCCTTTAAAGGAACAATGTAATCCATTGTACTAACCCCATCAACAGGACATTAAACTCTAAATACATTTTATAAGTATAGTACTGAGGTTATTCCCTGCCTCCTGCTAGTCATGAGTGGCACCATGTTGAAATTGACCTTTTATTGCATTCCATTGCTGATGTCTTAGTACATATGCAGAAACTCTCCATCAGATACCTGCAGTGCAAAGTTCCAACATGGCGGCACCCACAATTAGAGGGAGGTGCCCTGTAACATGTATTGGGTCTTTCATTAAGGGGTTAAAAGCAGTTGCATGAACACCTTTGCAAAATGGCTGGACTCTCTCTCCCACCCCATACTGCAGTATTAACATTTTCACAGTAGTTGGCAGCAATTTCAAATGGCTAACACACATTATCTATTTGTAAACAGCAAATAAGATGGATCATTGAGAACATTTTGCATTACAATGTCCCTTTATGTCTAGGTTTCTGCCAATAAAACCATAACGTTACATAAATGTGTTAAAATGTTTCTCATCATTCTGCCTTGCTCTGTGCATGCTTTACCTTTAATAGGAAACACTAGATCTGACGTGCAGCTTCATTATAACATCCTTGCCTTATGTGATTTTGACAGATTGGGTACAGATACACGGCAAAGGACGTGCTTAGATCTAATGGCGCTGGTGGCAGTGAAACAATGAGCCAGAAGAAGCTTCTTCCTGCAGCCCTAGCACGCCGGGTTTTAATACCAGAGCTGAATATAACATGCAAGTCGTTCAGTAGAATATATAAGATGGTCTGCATCTGCAAACACCCAGCACCGGCTGAATATGATTTTTGCTCAGTAACTTCTATGGGGCTATTAAAATACTGTAATCAGCTAATAATGTGACGTTTAGTTCCCTTTAAATCAAATGTGGTTTCTGCTTCATAGGCCTGACATATCTGGCAACCCAATGAATGTATTGATTATATTGAATGTATTTACCAATGTCATTAAACTTGACACAGATCTACATGGAATTATGTTAAACTATCACAAACTAATATATATATATATATATATATATATACACACACACACACACACACACATATACAGTGCTTTTTTGTAAAATAAAAAAGTGTCGGCACTCATTGATTAGTCATTGATATATTCTGCTCAGTAACTTTGAGAAAAGTAAAGTGACAGAGTTATATACAATGCTTCATATATTTTGCAGCCCCCTCTTGTGAGTATTTACATGATGATTACAAATATTAACTGTTATGAGATGGAAGAGATGATGGTACTCTAGCGGTGAGTACCCCCGCAAAGAAAGCTTCTCTCTCTATCTATATATATATATATATATATATATATATATATATATATATATATATATATATATATATATATATATATATATATATATATAATCACATACACACACCATGGCTTTTCATGTACATTTTCTTCAGAGATGACTAAGACGGGGATTATGAAATACAGTACATGGTTTATAGAATGTACGTTCATTTTACAGGGGTTTTTTCCTCTCCCACTAAACAAAACAAAAAAGCAGTCAGGATTCTGCAGAGTTTTACACTGTCTTTCAATGCATTATAGGCCACAGTAAAACTGTACTAGGAAATACACTAAAATAAGCTGGTTCCCTAGCAAATAGGATGCTGAGGAGGGATTGTATTGGCAATGAGAATACATAGGGAAATCAGTGACTGCAATATATTTAGTGCCTGCAATATTGTAAGTGAGCCAAAGAGAGGGAACTACAGGGTAATTGCAAATTAAGTACATGATCAGGATGCAAAACTGCAAATGGGACTTGCTAATTTAGTGTAATAGGGTATAGTGCAGAAACTGGAATCCCCACAAAATTCTATTACAAAATTCAGAGCCCTTGAAATATACGTTCATAATCTAGCACAGGCCTTGAGTCATTCTTCATTTATAATTATTGTTCCGTTATTTTAACCCCTTGGCAGTCAAAGAATTCAACAATAAATTGTTGTGGCAGTGCTCTCTGGCTAACAAGGGGTTAATTCAGTAGCAAAAAGATCATTGTTTTCTATTTTAAATTGTCTTGTGAAAGAGTTAATGTAATGAGAATCTGGCCACGGGTAATCAAAAAATAGCAGTTAAATGTAATCTGGTTTATTGTGATATAGGAAATTACAGACCAATAGCTCATTTTAATTATGTACATCCTGATTAAACCTATCACTAATTATTCCACTGCCAGCAATGTGATGCAATCTGCCACTGATATGGTTAGACAATCTGACCTGTTTAATATGTTGTAAGTATTGTTGTGTAATAAGAGAGTTTAACATGAGAATATGCTGTATAAACCTCTATTAGACTATGAAGTCACTGCCCTGTAAAATGCTATATGGTGTAAGTCTTTTATTTAGGAAAAAACTATTCTGTAAAGAAAATAAGTGCCATATGTTGTAAATGTCATGCATTTCTTTATTTCTGTAAGTGAAGTATAATGTTGTTTATAAGCTGTGTATATACTATTATAATTTTCATCATCCATGTAATATGAGCGCTACACTGTACAAAACAAACCTTACATTTGATGCAGTAGATATGAATTATTATTATGTGCAGCTAGGCCATAAAACACAACAAATTCAATTATATGTTCTTTGTCATTGTGGTTTTATTTCCAAGGTATGAACAAGCAACAAGACCTCTGGAAATATCACACAGATTCCTTCTCCCTACATAATTATTAGGGTCACCATTAACATATTTTTTAGTATACTCTACTACAGGGGTGATCAACTTTGGCACTCCAGAGGTTTTGAAACTACATTTCCCATGATGCTAAGCCACTTTAAGCTGGCTGAGCATTAATGAAAATGTAGTTCCAAAACCTTGAAAACTTGATCATCCTTGCTGTAGTAGATCTTTTTAAGGTTCAAGAAACTGATTTTGATGGGCATGCAAAAAACTGTAACATGTAATTAACTAGGAAGAGTCGATTAAATCAAGTTTTGATTTATTTTTTATCTTGGAAATTGGTGAATATTTTAAAGGAGAAAATGCTTCTTTAAACACATGTAAATTAAGATTTTAAGTATAAACTATGAGTGCACTGACATTGCCCAACAAAATGCAGTACAGACTACAGTTCAGACTTGACCAAACACACAAATGCCCCCACAGAAGACAGAAGCCCATGCATAACGTATCCTTTGCTGTGATTGGCTGGCTACATGTCTTAGACTGGTTAATCTGGTCCTTACTAATAACTTAGATGAACAAGTTTGCATAAAATAAATGATCAAACTGCTTGATCCAATAATACTGCCTTCAGTTTATGAAAGATGTTACAGCCATATATGTGCCTATTTAGAATATTTTTTGCACGTTCTATGTCAGATCTTAGTTGATTCTGTGTGCAGACATTGTCAATATAGTACAGGGCCCTTAAAGCGGCATTAAACACTAAATAGATTTCATGCACCTTCCTATAATTATGGTTGCCGCCATCTTGGAACTTAGGTTACTCTGCAGGTATCCGAAAAAGATTTACTACACATCAGCACTGGAATGCATTACTAGAAGGTCATTTTCAACATGGCGGCATCCATCAACAGCAGGAGGCAGGAAGTAATCTCAATACTATGCATATAAAATATATTTAGTGTGTAATGTCCCTTTAAAAGAAATCCATATTAAAGAAGCCGCTAGCTTTGTTTACTATAAGGGAGTAAAAAACAGCGGCATGATGAGTTCTCTGTGATTACAACAAAGGATTCCACTTCCATTATTTCATAAAGGAAGCTAAAATACAAGAAAAAATGTTTCTAAAATTGAAAAGAAATATAAAAATGTTTGTAATACCATTTTCTATGATTTCAGCTAGATAATGGCCTTAGTATTCTGTGTTGGTAAATATCAATATATTAATATACAACTAAATAACACAGCGACTATAAAGTTATAAATATAATTTTCTGTAGACCAGAAGATAGAGATTTTTTTTTTTTAAATTATTTTTTAAGGTTGATAACTGGAAATCAGAGATAAGAAAATAGCTTATTTATATCAAATAAATTATATCTAGTACAACGGCTTTAATTGATGGCTCGATCTAGTGTAAGCTTTGAAACCAGCATACGACTAAAAGTATTTTGTGTGTAATGTTGGCGGTAACAAATGTGGTGACTACGCAACTAGCTTTAGCATGTTTCTATGACTTCTAAATAGTCATGTCACTGAAAATAAAACTGCAAAACTTGATGTTTATTTTACTGTGATATATTGTACTTTAAACAGACAGCCTTTAAAGATGTGACCTTTATATTATACAGTACAGATTCTTACTTGTCATGACATGTATAGCATGTGTAGATCAACGTGAAATACATTTGTTTTGAATCAAAACTGCGTTTGTGTTCTGTGTACAGTGTGTCCTGCATATCACACAAATTAAAGGACTAATAAATATAGAAGACTTGCATAATCAACAAATGCATACAAAGACAGTGCAGTAACACTGAATTTCAAGATAGAAGTGGATTTTTTATCTTCAAAATTTCCTTCCATTTTCCTGCCCCCCTTTATTATGTAAAAGCCATCAGCAAATTGCAGGCTTATATACAGTATATACTGTGAACTATTGCTCAACAGAAAGTGTTGCTGTATAAAGACTGTGCACAGTTTGATAATGGAAGTCATTTTGATTTTTTTTTTTTTTAACAATGTGTGTATACAATTTTTTAAAAAAAAAATCACTTTATTTACTTCTATTATCAACTTTTACTTTGTTCTTTTGGTATCCTTTTGTTAAAAATATATGTAGGCTGGGGAATATGCATATGTCTGAAACACTGTCGCAGCAGTTTTGCTTGTGACAATGTTACACATTATGCAAACACTGCTGCCATCTGGTGCTCAAAAGCACTCTTACAAAACTGCTGGCGTATAGTTCTCCAGATGTGCACACTATCTACTTAAGTATCCACTTAAACAAAGAATACCATGAGAACAAATTAAATTTGATACTAGAAGTAAATTGGACACTTAAAAATAAAAAAATGTATGCTGTATATGAATCATGAAAGAAAAAAAAAATGTCATGCCCATTTAATAAAGAAAATGTTTGTTTCTTTCCTAAGGCATGGAGAGTCCACTACGTCATTCCAATTACTAGTGGGATATTCAACTCCTGGCCAGCAGGAGGAGGCAAAGAGCACCCCAGCAAAGCTGTTAAGTGTAACTTCCTTTACCCATAATCCCCAGTCATTCTCTTTGCCTCTGTCAATGGAGGATGTGCAAAGTTGGTGTCTGAAGATATTTAATCCTTTTATGGGTACTTTTCCCTGCAAGCAAGGATTGGGGTTATGCTGTGTCCATGTCAATCTCTTTAGTAAGAGTAGTGGTAGCTATTAGAGTTAGAAAGCGGCAAGGTTGTCTTTGCTTTATTTCTAACATTATTGCTACCCCTTATAGAAAGCCAGGGTTGGTTACTCTGTTCTTTCTTTTTCTACAGGTCCCTGTTAGCGGTCAAGTGAGGCTTTCAGACCTGCAGCTGCTATGCCTGCTCTACAGCAGAAGTTCCCTGAGGGTAAGTCCTTTTATTTATATTTCTTAGGACAGAGATATTTTCGAAGGACTGGGACAATCAGGGACATAGTGGGACCTGCTTCCTACTACCCTCAGAAGGTATTTATTTATTCTTATTTTATATATCCACTGTGGGATATTTGCGGCTGAGCAGCTATCTGGCTTTTTGACTGTGAAGGGATTTTGCCGCTTCCATTGCCGGGCAAATTCTAGCTAAGCCCAGGCTTTATGAGTATGGGATACAGGTTTTGTGGTCAGCCATAATTCCCATTCTTTTTCCCTACACGGTCCTTTTAAACAGAGGTTTAATGTGCCTAAGGGGCACAGTATGTACTTGCTAATTCCCTCTTGTAGAGGGTTCGGTTGGTTTTATGGCGCACTCAGCTAAATGATATACAGAAAGTAAGCAACTGTTATTGGCTGCATAGACTACGGCCGTTGGTGCCTGTTACATGAACTCAGGCTGTTATGCCTGTCGGACTTCTCCTTCTTGTTATCGGGTATTAGATTCTCTTCCCGCTCAGGAGGTGACCGCCATTGTTGGCAGATGTTTTCCTGCAAATTGTCAGCTAAATGATACACAGACAATTTGTGCTGCGGGGCGCTGGATGGGAATGGAGTTTCTCCTTGTCTGCTCTGATTTCAGAGAAGTATACTATAAAGAAGATCCAGTATAGGAGCAATGCTTTAAAGCTGACTATTTTTTTTTATCTGTGACCAACATGCAAGAGATTTTTCTAGCTCTGCAGTTCTAGCTTGCAGAGCTCTGTGGCTAATGTCCTGGTCTGCGGATGTTACATCCAAATCCAATCTTCTGTTTTTGCCCTATAAGGGCAAAATGTTATTTGGTCCCGATTAGGCTGAAACTGACATATCAGGTGGAAAGGGAGCCTTTCTACCTCAGAATTATAGGAATTGTGTAATATCATTTTACACTGGGTATGAGGAAAGATACCATTCTCCTGTACTTTAATGATATTTACTGCCATCTTGTGGCAGGTTAATGTAAATGCTCAGTTACATTTTCAATTCTTTCTATGTATATTGTACTGTTAATCTCCTTTATTTTAGGAGATTTTCGCAATGTGGAACTCCTTTTGATGTAACCAGCAGTTAGCATGTCTGACTTTGAAGCGCAAGGTTGTGAGTTCAAATCTCTGGGTGCAGAGCAATCCAGGATTTTTTTAAGACGGCAGGTAGAGTACTTAGCGATCTAAGTGCCCGCAAGTAGTTTGTTTTATTTCATAGTATGTTCTATGAATAAACTATAGATTCATAGGTTACATATTTTAATTTTCCTTAAAAATTAAGGAATTTTAATTGTCCTTGTCATAAAGATTAAATATATACTTTAATATTTTTTATGTTCGGGGACTTGACTTTCATGTATCATCATTTCGTGTGTTAATAAAATTATACCTGTGAAATGTATGATTTCGAGTTCCCTACTTGTCTCTCTATAATATAGAATTTTTAGCCAGAATTCTAGCCTTGCGATTTTGTATCTAAAATCTTGGTTGGCAGATGTTACAGCTAAATCCATTCTTCTGTCTTTGTCCTTGTTGGGCAGGACTTTAGTTGGACCTGGTCTGGACAAATTTTTTTTTCAGGGAAAGGACTCTTTCAGTCCTCAGTTCGAGATAGGTAGCCCTAATTTTTGTCTTTTTGTAGAGACAAATGTCTTTCTCTACAAACCGGAGCAATCCAGGATTTGTTGAAGATTCTGTCTACCTTGGATTAAAAAGTTTCAATCCCTGCATTTTCAATTGTTAAAGTTCCCTATTATATACTAGGGGATCGCCGTGCAGTAAGACTGTTTGTTCTTTAACACTTTATAGTGTAATTGTTTTTAAATGCTAAGCTCTGCTTTATATCCTTGTGTGTATTTTGTGTATTAATTCTAGATTCTCTAAAGCTGACTGCTGCGAGATTGAATGCTTAGTCCTGTCTAGATGTGGGTTTTCTGAGGTGGTCATTGATACTATGCTTCAGGCTCATAAACCTGTTAATCACAGGATTTACCATAAGGTATGGCGTAAATACCTTTTCCATCTTAATATGAGGAAAGTCCACGGCTTCATTCCTTACTTGTGGGAAATACAGAACTTGGCCACCAGGAGGAGGCAAAGACACCACAGCCAAAGGCTTAAATACCTCCCCCACTCCCCTCATCCTTCAGTCATTCTTTGCCTTTTGTCACAGGAGGATGGCAGTGAAGTATCGGAAGATTCGGAGTAGTCTCTTATGGAGGGTAGTACTCTTTGCTATGAGACTGGAGTTTTAATTAGTCTTGTCAGCCTCTCAGTGAGAGCATTGACGAATGTTAGGGTCTGGAGATGCAGGAGAGTCTTTCTGCGAAACCATCCAGACTCGTATTAACAACTCCTAAGCAATCAGTGTTGACGAGTTTCACTGCCTGCTTCTCTCACTCAAGTCCATGTCAGGTGCGATGCTACAAGACTGTCAAACTTGAGAGGTTGTGTGTCTATTCCACGGCGATGATTCCAGTAAGATCGTTTCATTTTATCTTGTATGATAACAAAAGAAGACAGGGTCACAGTGTGACTCCTTTATCTGTACGGACTCGAGGGTTAATATCTCCAGAAGGGGATTATTGAACAGGGGGGATTATACATGATTTACTTTATTATGTTTTATGCTGCGACATGTGTGAGATGTGGCTCTGGCAGATGTGAGAACATTCAGGTTTTACTTTCATTTTGGATAACTGCGCAGCCTGTCAGTTTGGCGCTCCATGTGACCGGGTGTGGCCTCGTTAACTTCCTCTTTCATGACCGTGTGGTTTGCAGGAGACTAAGCGGTTTCTCTGTGGGGCCTGGGTCATAGGAGGTGGTGAGTGCCCCGGCCATTGGGGCTATAATGGTGCCATTTAAAATTCTGTAGTCCATCATAAAACAGCAAACTATGGAGGACTCTGATGCGTTAGAGGGTACTCCCTCTTTAACCAAATCTAATACCTGTTTTTATTGTGAGGAGGCTACGGTATACCCTCCTGCTCAATTATGTTCCACATGCTTTGATAAAGTAGTTATATCTAAAAAGAACAAGATGTTTAGTACCACTGAGCCGTCCACCTCTGAGGGGTCTCCGTCCTGCGAGGTGCGTTCCCTGCAATCATCTCCTATTACACATGCAGCTCCCGATTGCACTACTAATCCTCCTTCAGGAGGGGCCCTGTTACCGCCAGACTTTACTGAACAGTTTCAAACGGCAGTGTCTGCGGCCTTTAGTGCTTTACCTCGCCTTGCTAAGCGCAAGCGAAAGGTTAAATACTGCTATCCTTCCCAGGGGTCATCTACTAACTTTTTTTTACAGAGAAAGATGATAGCGGCACTACCAGGAGTAGATATTAAATAGTAAATGAGGGGAAAGAAGGGGTGCTGTACACTGTCAGTATTGTACTAGGGATGAGTAATGTAAGACTAACAGTACAGATAGTGTGTACATATTAGCACTCGGCTACTCATTATTGTCAGGACAGATATAGGTCTCATAAGGACGAACAAAAAGGAAGCTCGTTTAAAAATTAACTTTTATTAATAAAAAACTAAATAAAAACACAATTCTACCATATACTCGATGGAATAAAGTGTATTATATATCACTTGGGGATATTGGTGTGCTTGTATATCAAGTGGAAATTAACCATTGATTCAAATGAGCAGAGTATATATGTTGTCAGTGGAGGACGTAAGTGATTGAGCAATTATCCAACGTAGGCTATAAGATACAGAATTATTTAACAAATATGCAGTGGACAGAACACTGCCCTCTGTGAAACAGTGTGTGTCTAAAGTGGGGGTGAATGTGTCTACTTGGGACGCAGGTATCTTACAGAGACTTCTAAAAAGCCAGAAGGGAGAAAAAGAGAGGTGCTTGTGTGTACCAGTAGAATCAGTACAGATAATAATGTGTATCCAACAACAGGGTACTCACATTTTCTTGAAGCACTCATACAGTGCTATTAGGCACGTACTGGGTAATCTCAGCAACCCAGCTTGCTGAGTTTCCAATGCATACAGGAACACTTATGCTTTGATTCCCAACAGCTGGATCACAGGAACAGTTCCACACACAGCAAGTATGGACACAGGAACAACCCAACATGCAGCAGGTCAAAAAAAACCACAATAGATTCCACACAGAGGGAATCAAATCTTGATGGTGATAGTAGGTAAGTGATGGTAAAAAGATCAGTGCAGGTTCCAAAATTAAAAATAAGATCTTTTTATTAAAAACTATAATAAAAGGTAGGAACCCGTAGGTAGGCACTATGTGACCCTCCTTGTAAACATGCAACGCGTTTCTCAGCAACAGTGCTGTTTCCTCAGGCATATAATACACACTGATCAATGCTCTTCTATATATACATATACAAACAAACCAACCTTACCAATAAAATCATTAAAACAATTAAAGATCACAAACACCTGAGAATCAGCCAGTAGGGGGCCGACTCCCAGCTTTTTAACACTTCATTTGCTATATTTTTCACATTTGTATGGTATACATTAAAAATGACCTATCATATATAATTCATCAATAGTGACCTATCATATACTATAAATGCTTCCAGTGAAGTTCTAAATATAAAACTTTATAGTGCATATATTCAACAATATTAAAAAATTGCCAAATAAATAAACCTCATATGTAAATAAAAATAAAATGAATATATGGGGCACTCAAGGTGTATAAATGACCCTGAAGTTATATCTCACTCATTGGGATGTGCTTGTGCTGAAAATGTTCGTACTAGATCGTTTTATTAGTAAGCCTCATGAACACATACAAAATAAATATTGCGCTCACTAGAACGTTGTACCTCGATTGTAGATGTATGTTTGTAATGTGGGTTTTCATGATCGGTCATTTAATCCGCAAACAATATGTGTTGATGGCGGATGTGACGTCACAAATAGCTGCCGCCAATCCTATACTAAAGCACACGGAGTACACAGCCAATCATGAGACTACGTGAGCTAGAGGAAGGAAGTAACAAATGTTTATTTGTTCTATCCCTATGGCAACATAAAGATCGATAGTTCCCATGTGATCAACCAGGAACATAGTAGCAGTGCTAGAGTGAGACTAAAGTGAGTGAAGCATAAAATATGAATATATAAAAAAAAACAATATAAATTATATGGGGCTGTGTGAGATGTGTAGTATTATTGTGACAATGAACAAAGAGTTTCAGAATATGTTAAAATGAAACGTGAGCATATGTGGTAGATGTGTTGCTATGACAACAGAAAAACAAATCCTAATGATATCAAGGATACTAAAGTGAACAATAAATTCTACGTAATTACGATAACATAAAATAAAATAGAAATACACAATGAGACAATATTGTAATGTGACAAATGTTGTGAATTGGAATATCCAGGGGAATGTAATAAGTCTAGTGCTACAGGATCAGTAAACATAAAAATAGGAGTGGGTGTCGATAGTTACCAAAGAGACCAATGGTGTGAACTATATGGCAGGGACTGAAACCAAAAAAATAATAAATAAGGAAGTGTATACAACTAACTATCACTATAATATAATTTGAAATATATACTGAAGATATTTAGAGATATGTCAGTGTACGAGTGCATATAATATCTAAATAATTAAATGATTCGATATCAACAGAGAAAATATAAATTGAAATGGTGCTGGCCATCTAAAGGCAGAAACCCATATGACAGTGCTATACCATAATGAACAAAAAATAATAATAAATGTGAAACATAAAAGCAAACTCCAGTGTATAACATATCCTTAATTGAAAGCAGCAGAATCAATGACTTCATTAAGACCCTTGGGGACCAAAGATTGGAACTTATAGATCCAAAAAGTTTCCCTTTGTCTTAATTTGATATATCTATTGTATTGTTGTGATTGTGGAACATGTTCTATTGGGGTGATGGAGAAACTGCAAGGTTCTCCAAAGTGACTCTGTACATGGTGTCTCGGTACACTATGGTTAAGTAGCCTCTTCTTAACGTTTCGCAAATGTTCGCTCCATCTGGTGCGAACTTTGTGAGTCGTGCGGCCTAAATATTGTAGGCCACATTTACAGGTTAATGCATACACTACGAAAGAAGTATTGCAAGTAATGCAACTTTTTATCTTAAATACCTCACCCGTAGTGTTAGCAGTGATGACTGTTGTTTTGGGTACAATATATTTGCACATAGAACATCTGGGATGGCCACATCTGTATATCCCTGGAGAAGTATGTTTGGAAACTTGTCTCTTTATTTTACTGGACACAACTACTCTGCTGGGTGCAAGTTTTTGCTTCAGGGTGGGAGCCCTCCTAAAGGTCATCATTGGCTGATTTTCCAATGTTTGTTTAAGAATAGGGTCTTGTTGTAAAATGTGCCAATGCTTGGTAAGAGACTTTCTTATCGCTCTATAGTTAGAATTATATTGGGTTATAAATCTGGGTTGTGAAATCTCCTCTGTGGTTTGAGTAGTCATAGCATCTTTCTTTTTCTTATTCTGAAGTAATACAGTTCTATTAAGAACTCTAGCTCTTTCTTGACTATTCCTGATCAGGGATAAAGGGTAGCCTTTTGCCAGAAATCTATCTACCAAAATGGATGATTGTTCGTCATAAATCTGCAAGGTACTTCCATTTCTCCTAATTCTATTGAATTGGCTGAAGGGAATGTTTGTCTTCCAACTCTTCAAGTGGTTGCTGCCAAAATGTAGAAAATTATTACTGTCAACCTTCTTGAAATAAGTTGAAGTACAAACACCCCCATCAGAGTCCCATTGCAACAGGACATCAAAGAATTCAATTTCTTTCATGTAATTGGCAAGAGTCCATGAGCTAGTGACGTATGGGATATACATTCCTACCAGGAGGGGCAAAGTTTCCCAAACCTCAAAATGCCTATAAATACACCCCCACCACACCCACAATTCAGTTTTACAAACTTTGCCTCTTATGGAGGTGGTGAATTAAGTTTGTGCTAGATTTCTACGTTGATATGCGCTTGTCAGCATGCTGAAGCCCGGTTCCTCTCAGAGTGCAGTGAATGACAGAGGGATGTGAAGGAAGTATTACCTATTGAATGCAATGGTCATACTAACGGGGATCTATTTCATAGGTTCTCTGTTTTCGGTCGTAGAGATTCATCTCCTACCTCCCTTTTCAGATCGACAATATACTCTTATATACCATTACCTCTGCTGATTCTCGTTTCAGTACTGGTTTGGCTATCTACTTTAGTGTCTTTTGGTAAGTAGGTTTTCCTTTATTTAGACACTCTCAGTTATGGTTTGGCACTTTAAATGTAAAGTTCTAAATATAATGTTTGTACTTATATTTGCCATGATACAGGTTTATCAGTATATTTCCTTTTTGCAGACTGTCAGTTTCATTTGGGAAATGCATATAAAAAAAAATAAAAAAATTTCTTACCTGGAATTTTCAAATTGACTTTCTTTCTAAATTGCGGGCTGTTAGGCTTGCTGGTGCGCGGAATGCTATAATTTATTACGTCATTCTTGGCGCGAGACTTTTTTGGCGCGAGAATTACGTTTGTTGACGTATTTTTCGTCATTTCCGGCGTCTTAGTTGGCGCCAAGAATTTTCACTTAGTTGCATCATCTATGACGCTCGTGTTTGTTGCAGACGTTCTTTGCGCCAAAAAATATTTTGTCAGTTGTGGGCGTCATACTTGGCGCCAGATTTCTGACATTATTTAAGTCTTTATTTCATTCTGCTTCTGGTTTTCAGAGGCTTATTTTGTTTGCATTTTTTTCCCATTCCTGAAACTGTCATTTAAGGAAATTGATGTTTTGCTTTATATATTGTTTTTTCTCTTACATTTGCAAGATATCTCAAAGACTGTTCCTGTATCAGAAGACACTGTTGGATTCCTGATGACTGATATCAGTCCTACCAAAGCTAAGTTCATTTATTTTAACGTTATGAATTTTTATTTTTAGCTAAGGTTTGTAATAAGTTATCATGATAAGCTTTTACATGCAGAGTCCATCAGTACTAATGCATTATCTATTGCTTTTCTTTTAACATCTAATGTACAAGATATACCTAGGAATTTATAAGAATATTTTTCTAATTCTATTCTAAAGGCTTTGTCTGCCATCCCGCCTTCTAATAAAATGTAAAGGTCTTTTTTAAACTTCTCATTTAGTTGATGAATTTTCAAATGACCGACAACATACTGAATTATCCTTCTCTGATTATGTTTTATCTCATTCAAAATATCTTTCATCAGATATTGACACTAACTTTTTTACTTTTAAATAGAGTACATTCGTTCTTTGTTGAAAAGGTGTTGATTATATGGGATATTGAGGAGACTAGTCCTTTTTGATTAAGACTAGCTAACATTTAAATTCTGCTTATTAACCTCCTGTGGTTTCTTCAGAGGTTTTTTTCCAGTTCCTGATACTAGGGAATGGAATAGGCCTGGGATTTCTTTTATTCCTTCTTTAAGGTTTTTAAATTGTATCATTTGCCAGCAGTTAGTTTGGAGTTCTGGGGAAAGATCCCCAAAGTTATTGGGGCTATCTCTACTCTTGCTAAACATACTACTATTCCTATGGAAATAGTATTTATTTTTTCCTTCAGATGGGAAACTTGTATCTTATCTAAGGAAAATTATTTTATTTTCAGGTCCTTTTCTTATGCCTGCAATTTATTTGGCTGATGTTGCAACTGCTTCAACTTTTTGGTTGGATACTTTAGCACAAGTATCAGATTATGATTTGCATAAATAAAGAGGCTGCTTCTAGGGTGGTAACTAGCCATAGAACTAGCCATAGAACAAGCTATTATGCTATTGTTCGTTCCCAGGTTGAGCGCTTCTCTCTTTTTATTTAATCAGATTATGATTTGTTTAGCATTGTTAAGTTGATTCAATATGATAATATTTTCATTTGTGGTGTCATTTTTTTATATTTTCACAGTTGAAGTTAAAAATCTGTCTTTGGCTATTTTAGCTAGAAGAACTTTGTGACTTAAATCTTGGAATGCTAATTTGATTTCTATAATCCAGATTTCTATTTTTCCAAGGGAATAAATTATTTGGTTCACAATTGGATTCAATACTTTCAACTGTTACTCTGGGGAAGGGAGTTTTTTTGCTTCAAGATTAAGTTCTAAGAGTAAATTTTAAGCTTATATTAATTTTTTGTCCTTAATAAGGAACAGAAACCTAAATTCTTCCCTAAGTAACATGTTTTTATTTGGAAGCTTTCTTCAAAATGGAATGAATTCAAGCCATTTAAAAGATCTAAGTCAGCCCCCAAATTCGCATGAAGATGCGGCCCGTATTCCAGCTTAGGTGGTAAAGGTTAAGACTTTTCTAAAGTTGTTTGGTTCAATTTGGTCCAAACTTCTTAGATTTGGGTACAGTATAGGATTCAGAGTAAGACCGCCTGTGAGAAGTTTTTTTCTCTCTAGCATATTCCAGCTATTCCAGTGAAATCTCAGACTTTCCTGAAGTGTGTTTCAGACCTGGAGTTATCTGGGGTATTCATACCAGTTCCATTTCAGGAACGGGGTCTGGGGTTTTGTTCAGAACTATTCATTGTCCCAAAGATAGAAAATGTTTTGATTTGTCATGTAAGAGTACCATATTTCAGAATGGTGTTTATATGGTCTATTCTGCCTTTTGGTCAGCAAGGGCATTATTTGCCTACTATAGACTTACAGGATGCTTATCTTCGTATTCCGATTCATCCAGATCACTATCAGTTCCTGAGATTCTCTTTTCTAGACAAGCATTACCAATTTTTTGCTCTTCCTTTTGGCCTAGCAACAGCTCTAAGGATCTTTTCAAAGGTTCTTGGTGCCCATCTCTCTGTAATCAGAGAGCGGGGTATTGCAGTATTTCCTTATTTGGACGATATCTTGGTACTTGCTCAGTCTTTACATTCTGCAGAATCTCACACGAATCAACTAGTGTTGTTTCTTAAAAAACATGGTTGGAGAATCAATTTACCATAGAGTTCCTTGATTCCTCAGACAAGGTAACCTTTTTAGGATTCCAAATAGATTTACTATCCATGACTTTGTCTCTAACAGACAAAAGACGTCTGAAATTGGTTTCAGCTTGTAGATAGAAATAGATCTGATGGCTTCTCATCTAAACAGGAAAATTCCCAGGTATCTGTCCAGGTCCAGGGATCCTCAGGCGAAAGCAGTGGATGCGTTGTCACTTCCTTGGAATTATCAACCTGCTTATATCTTTCTGCCTCTAGTTCTTCTTCCAAGAGTGATTTCCAACATCATAATGGAGCGGAACCTTCAGTCTCAGTCATTCCCTTCAGTAGCTATGTGCATGGAGGTTTTAGGTCTCATGACTGCAGCATCGAAGGCGATCCCTTTTGCTCGTTTTCACATGAGACCTCTTCAGCTTTGTATGCTGAACCAATGGTGCAGGGATTATACAAAGATATCACAATTAATATCCTTAAATCCCAATATTCGACTATCTCTGACTTGGTGGTTAGATCACCACCTTTTGGTTCAAAGGGCCTCTTTTCTTCGTCCAACCTGGACTGTGATTTCAACAGATGCGGGTCTTTCAGGTTGGGGAGCTGTCTGGGGATCTCTTCTCTGACAGCGCAGGGGGTTTGGAAATCTCAAGAGGCGAGATTACCAATCAATATTTTGGAACTCCGTGCGATTTTCAGAGTTCTTCAGTTCTGGCCTCTTCTGACGAGAGAACCATTTATTTGTTTTCAGACAGACAATGTCACGACCGTGGCGTATGTCAATCATCAAGGTGGGACTCATAGTCCTCAAGCTATGAAAAAAGTATCCCGGATACTTGCATGGGCGGAATCCAGCTCCTGTCTAATCTCTGCGGTCCATATCCCAGGTATAGACAATCGGGAAGCGGATTATCTCAGTCACCAGATTTTACATCCAGGAGAATGGTCTCTTCACCCAGATGTGTTTCTTCAGATTGTTCAGATGTGGGGGCTTCCAGAAATAGATCTGATGGCTTCTCATCTAAACAGGAAAATTCCCAGGTATCTGTCCAGGTCCAGGGATCCTCAGGCGAAAGCAGTGGATGCGTTGTCACTTCCTTGGAATTATCAACCTGCTTATATCTTTCTGCCTCTAGTTCTTCTTCCAAGAGTGATTTCCAACATCATAATGGAGCGTTCATTTGTACTGCTGGTGGCTCCAGCATGGCCACACAGGTTTTGGTTTGCGAATCTTATTCGGATGTCCAGTTGCCAACTTTGGCCACTTCCGTTAAGGCCAGACCTTCTGTCTTAAGGTTAATTTTTCCATTAGGATCTCAAATCATTAAATTTGAAGGTATGGAGATTGAACGCTTAGTGCTTAGTCATAGAGGTTTCTCTGATTCAGTGATTAATACTATGTTGCAGGCTCGCAAATCTGTTTCTAGAAAGATTTACTACCGAGTTTGGAAGACTTACATTTCATGGTGTTCTTCTCATAAATTATCTTGGCATTCTTTTAGAATTCCTAGAATTTTACAGTTTCTTCAGGATGGTTTGGATAAGGGTTTGTCTACAAGTTCCTTGAAAGGACAAATCTCTACTCTTTCAGTTCTGTTTCACAGAAAAATTGCTAATCTTCCTGACATTTGTTATTTTGTACAGGCTTTGGTTCGTATCAAGCCTGTAATTAAGTCAATTTCTCCTCCTTGGAGTCTTAATTTGGTTTTGAGAGCTTTACAGGCTCCTCCGTTTGAGCCTATGCCTTCTCTGGACATTGATTACTTTCTTGGAAAGTATTGTTTCTTTTGGCCATCTCTTCTGCTAGAAGAGTTTCTGAATTATCTGCTCTTTCTTGTGAATCTCCTTTTCTGATTTTTCATCAGGATAAAGTGGTTTTGCGGACTTCTTTTAAATTTTTACCTAAAGTTGTGAATTCCAACAACATTAGTAGAGAAATTGTTGTCCCTTCGTTGTGTCTTAATCCTAAGAATTCTTTGGAAAGATCTTTACATTCTTTGGATGTGGTAAGAACTTTAAAATATCATGTTGAAGCTACTTAAGATTTCAGAAAGACTTCTAGTCTATTAGTTATCTTTTCTGGTTCTAGGAAAGGTCAGAAGGCTTCTGCCATTTCTTTGGCTTCTTGGTTAAAGCTTTTGATTCATCATGCTTATTTGGAGTCGGGTAAATCTCCGCCTCAGAGGATTACGGCTCATTCTACTAGGTCAGTTTCTACTTCCTGGGCTTTTAAGAATGAAGCTTCTGTTGATCAGATTTGCAAAGCAGCAACTTGGTCTTCTTTGCTTATTTTTTCCTAAATTCTGCCATTTTTGATGTTTTCTCTTCTTCAGAAGCAGTTTTTGGTAGAAAAATACTTCAGGCAGCTGTTTCAGTTTGATTCTTCTGCTTATATTTTCATTTTTTTTCATTATATGATTAAAACTTTTGTTTTGGGTTGTGGATTATTTTTTCAGCGGAATTGGCTGTCTTTATTTTTATCCCTCCCTCTCTAGTGACTCTTGCGTGGAGTTCCACATCTTGGGTATTTGCTATACCATACGTCACTAGCTCATGGACTCTTGCCAATTACATGAAAGAAAACATAATTAATGTAAGAACTTACCTGATAAATTCATTTCTTTCATATTGGCAAGAGTCCATGAGGCCCACCCTTTTTGTGGTGGTTATGATTTTTTTGTATAAAGCACAATTATTCCAATTCCTTGTTGATGCTTTCGCTCCTTTCTTATCACCCCACTTCTTGACAATTCGTTAAACTGAATTGTGGGTGTGGTGGGTGGTGTATTTATAGGCATTTTGAGGTTTGGGAAACTTTGCCCCTCCTGGTAGGAATGTATATCCCATACGTCACTAGCTCATGGACTCTTGCCAATATGAAAGAAATGAATTTATCAGGTAAGTTCTTACATAAATTATGTTTTTTTTGTGGTTGGATATTGGAAGTAAAAGTAAGACCCATATTATTATTATTAAGATGTTTCACAAATAAATCAGCCTCCTTAGCAGTCCCATCCCAAATAAAGAGCAGGTCATCGATATAACGGCCATAGAACACCAGGCTCTGCGCCCAGCTGGAACCATAGATGTATCATTCTTCGAAGGCTCCCATATAAAGGTTAGCAAAGCTGGGCGCGAACCTGGTGCCCATGGCCGTTCCCCTGACCTGCAAATAAAAATCATCAAGAAATTGAAAATAATTATGTTTCAGAATAAATTATATTATCATAACAAGGAATCCTTTCTGCACAGATGGCATATATATGTCGTCATTTAAAAATGACTGTATTACTTGTAACCCAATGTCGTGAGGGATGTTTGAGTAGAGAGCTCCTACATCGCAAGTTAGCCATAAGTAAGGGCCCCCGCAACTGAACGTACCAAGTTTATTGAGGAGGTCAGTGGTGTCACTGATATATGAAGGCAAGTGGATAACATACTTCTGTAAATACAAATCTATGTATTCAGAAAGTCTATCCGTGACACCATTGATCCCCGCAACAATAGGTCTCCCAGGCGGCTTAAGGACATCCTTATGAATCTTAGGAAGATGGTAGTAGAAAGGGACACTAGGATCGTCAGGCATTAAATAGCTTTTTGCTTTTTTATTTAGAATCCCCTTTCTACCACCATCCTCCAATATCTCAGCCAATAATTTACTATATTGTTCTGTTGGATCTGCATTGAGTCTACAGTAGAACTTTTTATCATGTAATATCCTAACTGCCTCAGCTACATAACCTTTATAGTTCTGGAGGACAATTCCGCCACCTTTGTCGGCTTGGTGAATGACACGATTCTTATTTTCCATTAAACTATTGAGTGCTCGCTGTTCATTGGGCCACAGTTTGCCTTTACCAAAAGTTTTAGATGGAATTTTTTCAAAGTCATTCATTACCATTTGTTGAAATAAATCAACATATGTGACCTCTGGTTTCGGAGGGTTGAAATTAGATGGTAATTTTAGATGGGTATGTATACTGGACTCAAATAAGTCATTGCCTAAATCGTCAGGATCTACAAGATATGTAGTAGAAGAGTGGGAACTGTCAGAATCTAGCAAAATTTTAGCCCCCTCTAGTTTTTTCTTTCTCATATTCTTGATAGAAAAGTATCTTTGTAAAGACAGTTTTCTTGTATACCTATTTAGATCTACAAATAGATTAAATAGATTGTGGGGATTGGGGGGGCAGTATGATAATCCTCTACCCAGAATTCTAACCTCATTACTTGTGAGTACATGTGATGAGAGATTAAAAATTCCTTCATTTAATTTTGAGAGTTTTTCCTTTTTGATGGTGTTACCTCTACCTCTTCGTCCCCGTTTGGGAAGGGTCTTTTTTTCATCGCTGGTTTTGGTTGATTGTAATTCCGTCTCCACAGGGGTGCCAACTGGCGCTCCCTTAAAAAAGGCCCATTAGAGGTAGAGGGGACAGCATCTCTATTTTGAATTGGCAATCTGTCGTTAGAGTATTGGTTCGATTCAGACCCACCTGGATACTGGATATGTTGATTAAACAAATTTGCTGTATCTCTATTCTGCATTGGCTGACTTTCAACATTTTGTAAAGGTTGGAATCTATTTACAATAGGTATATCATTAGGATTGGCATAGAACTGTGCATTCTGTGATGGTGTTCCGGCATAGGAGCCAGAATTAATATTTGTTGGAGTGTGATGATAACTATTCTCATAATTAGACTGCTGGTGATAATGTCTATTATTATCGTAGGAGTGTTGACATCTATTTTCATAGTTGGAGTGTTGAGGATTGTTGTGTCTGTGGGACTGGTGGATGTTTTTATTCCCTGTTTGCACATTAGATGGAGTATTATAGTTATTGCTATATGCAACCTGATTTTGAGTCTTATTCTTATTTTCTCTTGTTAAGTGTATCCAGTCCACGGATCATCCATTACTTGTGGGATATTCTCCTTCCCAACAGGAAGTTGCAAGAGGATCACCCACAGCAGAGCTGGTATATAGCTCCTCCCCTAACTGTCATATCCAGTCATTCTCTTGCAAGCCTCAACCAAGATGGAGGTCGTAAGAGGAGTGTGGTGTTTTATACTTAGTTTATTCTTCAATCAAAAGTTTGTTATTTTTAATTGGTGCCGGAGTGTACTGTTTATCTCAGGCAGTATTTAGAAGAAGAATCTGCCTGCGTTTTCTATGATCTTAGCAGAAGTAACTAAGATCCATGGCTGTTCTCACATATTCTGAGGAGTGAGGTACTTCAGAGGGGGAATGGCGTGCAGGTTTTCCTGCAATAAGGTATGTGCAGTTAATATTTCTCCAACATAGGTGTGTCCGGTCCACGGCGTCATCCTTACTTGTGGGATATTCTCTTCCCCAACAGGAAATGGCAAAGAGCCCAGCAAAGCTGGTCACATGATCCCTCCTAGGCTCCGCCTTCCCCAGTCATTCTCTTTGCCGTTGTACAGGCAACATCTCCACGGAGATGGCTTAGAGTTTTTTGGTGTTTAAATGTAGTTTTTATTCTTCAATCAAGAGTTTGTTATTTTAAAATAGTGCTGGTATGTACTATTTACTCTGAAACAGGAAAGAGATGAAGATTTCTGTTTGTAAGAGGAAAATGATTTTAGCAACCGTTACTAAAATCGATGGCTGTTTCCACACAGGACTGTTGAGAGGAATTAACTTCAGTTGGGGGAAACAGTGAGCAGACTTTTGCTGCTTGAGGTATGACACATTTCTAACAAGACTCGGTAATGCTGGAAGCTGTCATTTTCCCTATGGGAACCGGTAAGCCATTTTCTTTGTTTAAGTAAAAGAATAAAGGGCTTCATTAGGGCTTAAAAAACTAGTAGACATTTTTCTGGGCTAAAACGATTACTTTACTAAGTATATTTGGCAGATTATTACTTTTAATAGTTGTTAAATCTTGGGGATTGTTTTAATAAAAACGGCAGGCACTGTATTGGACACCTTTTTCACTGGGGGCCTTTTCTAGTCATAGACAGAGCCTCATTTTCGCGCCTCTAATGCGCAGTTGTTTTTGGAAAGCATGGCATGCAGATGCATGTGCGAGGAGCTAAGAACCACTGAAAAAGCTTATAGAAGGCATCATTTGGTATCGTATTCCCCTCTGGGCTTGGTTGGGTCTCAGCAAAGCAGATACCTGGGACTGTATAGGGGTTAAATGTAAAAACGGCTCCGGTTCCGTTATTTTAAGGGTTAAAGCTTTCAAATTTGGTGTGCAATACTTTTAAGGCTTTAAGTTACTGTGGTGAAATTTTGGTGAAATTTGAACAATTCCTTCATACTTTTTCACATATTCAGTAATAAAGTGTGTTCAGTTTAAAATTTAAAGGGACAGTAACGGTTTTATTGTAAAACGTTTTTTGTGCTTTGTTAACAAGTTTAAGCCTGTTTAACATGTCTGAACCATCAGATAACGATGTTCTATATGTATGAAAGCCAATGTGTCTCCCCATTTAAATATATGTGATATATTTGTGTCATAATGTCCAAACAAAGTAGGGATAATAATGCCATAGATATGATATTGCCCAAGATGATTCCTCTAATGAGGGGAGTAAGCATGGTACTGCATCATCCCCTTCTGTGTCTACACCAGTTTTGCCCACACAAGAGGCCCCTAGTACATCTAGTGCGCCAATACTTATTACCATACAACAATTAATGGCTGTAATGGATAATTCTATTGCATGCATTTTTTTCCAAAATGCCTACTTATCAGAAAGCGTGATTGCTCTGTTTTAAACACTGAGGAGCAAGAGGACGCTGATGATATCTTTTCTGACATACCCTCACACCTATCTGAAGGGGCCAGGAGGGAGGTTTTGTCTGAGGGAGAAATTTCAGATTCAGGGAAAATTTCTCAACAAGCAGAACCTGATATTGTAACTTTTAAATTTAAATTTCAACATCTCCACGCACTACTTAAGGAGGTATTATCTACTCTGGATGATTGTGACAATTTGGTCATTCCAGAGAAATTAGGTAAGATGGACAAGTTCCTAGAGGTTCCGGTGCCCCCCGATGTTTTTCCTATACCCAAGTGGGTGGCGGACATAGTAAATAAGGAGTGGGAAAGGCCCGGCATACCCTTTGTCCTCCCCCTATATTTAAGAAATTAGTTTCCTATAGTCGACCCCAGAAAGGACTTATAGCATACAGTCCCCAAGGTCGAGGGGGCGGTTTCTACTCTAAACAAACGCACTTCTATTCCTATAGAAGATAGTTGTGCTTTCAAGATCCTATGGATTAAAGGTTAGAGGGTTTGCTTAAAAAGATGTTTGTTCAGCAAGGTTACCTTCTACAACCAATTTCATACAGAGGAGGTTTTGGACAGAGTTCAAGCTCTTAAATTGGCTAACTCTTTTTTATTTTAGATGCCGCTTTGCAATTAGCTAGATTAGCGGCGAATAATTCAGGGTTTGCTATCGTGGCGCGCAGAGCGCTTTTGCTTAACATCCCTTTCAAGGGTAAAACACTGTTTGGCCCTGACTTGAAAGAGATTATTTCAGACATCACTGGGGGAAAGGGCCACGCCCTCCCACAGGATAGGTCTTTTAAGGCTAAAAATAGGCCAAATTTTCGTCCCTTTCGCAGAAACGGACCAGCCTCAAATTCTACACCCTCTAAGCAAGAGGGTAATACTTCTCAAACCAAGCCAGCCTGGAGGCCGATGCAAGGCTGGAACAAGGGTAAGCAGGCCAAGTCACCTGCCACTGCTACCAAAACAGCATGAAGTGTTGGCCCCCGATCTGGGAAGGATCTGGTGGGGGGCAGACTTTCTCTCTTTGCTCAGGTTGGGGCAAGAGATGTTCAGGATCCTTGGGCGCTAGAAATAGTTTCTCAAGGTTATCTCCTGGAATTCAGGGAACTACTCCCAAGGGGAAGGATCCACGGGTCTCAATTATCTTCGAACAGGCATTCTTACACTGTGTAGAAGACCTGTTAAGCATGGGAGTGATTCATCCTGTTCCATTAGGAGAACAAGGGATGGGTTTTTACTCCAACCTGTTCATAATTCCCAAATAAGAGGGAACATTCAGACCTATTTTAGATCTCAAGATTCTAAACAAGTTTCTAAGGGTTTCATCATTCAAAATGGAAACCATTCGAACGATCCTTTCTACCATCCAGGAAGGTCAATTCATGACCACGGTGGACTTAAGGGATGCGTACCTACGTATTCCTATCCACAAGGAACATTTTCGGTTCCTAAGGTTCGCCTTTCTGGACAAGCATTACCTGTGGCACTTCCATTCGGATTAGCCACTGCTCCAAGGATTTTCACAAGGGTACTAGGGTCCCTTCTAGCGGTGCTAAGACCAAGGGGCATTGCAGTAGTACCTTACTTGGACGACATCCTGATTCAGGTGTCGTCTCTGTCAAAAGCAAGGGCTCATACGGACATTGTCCTAGCCTTTCTCAGATCTCACAGGTGGAAAGTGAACATAGAAAAAAGTTCTCTGTCCCCGTCAACAAGAGTTCCCTTCTTGGGAACAATAATAGTTTCCTTAGAAATGAAGGTTTTTCTGACAGAGGCCAGAAAATCAAAACTTCTAAGCTCTTGTCAGGTACTTCATTCTGTTCTTATTCCTTCCATAGCGCAGTCCATGGAAGTAATAGGGTTGATGGGTGCGGCAATGGACATAGTTCCTTTTGCACGAATTCATCTAAGACCATTGCACCTGGGCATGCTCAGACAGTGGAATGGGGATTATACAGTCTTGTCTCCGACGATACAAGTAGATCAAATAACCAGAGATTCACTCCGTTGGTGGCTGACCCTGGACAACCTGTCACAGGGAATGAGCTTCCGCAGACCAGAATAGGTCATTGTCACGACCGACGCCAGTCTGGTGGGCTGGGGCGCGGTCTGGGAACCCCTGAAAACTCAGGGTCTATGGTTTCGGGAAGACTCTCTTCTCCCGATAAACATAATGGAACTGAGAGCGATATTCAATGCTCTCAAGGCTTGGCCTAGACTAGCAAAGGCCAAATTCATAAGGTTTCAATCAGTCATCATGACGACTGTTACATATATCAACCATCAGGGGGTAACAAGGAGTTCCCTGGCGATGGAGGAGCATCCGGGGGAGTGGGAACTCCATCTGGAAATCTTTGCCCAAATAACTCAATTATGGGGCATTCCAGACTTGGTTCTGATGGCCTCTCGTCAGAACTTCATGGTCCCTTGTTACGGGTCCAAATCCAGGGATCCCAAGGCGACTCTATTGGATACAATAGTAGCACCTTGGATCTTCAACCTAGCTTATGTATTCCCACCGTTTCCTCTCATTCCCAGGCTGGTAGCCAGGATCAATCTGGAGAGGGCTTCGGTGACCTTGATAGTTCCTGTGTGGCCACGCAGGACTTGGTATGCAGACCTGGTGAATGTGTCATCGGCTCCACCATGGAAGCTACCTTTGAGACAGGACCTTCTTCTTCAGGGTCCATTTGAACATCCGAATCTGGTTTTCCTCCAACTGACTGCTTGGAGTTTGAACGCTTGATTTTATCAAAGCGTGGGTTTTCAGATTCTGTAGTAGATACTCTTATTCAGGCTAGAAAGCCTGTAACTAGAAAAATTTACCATAATATATGGAAAAAATATATCTGTTGGTGTGAATCTAAAGGATTCCCATGGAACAAGATAAAAATTCCTAAGATTCTTTCCTTTCTACAAGAAGGTTTGGAGAAAGGATTTTCTGCGAGTTCTCTGAAGGGACAGATCTCTGCTTTATCTGTTTTACTTCACAAAAGGCTGGCAGCTGTGCCAGACGTTTAAGAGTTTGTTCAGGCTCTGGTTAGAATCAAGCCTGTTTACAGACCTTTGACTCTTCCCTGGAGTCTTAATCTAGTTCTTTCAGTTCTTCAAGGGGTTCCGTTTGAACCCTTACATTCCATAGATATTAAGTTATTATCTTGGAAAGTTTTGTTTTTGGTTGCAATTTCTTCTGCTAGAAGAGTTTCAGAGTTATCTGCTCTGCAGTGTTCTCCGCCCTATCTGGTCCATGCAGATAAGGTGGTTTTTACGTACTGAGCCTGGTTTTCTTCCGAAGGTTGTTTCCAACAAAAATATTAACCAGGAGATAGTTGTACCTTCTTTGTGTCCGAATCCAGTTTCATAGAAGGAACGTTTGTTACACAATTTGGACGTTGTCCGTGCTCTAAAATTCTATTTAGATGCTACAAAGGATTTCAGACAAACATCTTCCTTGTTTGTTGTTTATTCTGGTAAAAGGAGAGGTCAAAAAGCAACTTCTACCTCTCTATCTTTTTGGCTTAAAAGCATCATCAGATTGGCTTATGGGACTGCCGGACGGCAGCCTCCTGAAAGAATCACAGCTCATTCCACTAGGGCCGTGGCTTCCACATGGGCCTTTAAGAACGAGGCTTCTGTTGATCAGATATGTAAGGCAGCGACTTGGTCTTCACTGCACACTTTTACCAAATTTTACAGATTTGATACTTTTGCTTCTTCTGAGGCTATTTTTGGGAGAAAGGTTTTGCAAACCGTGGTGCCTTCCATCTAGGTGACCTGATTTGCTCCCTCCCATCATCCGTGTCCTGAAGCTTTGGTATTGGTTCCCACAAGTAAGGATGACGCCGTGGACCGGACACACCTATGTTGGAGAAAACAGAATTTATGTTTACCTGATAAATTACTTTCTCCAACGGTGTGTCCGGTCCACGGCCCGCCCTGGTTTTTTAATCAGGTCTGATGATTTATTTTCTTTAACTACAGTCACCACGATATCATATGATTTCTCCTATGCAAATATTCCTCCTTTACGTCGGTCGAATGACTGGGGAAGGCTGAGCCTAGGAGGGATCATGTGACCAGCTTTGCTGGGCTCTTTGCCATTTCCTGTTGGGGAAGAGAATATCCCACAAGTAAGGATGACGCCGTGGACCGGACACACCGTTGGAGAAAGTAATTTATCAGGTAAACATAAATTCTGTTTTTTCTAGGGATGGAATTTGCTAGAAAATGCTGCTGATACCGAACTAATGTAAGTAAAGCCTTAAATGCAGTGATAGCGACTGGTATCAGGCTTATTAATAGAGATACATACTCTTATAAAAATGTAATATAAAACGTTTGCTGGCATGTTTAATCGTTTTTATATGTATTTGGTGATAAAACTTATTGGGGCCTAGTTTTTTTCCACATGGCTGGCTTGAATTTTGCCTAGTAACAGTTTCCTTAGGCTTTCCACTGTTGCAATATGAGTGGGAAGGGCCTATTTTAGTGCTTTTCTGTGCAGATAAAATTACTGACACAGACATCCAGCTTCTTCCTGCATGATCCAGGACATCTCTGGAGGGCTCAAAAGGCTTCAAAGTCGTTTTTGAAGGAGGTAAAAAGCCACAGTAGAGCTGTGGCAGTTGTTGTGACTGTTTGAAAAAAACAAAAACAAAAAAAACAAAACAAAACAAAAACACGTTTTTGTCTTTTATTATTCAGTTTTGGGTATTAAGGGGTTAATCATCCATTTGCAAGTGGGTGCAATGCTCTGCTAACTTGTTACATACACTGTAAAAATTTCGTTAGTGTAACTGCCTTTTTTCACTGTTATTTCAAATTTTGACAAAATTTGTGTTTCTTAAAGGTGCAGTAACGTTTTTTATATTGCTTGTAAACTTGTTTAAAGTGTTTTCCAAGCTTGCTAGTTTCATTGCTAGTCTGTTTAAACATGTCTGACACAGAGGAAACTACTTGTTCATTATGTTTGAAAGCCATGGTGGAGCCCCATAGGAGAATGTGTACTAAATGTATTGATTTCACCTTAAACAGTAAAGATCAGTCTTTAACTATAAAAGAAATATCACCAGAAGATTCTGACGAGGGGGAAGTTATGCCGACTAACTCTCCCCACGTGTCAGACCCTTCGCCTCCCGCTCAGGGGATGCACGCTAATATGGCGCCAATTACATCAGGGACGCCCATAGCGATTACCTTGCAGGACATGGCTGCAATCATGAATAATACCCTGTCAGTGGTATTATCCAGGTTGCCTGAATTAAGAGGCAAGCGCGATTGCTCTGGGGTTAGGAGAAATACAGAGCGCGCAGATGCTGTAAGCGCCATGTCTGATACTGCGTCACAATATGCAGATCATGAGGACGGAGAGCTTCAGTCTGTGGGTGACATCTCTGATTTGGGGAATCCTGATTCAGAGATTTCTAATTTTAAATTTAAGCTTGAGAACCTCCGTGTGTTGCTTGGGGAGGTATTAGCTGCTCTGAATGACTGTAACACAGTTGCAGTACCAGAGAAATTGTGTAGGCTGGATAAATACTATGCGGTACCGGTGTGTACTGATGTTTTTCCTATACCTAAAAGGCTTACAGAAATTATTAGCAAGGAGTGGGATAGACCGGGTGTGCCTTTTTCCCCACCTCCTATATTTAGAAAAATGTTTCCAATAGACGCCACTACACGGGACTTATGGCAGACGGTCCCTAAGGTGGAGGGAGCAGTTTCTACTTTAGCAAAGCGTACTACTATCCCGGTTGAGGACAGTTGTGCTTTTTCAGATCCAATGGATAAAAAATTGGAGGGTTATCTTAAGAAAATGTTTATTCAACAAGGTTTTATTTTACAGCCCCTTGCATGCATTGCGCCTGTCACGGCCGCGGCGGCATTCTGGTTTGAGGCCCTGGAAGAGGCCATCCATACAGCTCCATTGACTGAAATTATTGACAAGCTTAGAACACTTAAGCTAGCTAACTCATTTGTTTCTGATGCCATTGTTCATTTGACTAAACTAACGGCTAGAATTCCGGATTCGCCATCCAAGTGCGTAGGGCGCTATGGCTTAAATCCTGGTCAGCTGACGTGACTTCGAAGTCTAAATTACTCAACATTCCTTTCAAGGGGCAGACCTTATTTGGGCCTGGTTTGAAGGAAATTATTGCTGACATTACTGGAGGTAAAGGTCACACCCTTCCTCAGGACAGGGCCAAAGCAAAGGCCAAACAGTCTAATTTTCGTGCCTTTCGAAATTTCAAGGCAGGTGCAGCATCAACTTCCTCCGCTTCAAAACAAGAGGGAACTTTTGCTCAATCTAAGCAGGCCTGGAAACCTAACCAGTCCTGGAACAAAGGCAAGCAGGCCAGAAAGCCTGCTGCTGCCTTTAAGACAGCATGAAGGAACGGCCCCCCTATCCGGCGACGTATCTAGTAGGGGGCAGACTTTCTCTCTTCGCCCAGGCGTGGGCAAGAGATGTTCAGGATCCCTGGGCGTTGGAGATCATATCTCAGGGATATCTTCTGGACTTCAAAGCTTCCCCTCCACAAGGGAGATTTCATCTTTCAAGGCTATCTGCAAATCAGATAAAGAAAGAGGCATTCCTACGCTGTGTGCAAGACCTCCTAGTTATGGGAGTGATCCATCCAGTTCCGCGGACGAAACAAGGACAGGGTTTTTATTCAAATCTGTTTGTGGTTCCCAAAAAAGAGGGAACCTTCAGACCAATTTTGGATCTAAAGATCTTAAACAAATTCCTCAGAGTTCCATCTTTCAAAATGGAAACTATTCGGACCATCCTACCCATGATCCAAGAAGGTCAGTACATGACCACAGTGGACTTAAAGGATGCCTACCTTCACATACCGATTCACAAAGATCATCATCGGTTTCTAAGGTTTGCCTTGCTAGACAGGCATTACCAATTTGTAGCTCTTCCCTTCGGGTTGGCTACAGCCCCGAGAATCTTTACAAAGGTTCTGGGCTCACTTCTAGCGGTTCTAAGACCGCGAGGCATAGCGGTGGCTCCGTATCTAGACGACATCCTGATACAGGCGTCAAGCTTTCAAGTTGCCAAGTCTCATACAGAGATAGTTCTGGCATTTCTGAGGTCGCACAGGTGGAAATTGAACGAGGAAAAGAGTTCTCTATCCCCACTCACAAGAGTCTCCTTCTTAGGGACTCTTATAGATTCTGTAGAAATGAAAATTTACCTGACGGAGTCCAGGTTATCAAAACTTCTAAATGCTGGCCGTTTTCTTCACTCCATTCCGCACCCTTCGGTAGCTCAGTGTATGGAGGTAATCAGCTTAATGGTAGCGGCAATGGACATAGTGCCATTTGCGCGCCTTCATCTCAGACCGCTGCAGTTATGCATGCTGAGTCAGTGGAATGGGGATTACACAGATTTGTCCCCTCTGCTAAATCTGGATCAAGAGACCAGAGATTCTCTTCTCTGGTGGTTGTCTCGGGTACACCTGTCCAAGGGTATGACCTTTCGCAGGCCAGATTGGACAATTGTAACAACAGATGCCAGCCTTCTAGGTTGGGGTGCAGTCTGGAATTCCCTGAAGGCACAGGGATCGTGGACTCAGGAGGAGAGACTTCTTCCAATAAATATTCTGGAGTTAAGAGCGATATTCAATGCTCTTCTGGCTTGGCCTCAGCAACACTGAGGTTCATCAGATTTCAGTCGGACAACATCACGACTGTGGCTTACATCAACCATCAAGGGGGAACCAGGAGTTCCCTAGCGATGTTAGAAGTCTCAAAAATAATTCGCTGGGCAGAGTAACACTCTTGCCACCTGTCAGCAATCCATATCCCAGGCGTGGAGAACTGGGAGGCGGATTTTGGGAACTCCATCCGGAGGTGTTTGCTCAGTTGATTCATCGTTGGGGCAAACCAGAGTTGGATCTCATGGCGTCTCGCCAGAACGCCAAGCTTCCTTGTTACGGATCCAGGTCCAGGGACCCAGAAGCGACGCTGATAGATGCTCTAGCAGCACCTTGGTTCTTCAACCTGGCTTATGTGTTTCCACCGTTTCCTCTGCTCCCTCGACTGATTGCCAAAATCAAACAGGAGAGAGCATCGGTGATTCTGATAGCACCTGCGTGGCCACGCAGGACTTGGTATGCAGACCTAGTGGACATGTCATCCTTTCCACCATGGACTCTGCCTCTAAGACAGGACCTTCTGATACAAGGTCCTTTCAATCATCCAAATCTAATTTCTCTGAGACTGACTGCATGGAGATTGAACGCTTGATTCTATCAAAGCGTGGCTTCTCCGAGTCAGTCATTGATACTTTAATACAGGCACGAAAGCCTGTTACCAGGAAAATCTACCACAAGATATGGAGTAAATATCTTTATTGGTGTGAATCCAATAATTACTCATGGAGTAAGGTTAGGATTCCTAGAATATTGTCTTTTCTCCAAGAGGGCTTGGACAAAGGATTATCAGCTAGTTCCTTAAAGGGACAGATTTCTGCTCTGTCTATTCTTTTGCACAAGCGTCTGGCAGAGGTTCCAGACGTCCAGGCATTTTGCCAGGCTTTGGTTAGAATTAAGCCTGTGTTTAAACCTGTTGCTCCCCCTTGGAGCTTAAACTTGGTTCTTAAGGTTCTTCAAGGAGTTCCGTTTGAACCCCTTCATTCCATTGATATTAAACTTTTATCTTGGAAAGTTCTGTTTTTGATGGCTATTTCCTCGGCTCGGAGAGTCTCTGAGCTATCTGCCTTACAATGTGATTCTCCTTATCTGATTTTTCATGCAGATAAGGTAGTTCTGCGTACCAAACCTGGGTTTTTACCTAAGGTGGTTTCTAACAAGAATATCAATCAAGAGATTGTTGTTCCATCGTTGTGCCCTAATCCTTCTTCAAAGAAGGAATGTCTTTTACATAATCTGGACGTAGTCCGTGCCTTGAAGTTTTACTTACAAGCTACTAAGGATTTTCGTCAAACATCTTTCCTGTTTGTCGTTTACTCTGGACAGAGGAGAGGTCAAAAAGCTTCGGCAACCTCTCTTTCCTTTTGGCTTCGGAGCGTAATACGCCTAGCCTATGAGACTGCTGGACAGCAGCCCCCTGAAAGGATTACAGCTCATTCTACTAGAGCTGTGGCTTCCACCTGGGCCTTCAAAAATGAGGCCTCTGTTGAACAGATTTGCAAGGCTGCGACTTGGTCTTCGCTTCACACTTTTTCAAAATTTTTACAAATTTGATACTTTGCTTCTTCGGATTCTGTGTTTGGGAGAAAGGTTCTTCAGGCAGTGGTTCCTTCCGCTTAATCCTGCCTTGTTCCTCCCATCATCCGTGTACTTTAGCTTTGGTATTGGTATCCCACAAGTAATGGATGATCCGTGGACTGGATACACTTAACAAGAGAAAACATAATTTATGCTTACCTGATAAATTTATTTCTCTTGTAGTGTATCCAGTCCACGTCCCGCCCTGTCCTTTTAAGGCAGGTCTAAATTTTAATTAAACTACAGTCACCACTGCACCCTATGGTTTCTCCTTTCTCTGTTTGTTTTCGGTCGAATGACTGGATATGACAGTTAGGGGAGGAGCTATATAGCAGCTCTGCTGTGGGTGATCCTCTTGCAACTTCCTGTTGGGAAGGAGAATATCCCACAAGTAATGGATGATCCGTGGACTGGATACACTACAAGAGAAATAAATTTATCAGGTAAGCATAAATTATGTTTTTATTTCTCTTGTAAGGTGTATCCAGTCCACGGATCATCCATTACTTGTGGGATATTCTCCTTCCCAACAGGAAGCTGCAAGAGGATCACCCACAGCAGAGCTGTCTATATAGCTCCTCCCCTAACTGCCACCTCCAGTCATTCTCTTGCAGCTATCGACAATAAAGGAAGTAGCTAGAGAGATGTGGTGAATTAATGTAGTTTATCTTCAATCAAAAGTTTGTTATTTTCAAATGGTACCGGAGTTGTACTATTTTAGCCTCAGGCAGAAAGTTGAAGAAAAGTCTGCCTGTGGTCTTTGATGATCTTAGCAGGTTGTAACTAAGCTCCATTGCTGTTCTCACACATAACTGAAGAGATGGGTAACTTCAGCTGGGGGAATGGCGTGCAGGGTCTCCTGCTATGAGGTATGTGCAGTTTTAAATTTTTCTAGAGAAATGAATATGCTAGAAAATGCTGACAATACCGGATTTATTTAAGGTAAGCCTGATTACAGTGATTTAATAACGACTGGTATCATGCTTCCTATAAAGGGTATTATTTTTATTATTTACTCACATTACTGAATAGATATAACGTTTGCTGAAGTGTATAAACGTTTATTACATATTGGTGATAAAACTTTATTCTGGGGCCCAGTTTTTTCACATGGCTGTCTAGATTTTGCCTAGAGATAGTTTTTTAAGGCCCTCTCACTGTGAGTACAGGTTGGGAGGGGTCTATTTTCGCGCCTAAATGTGCATCAGTTTTTGCAGCTTGAGACATTTAGCTTCCCTGAAGGAGTCCCCTGAACATTTAGGACCTCTCTAAAGGGTTTTTGTACCTTCCAAAGTCGTTGTATGGGCAGGTAGGGCCACAGCAGAGCTGTGGCAGTTTGTTGTGACTGTTTAAAAACGTTTATATCGTTTTTTTGATCCGGTTTTGAAACTAAGGGGTTAATCATCCATTTTCAAGTGGGTGCAATGCTCTTTTAGCCTATTATACACACTGTAAAAATTTCGTAAGATTTACTGATTTTTTCACTGTTTTGCAGTTTCTGTGATTGTTTTTTTTCTCTTAAAGGCACAGTACCGTTTTTATTTTTTGCTTGTTCACATTTATTAAAGTGTTTTCCAAGCTTGCTGGTCTCATTACTAGTCTATTTAAACATGTCTGACATAGAGGAAACTCCTTGTTCATTATGTTTAGAAGCCATTGTGGAACCCCCTCTTAGAATGTGTACCAAATGCACTGATCTTACTATAATTTATAAAGATCATATTCTGGCTTTAAAAGATTTATCACCAGAGGAAACTGACAAGGGGGAAGTTATGCCGACTAACTCTCCCCACATGTTAGAACCTTTGACTCCCGCTCAAGGGACGCCCGCTCAAGAGGCGCCAAGTACATCTAGCGCGCCCATAGCGTTTACCTTACAAGACATGGCGGCAGTTATGGATCATACCCTTACAGCGGTATTGTCCAAACTACCAGGGTTACAAGGAAAGTGAGACAGCTCTGGGGCTAGGAAAAATACAGAGCACTCTGACGCTTTAGTAGCTATGTCTGATATCCCCTCACAATATGCAGAAGCTGAGGAAGGAGAGCTTCTATCTGTGGGTGATTTTTCTGATTCAGGGAAGATAATTCAACCTGATTCTGATATGTCTACATTTAAATTTAAGCTTGAACACCTCCATGTGTTGCTCAGGGAGGTTTTAACTGCTCTGATTGACTGTGACACCATTATGGTCCCAGAGAAATTGTGTAGATTGGATAAATACTATGCAGTGCCTGTTTACACTGATGTTTTTCCAAAACATAAGATGTTTTCAGAAATTATTACTAAGGAATGGGATAGACCAGGTGTACCGTTCTCTCCCCCTCCTGTTTTTAAAAAGATGTTTCCCATAAATGCCGCTACACGGGACTTATGGCAAACGTTCCCTAAGGTGGAGGGAGCAGTCTCTACCCTAGCTAAGCGTACAACTATCCCAGTCGAGGACAGTTGTGCTTTCTAGATCCAATGGATAAAAAGTTAGAGGGTTACCTTAAGAAAATGTTTATTCAACAGGGTTTTATTCTCCAGCCTCTTGCATGCATTGCCCCTGTCACTGCTGCTGCGGCCTTCTGGTTTGAGTCTCTGGAAGAGGCTCTACAGGTAGAAACCCCTTTGGATGATATACTTGACAAGCTTAAAGCTCTTAAGCTAGCCAATTCATTTGTTTCTGACGCCGTTGTTCATTTATCCAAACTAACGGCTAAGAACTCAGGTTTTGCTATTCAAGCGCGTAGGGCGTTATGGCTTAAATCCTGGTCAGCTGACGTTACTTCAAAGTCTAAGCTTCTCAACATTCCCTTCAAGGGGCAGACCCTATTCGGGCCCGGACTGAAGGAGATCATTTCTGATATTACTGGAGGAAAAGGTCACGCCCTTCCTCAGGATAGGTCCAACAAATTAAGGACCAAACAGACTAATTTTCATGCCTTTCGAAACTTCAAGACTGGCGCAGCATCAACTTCCTCTAATACAAAACAAGAGGGAAATTTTGCCCAGTCCAAGCCGGTCTGGAGACCTAACCAGGCTTGGAACATAGGAAGGCAGGCCAAAAAGCCTGCTGCTGCCTCTAAGACAGCATGAAAGATCAGCCCCCGATCCGGTAACGGATCTAGTAGGGGGCAGACTTTCTCTCTTCGCCCAGGCTTGGGCAAGGGATGTCCAGGATCCCTGGGCGTTGGAAATTGTGTCCCAGGGCTATCTTCTGGACTTCAAAGCTTCTTCCCCAAAAGGAAGATTTCACCTCTCCCAATTATCTGCAAACCAGATAAAGAGAGAGACATTCTTACATTGTGTTCAAGACCTCCAAAGGAGGAACAGGGACAAGGCTTCTATTCAAATCTGTTTGTGGTTCCCAAGAAAGAGGGAACCTTCAGACCAATCTTAGATCTCAAGATCCTAAACAAATTTCTCAGGGTCCCATCCTTCAAAATGGAGACTATTCGAACCATCCTACCTATGATCCAGGAGGGTCAATATATGACTACCGTGGATTTAAAGGATGCTTATCTTCACATTCCGATACACAGAGATCATCATCGGTTTCTCAGGTTCGCCTTCCTAGACAGGCATTACCAGTTTGTAGCTCTTCCCTTTGGGTTAGCTACGGCACCAAGAATCTTTACGAAGGTTCTGGGGTCACTTCTGGCGGTCCTAAGGCCGCGGGATATAGCAGTAGCCCCTTACTTAGACGACATTCTGATACAGGCGTCAAATTTTCAAATTGCCAAGTCCCATATGGACATTGTTCTGGCATTCCTGAGGTCTCATGGGTGGAAAGTGAATGAAGAAAAGAGTTCTCTATCCCCTCTCACAAGAGTTTCCTTCCTGGGAACTCTGATAGATTCTGTAGAAATTAAGATTTACCTGACAGAGGCCAGGTTGTCAAAACTTCTAAATTCCTGCCGTGTTCTTTATTCTACTTCTCGCCCTTCAGTGGCTCAGTGTATGGAAGTAATCGGCTTAATGGTAGCGGCAATGGACATAGTGCCGTTTGCCCGCCTACATCTCAGACCGCTGCAACTCTGCATGCTCAGTCAGTGGAATGGGGATTACACAGATTTGTCCCCTCTACTAAATCTGGATCAAGAGACCAGGGATTCTCTTCTCTGGTGGCTATCTCGGGTCCATCTGTCCAAAGGTATGACCTTCCACAGGCCAGATTGGACAATAGTAACAACAGATGCCAGCCTTCTGGGCTGGGGTGCAGTCTGGAACTCCCTGAAGGCTCAGGGATCGTGGACTCAGGAGGAGGCACTCCTTCCGATAAACATTCTGGAACTAAGAGCGATATTCAATGCTCTTCAGGCTTGGCCTCAGCTAGCTGCGGTCAGGTTCATCAGGTTTCAGTCGGACAACATCACGACTGTAGCTTACATCAACCATCAAGGGGGAACAAGGAGTTCCCTAGCAATGTTGGAGGTTTCAAAGATAATTCGATGGGCAGAGATTCACTCTTGCCATCTATCAGCTATCCATATCCCAGGAGTAGAGAACTGGGAGGCGGATTTTCTAAGTCGACAGACTTTTCATCCAGGGGAGTGGGAGCTCCATCCGGAGGTGTTTGCACAGTTGATTCAACTTTGGGGCAAACCAGAACTGGATCTCATGGCGTCTCGTCAGAACGCCAAGCTTCCTTGTTACGGATCCAGGTCCAGGGATCCCAAGGCAGCACTGATAGATGCTCTAGCAGCGCCTTGGTCCTTCAACCTGGCTTATGTGTTTCCACCGTTTGCTCTGCTCCCTCGTCTGATTGCCAAGATAAAGCAGGAGAGAGCATCAGTGATTTTGATAGCACCTGCGTAGCCACACAGGACTTGGTATGCAGATCTGGTGGACATGTCATCCTTTCCACCATGAACCATGCCTCTGAGACAGGACCTTCTACTTCAGGGTCCTTTCAAGCATCCAAATCTAATTTCTCTGCGTCTGACTGCTTGGAGATTGAACGCTTGATTTTATCAAAGCGTGGTTTCTCTGAGTCGGTCATTGATACCTTAATACAGGCGCAAAAGCCTGTCACCAGGAAAATCTATCATAAGATATGGTGTAAATATCTTCATTGGTGTGAATCCAAGGGTTACTCATGGAGTAAGGTCAGGATTCCTAAGATATTATCTTTTCTCCAAGAAGGATTGGAGAAGGGTTTGTCAGCTAGTTCCTTATAGGGACAGATTTCTGCTCTGTCTATTCTTTTGCACAAACGTCTGGCTGAGATTCCAGACGTTCAGGCGTTTGTCAGGCTTTAGTTAGAATCAAGCCTGTGTTTAAACCTGTTGCTCCGCCATGGAGTTTAAATTTAGTTCTTAAGGTTCTTCAAGGGGTTCCGTTTGAACCTTTGCATTCCATAGATATTAAGCTCTTATCTTGGAAAGTTCTGTTTTTAGTAGCTATCTCCTCGGCTCGAAGAGTTTCGGAGTTATCTGCTTTACAATGTGATTCCCCTTATCTCATTTTCCATGCGGATAAGGTAGTGTTACGTACCAAACCTGGTTTTCTACCTAAGGTGGTATCTAATAAAAATATCAATCAGGAGATTATTGTACTGTCACTGTGTCCTAATCCTTCTTCAAAGAAGGAACGTCTTTTACACAATCTTGACGTGGTTCGTGCTTTAAAGTTTTATTTACAAGCTACTAAAGATTTTCGTCAAACATCTGCATTGTTTGTTGTCTACTCTGGACAGAGGAGAGGCCAAAAGGCTTCGGCAACTTCTCTTTCTTTTTGGCTAAGGAGTATTATACGCTTAGCTTATGAGACTGCTGGCCAGCAGCCTCCTGAAAGAATTACAGCTCATTCTACTAGAGCGGTAGCTTCCACATGGGCTTTTAAGAATGAGGCTTCTGTTGAACAGATTTGTAAAGCGGCGACTTGGTCTTCGCTTCATACTTTTTCTAAATTCTATAAATTTGATACTTTTGCTTCTTCGGAGGCTATTTTTGGGAGAAAGGTCTTACAGGCAGTGGTGCCTTCCGTTTAAGCGCCTGCCTTGCCCCTCCCTTCATCCGTGTCCTATAGCTTTGGTATTGGTATCCCACAAGTAATGGATGATCCGTGGACTGGATACACCTTACAAGAGAAAACAAAATTTATGCTTACCTGATAAATTTATTTCACTTGTGGTGTATCCAGTCCACGGCCCGCCCTGTCATTTTAAGGCAGGTGTTTTTTATTTTTAAACTACAGTCACCACTGCACCCTATAGTTTCTCCTTTCTCTTGCTTGTCTTCAGTCGAATGACTGGAGGTGGCAGTTAGGGGAGGAGCTATATAGACAGCTCTGCTGTGGGTGATCCTCTTGCAGCTTCCTGTTGGGAAGGAGAATATCCCACAAGTAATGGATGATCCGTGGACTGGATACACCACAAGAGAAATAAATTTATCAGGTAAGCATAAATTTAGTTTTTTGTTCTTGTTCTTATGTTGTACCAAGGTCCACTCATTACTTGTATTAGATTTATTATTTCATTCTGATAATTATCTGATGCTTTAATTGTTTGTGCATTGAGTTTAATATATTCAGGATGATCTTGCATAGTCTCAAGATCCTTTTGAATTAATTCAATCTCTTTGCCAACTTTATCTAGTAAAGTTTGGCAATGTTTTATCAAAAGATCAATAAAACTAAAGGAACAATCATTCAATATATTTTGCCATTTTTCTAATAATTCTGCATCATTTTTGAAAGAACAATTCTTGAAAATTCTCAGACCCCTAGGTATTTGCTTTTTTTCTTTATATTTGGTTAAAGAGTCTATATCCCACCAATGGCGATGTTCCAATTTTAATAAATCTTCCAATTTGGAGAATAGGTTCACTATAGATTTAATTTGCACAGAATCTTGTGCAACTTCTAAAGGCTGGCCATTGGTGGCAGTATAGTTTCTTCTTGCTGTTCTCTCTAAGGTGGACAACATTCTGATAAAATTCACAAAGAACAGATAATAAATAAGCAACTAAAGGCAGCACCCCTATCTACCCTATACAGGTGTGATATGTAAACAACAAGAATCTCAATAATAGAGATCCCAATAGGGGGCGCACTGGTGGAATGCAAAACAAGCAGTATCAATAAGGAGTATCAATTGATAGTATGTTAGTATACTAAAAACAACAAATAAATTCACATCACATATGTAATCAAAATAAACTTTTGAAAAAAATGATAAAATATAATGTATAAAAATAGAACCGTAAAGTCTCTCTCAAAGTGATTAAGTCCCAGTGTGGATTCCAGAACCAGGATATGATGAGAGAAATATCCGGAAATGAAGGTAAATGAAGCTGCTCTCTCCTCACATCAATAACAGAGTGACATCTAAAAAGCCAGATGGAAGAAAAAGAGAGGCGCTTGTGTGTACCAGTAGAATTAGTTCAGATAATAATGTGTATCCAACAACAGGGTACTCACATTTTCTTGAAGCACTCATACAGTGCTATCAGGCACATACTGGGTAATCTTACAGAGACTGCAATGTTAATTTATTAGCCAAAATGCAAGTTAAGTATCAATGCTAAAAATTGGCACTGTATTGCCTCAAGTCTGTAATACAATTGCAGTATGGGGATAACGATAGCAATGCTATATAGACCAATTGTGGATCTAACTAATATAAATACAGATAGGGGTTGCTGCAGCTTGCTAGAGTTATAAGCGGTTACGCTAGTGTCTAAGATGCTCGTAGTATGTATATTAAGATAAAGAGCGATATCTACTAACTTGTTGGATTTATCTGATACTAGATTATCCGCTGATGAAGACGCCTCTAATTCTTCAGAGGAGGCTCTTTCTGGGTCGGAAATTGGCTGCTACGCTTTCTGTTAAAGGAAGTGTTGGCTACATTAGAGGTTCCGGAACCCAAGTTACCAGAGGAACTTTCTATTCCTAAACTTGATAAGTTGTATGAGGACAGGGTGGTGCCACAAACTTTCCCGGTTCCCGTAAAGATGGCAAATATCATTAAGATTGAATGGGAAAGACTTGGATCCTCTTTTTCCCCTTCTTCCTTTAAGAAATTGTATGGGGATCTGTCCCTAAGGTGGATGGAGCTATCTCCATGCTTGCTAAGTGGACCACTATCCCGCTTCAGGATAGTTTGTTGTTTAAGGAGCCCATGGATAAGAAGCTAAAAACTCTGTTAAAGATGTTTCAGCACACAGGATTTTTATTTCAGCCTGCAGCAGCGGTTGCTGCGGTGACTAGAGCCACTACCTATTGGTGTGATTCTCTGTCAGAAATGATCGAGGTGGAAACTCCCCTCGATGAAATCCAGGAAAGAATTAAGGCTTTGATGGTAGCTAATTTGTTTATTTGTGATGCAAATATGCAGATTATCCGCTTGAATGCCAAGACATCAGGCTTTTCTGTTCTAGCCCATGGGGCTCTATGGTTGAAGCCTTGTTCTGGTGACATGAATTCGAAATCTAGATTACTTTCCTTTCCATCTAAGGGGAAGGTTCTTTTTGGTCATGGACTGGTCACTGGGGGCAAGGGTGCCTTTTTACCGCAGGATAAGAAGAATAAAGCTAAAGGACAGGGTCCTAATTGTCGTCCCTTTCGTTTGGATTAGTCCCAACGCCAGCAGCCTTCCGCGAAGCCTGATCAGTCCAAGGGAACTTGGAAACCTCAGTCTTGGAACAAATCCAAGCAGACCAGAAAGCCCGTCGAGACTAAATCGGCATGAAGGAGCGGCCCCCGATCCATCACTGGATCATGTTGGGGTCAGGCTATCTCTCTTTGTGGAGGCTTGGCTGGGAGACATGCAAAACCTTTGGGTTCTGAAGGTCATTGCTCAGGGTTACAGGATAGGTTTCAAATCTCATCCACCCAGGGGCAGATTCCTCTTATCAAACCTGTCTTCAAGACCAGAAAAATGGGATGCCTTTCTAGGGTGCATGAGGGATCTCTCCTCCCTAGAAATCATTGTACCAGTACCTTTAGCAGAGAGAGGTCTGGGATACTACTCAAACCTTTTTGTGGTCCCAAAGAACGAGGGTACATTCGCCCGATTCTGGACCTAAAGTGCTTAAACAAGTTTTGGTCGGTGCCATTGTTCAAGATGGAGACGATAAGGTCTATTCTACCCTTAGTCCAAGAGGGACAGTTCATGACCATGATAGACTTGAAGGATGCTTACCTTCATGTGCCAATACACAAGGATCACGTAATGTTCCTAAGATTTGCTTTTCTGAGTCAGTACTAGTTTGTAGCTCTTCCCTTTGGTCTGGCTACTGCTCCAAGAGTCTTTACGAAGGTTCTGGGGGCTCTGCTCGCGGTGGCGAGATCGAGAGGTATTGCAGTAGCGCCTTATTTGGACAACATTCTGGTCCAAGCTCTGTCCTGGCAGAAGAACATTCGAGAGCTCTTCTTCTTCTTCAATGTCATGGATTTAAGATAAACTTAGGAAAGACTTTTCTGGTTCCCAGTACCAGAGTGGAATTCCTGGGCGCGATAACAGATTCCGTATCCATGAAGATATTTTTTACAGACTAGAGACGTTGCAAACTTACTTCCAGTTGTCTTGCCCTACAAACCTCCTTAAGGCCATCTGTGGCCCTGTGTATGGAGGTGATTGGGCTCATGTTTTCCAGTATAGATATCATCCCATTTGCCAGGTTCCATCTCAGACCTCTACAGTTGTGCATGCTGAGGCAATGGAATGGCGATCACTCGGATCTCTCCCAACAGGTTTCTCGGGACAACCGATCGAGCAAATCACTCTCTTGGTGGCTCTGTCCAGATCGCCTGTTCCAGGGGACATCCTGGGAGATTGTGACTACGGTTGCAAGTCTATCAGGATGCAGAGCTGTTTGGGGTGCCAGGAAGGCACAGGGCGTGTGGACTCGAGTGGAGTCTCTTCTCCTGATCAACATTCTGGAACTTCGAGCAATCATCAACGCTCTGAAAGCTTGGCCTCTTCTGGGTTTGTCCCAGTTTATCAGATTCCAATAAGAAAAAATTACCTCGGTGGCTTACATCAACTATCAGGGGGGAACCAGGAAGCTCCCTAGCCATGAGGGAAGTATCTCAGATTCTGGATTGGGTGGAGAACCACAACTGCTCGCAGTCAGCGATCCACATTCCGAGTGTGGACAACTGGGAAACGGATTTTCTCAGCAGACAATCGTTTTATCCGGGGGAATGGTCTCTCCATCCCGAGGTGTTTGCAGAGATTTGCTACAGATGGGGGACGCCGGAAATAGATCTCATGGCATCCAGACTCAATACCAAGCTACCCAGATACAGGTCGCGGTCCAGGGATCCCCATGCAGAATTGATAGATGCCTTAGCAGTTCAACCTAGTTTACATTTTTCCTCCGTTGCCACTTCTACCTCGAGTAGTGGCATTAAGCGAAAGCAAGCATCGACTATTCTAATTGCTCCATCGTGGCCGTTGAGGATGTGGTTTGCGGACCTGGTGGGGATGTCATCGTCTCCTCCATGAAGGTTACCTTGTCACAGGGATCTGCTGCTACAGGGTCCTTTTGTTAATCAGAATCTAGATTCTCTGAGGCTGACTGCGTGGAGATTGAACGCTTAGTCCTAGCCAAGAGAGGTTTTTCTGATGAATACTGATCTACTTGATACTCTCATTCAAGCTAGAAAGCCGGTCACCCGTCGCATCTATCATAAGGTGTGGAGGACCTACCTATTCTGGTGTGAAGAACGTGGCTTCCCTCGGCATAAGCAAAATACAAGAATTGTATCCAGCACTGGAACCCAGAAGGAGAACAAATACAAGCTACTGCCTGCTTGTAAATACCAAATATAATGCAGCAAACAAAGAGTTCTCCTTTAAATTCTCAATTTTATTGTTGTAGCATAACAGGAACAGACAACACCACAACATTTCGGGGCCAGTGCCCCTTAATCATGTGATATAAAAACAATCACCACACACCTGGTTATATAGGCAAGTACCTGGGATTTTAACCCTTACACTATAACTAATATCAAACAGATAAATATAGCGCCCTCTTATGTTACAAAGTGTGTAGTTAAAGATTAAAAAACAGCTAAGAGGCCTCTTGAGATAATTATTACAAATATGTACACTTATTATGTGCATATAACCCATGTTCAATAGAAAAAAAAAAACTGTATATTTATAACATTAGTAATATGTCATTTGTCATTACTCAAAAGTTTACCTATGCAGCAAAGAAAAAAAGAAAAAAATTACTAATCTAACAGCATTTTAACAAGTATACTTATGTTGCTTCTACAGACAGCCACTGCAGGTTCCACTCCATCATATATAATAGGACTGTTTTCAATTAAATCTAAAAATAAAGAAACAATATATACAAATTAAATAGAAAATGTTACAGAATGATATATTATTCAATAAAACAATGTCCAATCAATTTCTCTGTTCATCCCCTTAGGTTCCATGGTATCAAGTTTAAAAATCCAAAACGTTTCTCGTTGCTTCAGCAATTGTTCTCTATTGCCTCCCCGTCTGGGGGTTTGGATTTGCTCAATTACCTGGAACCTAAGTTGATTCACTTGATGACCAGCAGAGATAAAATGATGGGCAACAGGGGCAGTATAAACCTTACATCTTATGTTGCTTTTGTGTTCTGTAATGCGGTCCCCAATGCGTCTAGTGGACTCGCCCACATAGACACGCCCACATGGGCATTTGATCATATAAACAACAAATTTAGTATTACAGGTAAAATAATCCCTATACTGAAATTTGTAGCCAGTATGTGGGTGAAGAAAATAGGGGCTTTTGATAATGGACCCACAATTACTGCAACCTAAACATGGGAAACATCCTAAATTCTTTTTAGTAATGTAACTTTTCACTTTACCAGGACCAATATCAGCCCTAATTATTAATATATCCCGCAAATTCTTACTGCGTTTATAGGCAGGCATGGGATATTGCTGAAATTCCTCAATGTCTGAATTGCATCCCTGTAAAATGCCCCAATGGCGGCGAATAATCTTAGAAATTAAATTACTTTGTCTACAATACTCAGATACAAATGTCATTCTCTTATTGTCAGTTTTCGGAAGTTTAGATTTCAAAAGGGTCTCCCTCTGCAGAGGAAGTACATCATTTATAGTTTTGGAAATAAGCTCTTGTGGATAACCCCGTTGTAAAAATGTATCACCCATTTCCAATAACCTCTGTTTAGAAGTATTTTCATTCTCCACAATGCGTCTCACTCTTAACATTTGGCTACGTGGTAATGACTTAACTAGAGATGGATGATGTGCGCTGTTAAAGCATAAGAGGCTATTTCTATCAGTTTCTTTCCTGAAGATATCAGTTGAAAAACCGCTGCCAACCTTGGTAACTGACACATCTAAAAAATCAATTTTAGTCTCACTACTAGTGAGTGTGAGTGAAATGTTGGTGGTGGATAGATTTAAATCTGCAACAAAGGACTCCAGGGCCCCAACGTCACCCAGCCAAACCCGAAAATATCATCAATGTAGCGCCACCAGGTGGCGCCACACTGATGAAATGATGGGTGCTCAAAAACAAATTTCTCTTCAAAAGAGTTCATGTAAATGTTGGCGTAATTAGGGGCGACGTTGGAGCCCATGGCAGTCCCCTGTAGTTGAAGGAAATAGGTGTCTTCAAATAAGAAATAGTTATTATACAGAATAACTTCAAGTAGTTGTAATAGAAAATGAATCATCATCAGAATATAAACCCCCTGAGTGAAGAGCATTCCTTACCGCATCAATGCCACTAGCGTGAGGAATGGAGGTGTATAAGCTAGTGACATCGAGACTAAAGAAAATAAATTTATCAGTCTGTAATTGCAAATTACTCAATTTAGTTAAAAAATAATTTGGGTCTTTAATAATCCCTTTTCTTTCTAAAGGTAAAAAATCTGCTAACAGAGTTTCTTCCTCAAGTGTACAGGCTGAACAATATGGAGACAACATATTGAGCATTAAAAGCCTTGGCTTACGTAATAAAAGCACTTTTGTACCACATAATACCCACCATAGTGTGGAAACATTTGAGAAATTGGTGCTAGCAGATTTTGATAAATTGAGATTATTCAACAAAAGGAAGTCAGTTAAATTTAAGGGCCTAGATAATTTCACATCTGCTGATAGAGTTGCATTAAGACAGAATAAAATTGTTTACCCTGCGCAAACTAGAGATACCTCTAGCGCTCCTCAATGAGTTCCCTAGTGAACTCCAAAAAAGCCCTCATTTCTTATACGCTTTAGAGTTGCATTAAGAGGTTTGAAGGATAACAATAACCTTGTTTTGAAGCAGGCTGTCAAGGGTGGGGCCACTGTGGTACTCAATAAATGTGATTATAAGAAGGAAATTTGCTTGCAACTGAGTGATAGTAAGGTGTATAAAAAATGACAGGTAACCCACTAGGGTTAATAAATAAGGAGATACAGTCTATTGTGAATTTTGCACTTGCAAATGGTTTGATTGATTCTAAGACTTGCACTTTTTTGCAAGTTAAAGATCCAATCACTCCAGTTTTGCATGTTTTGCCTAAAGTGCATAAGTCCTTGACTGCTCCCCCAGGGCGTCCTATTGTGGCTGGAACAAATTCGTTTTTTTCCCATATAGCCATTTATTTAGATAAAGTTCTTAGACCCCTGGTGGAGCAGTCATGTACTTTTATTAAAGACACAAATGATTTTTTAACTAAATTGAGTAATTTGCAATTACAGACAGATTTCTTTTGTTTAGTCTCAATGTCACTAGCTTATACACCTCCATTCCTCACGCTAGTGGCATTGATGCGGTAAGGAATGCTCTTCACTCAGGGGGTTTATATTCTGATGATAAGATTCATTTTCTATTAAAACTACTTGAAGTTATTCTGTATAATAACTATTTCTTATTTGAAGACACCTTTTTCCTTCAACTACAGGGGACTGCCATGGGCTCCAACGTCGCCCCTAATTATGCCAACATTTACATGAACTCTTTTGAAGAGAAATTTGTTTTTGTGCACCCATCTTTTCATCAGTGTGGCGCCACCTGGTGGCGCTACATTGATGATATTTTCGGGTTTGGCTGGGTGACGTTGGGGCCCTGGAGTCCTTTGTTGCAGATTTAAATCTATCCACCACCAAGATTTCACTCACACTCGCTAGTAGTGAGACTAAAATTGATTTTTTAGATGTGTCAGTTACCAAGGTTGGCAGCGGTTTTTCAACTGATATCTTCAGGAAAGAAACTGATAGAAATAGCCTCTTATGCTTTAACAGCGCACATCATCCATCTCTAGTTAAGTCATTACCACGTAGCCAAATGTTAAGAGTGAGACGCATTGTGGAGAATGAAAATACTTCTAAACAGAGGTTATTGGAAATGGGTGATACATTTTTACAACGGGGTTATCCACAAGAGCTTATTTCCAAAACTATAAATGATGTACTTCCTCTGCAGAGGGAGACCCTTTTGAAATCTAAACTTCCGAAAACTGACAATAAGAGAATGACATTTGTATCTGAGTATTGTAGACAAAGTAATTTAATTTCTAAGATTATTCGCCGCCATTGGGGCATTTTACAGGGATGCAATTCAGACATTGAGGAATTTCAGCAATATCCCATGCCTGCCTATAAACGCAGTAAGAATTTGCGGGATATATTAATCAGAGCTGATATTGGTCCTGGTAAAGTGAAAAGTCAGAGTTACATTACTAAAAAGAATTTAGGATGTTTCCCATGTTTAGGTTGCAGTAATTGTGAGTCCATTATCAAAAGCCCCTATTTTCTTCACCCACATACTGGCTACAAATTTCAGTATAGGGATTATTTTACCTGTAATACTAAATTTGTTGTTTATATGATCAAATGCCCATGTGGGCGTGTCTATGTGGGCGAGTCCACTAGACGCACTGGGGACCGCATTACAGAACACAAAAGCAACATAAGATGTAAGGTTTATACTGCCCCTGTTGCCCATCATTTTATCTCTGCTGGTCATCAAGTGAATCAACTTAGGTTCCAGGTAACTGAGCAAATCCAAACCCCCAGACGGGGAGGCAATAGAGAACAATTGCTGAAGCAACGAGAAACGTTTTGGATTTTTAAACTTGATACCCTGGAACCTAAGGGGATGAACAGAGAAATTGATTGGACATTGTTTTATTGAATAATATATCATTCTGTAACATTTTCTAATTAAATTGTATATATTGTTTCTTTATTTTTAGATTTAATTGAAAACAGTCCTATTATATATGATGGAGTGGAACCTGCAGTGGCTGTCTGTAGAAGCAACATAAGTATACTTGTTAAAATGCTGTTAGATTAGTAATTTTTTTATTTTTTCTTTGCTGCATAGGTAAACTGTTGAGTAATGACAAATGACATATTACTAATGTTATAAATATACAGTTTTTTTTTTTCTATTGAACATGGGTTATATGCACATAATAAGTAATATATAAGTGTACATATTTGTAATAATTATCTCAAGAGGCCTCTTAGCTGTTTTTTAATCTTTAACTACACACTTTGTAACATAAGAGGGCGCTATATTTATCTGTTTGATATTAGTTAGAGTGTAAGGGTTAAAATCCCAGGTACTTGCCTATATAACCAGGTGTGTGGTGATTGTTTTTATATCACATGATTAAGGGGCACTGGCCCCGAAACGTTGTGGTGTTGTCTATTCCTGTTATGCTGCAACAATAAAATTGAGGATTAAAAGGAGAGCTGCATTACATTCCCTTGGCATAAGGTCAGGGTATTCAGGATTCTTTCCTTTCTCCAGGACGGTTTGGAGAAGGGGCTTGCTGCTAGTTCCTTCAAAGGACAGATTTCGGCTCTATCGGTGTTATTACACAAGAGGCTCGCTTAGTTCCCTGATATACAGTCTTTTGTTCAGGCTCTGTCTAGAATCAGGCCTGTGTTTAGACATTCCGCTCCTCCTTGGAGTTTGAATTTGGTTATTAAGGTTTTGCAGAGGACTCCGTTTGTGCCCATGCATTCGGTTGACATTAAGTTACTGTCTTGGAAGGTTCTTTTTCGATTGCCTATTGTTTCGGCACGCAGAGTCTGAGTTGGCAGCCTTGCAATATGAGCCTCCTTACCTAGTTTTTCATGCTGATAAGGCTGTTCTTCGCACTGGGTTGGGTTTTCTCCCTAAGGTTGTGTCTGATCGCAACATCAATCAGGAGATCGTGGTTCCTTCTTTGTGTCCTAATCCTCCTTCTTCGAAGGAGCGATTACTTCATAATTTGGATGTGGTTCGGGCTTTGAAATTCTAACTTCAGGCTACAAAATATTTTAGACAGACTTCGGCATTGTTTGTTGTCTATTCTGGGAAGCGCAAAGGGCAGAAGGCTTCTTCCACTTCCCTATCTTTTTGGTTGAGGAGCATTATCCGCTTAGCATATGAGACATTGGGACATAAGCCTCCTCAGAGGATTACAGCTCATTCAACTAGAGCTGTGGCTTATTCTTAGGCCTCAAAAATGAGGCCTCTATGGAGCAGATTTGTAGGGTGGCTACTTGGTCCTCCTTGCATACTTTTTCAAAGTTTACAAATTTGACGTGTTTGCTTTGGCTGAAGCAGCTTTTGAGAGAAAGGTTTTGCAGGCTGTGGTGCCCTCAGAATAGGGTCCGCCTCTCTTTTTACCCTCCCGTTTTCATTCAGTGTTCTCTAGAGCTTGGGTATATGTTTCAAACAAGTAAGCAATGAAGCAGTGGACTCTCATCATATTAAGACGGAAAACATAAATTATGCTTACCTGATGATAATTTAATTTACATCTGTATGAGATGAGTCCACGACCCCCCCCCCCCCATTTTCTCCGTTGGGCGGACCAAAATTTTTGTTATTCTTCTGGCACCTTTTATACCCTGATATTTTTCCTACTGTTCCTTGATCCCTCGGCAGAATGACTGGGGGATGAGGGGAGTGGGGGAGGTATTTAAGCCTTTGGCTGGGGTGTCTTTGCCTCCTCCTGGTGGCCAGGTCCTTTATTTCCCACAAGTAAGGAATGAAGCCGTGGTCTCTCCTCATACAGATACAGGTAAGCATAATTTATGTTTTTTGGTGTGAATCTAAGGTTTTATCCAAGGGAGCTGGGTGAGGATTCCCCCGAATTTTATATTTTCTTCAGGATGGCCTGGAGAAAGGTTTGTCAGTCAGTACTCTGAAGAAGGGTCAGATTTCTGCACTGTATATTCTTTTGCACAAACGTCTAGCTGATTTACCAAATGTTCAGGCCCTGGTCAGAAACAGACCTGTGTTTAATCCTATTGCTCCTCCTTAGAGCCTTAACCTAGTTCTTTAAGTTTTGCAGCAGGCTTCGTTTGAGCTGATGCATGTTGTTGATATAAAGTTGTTATCCTGGTAGATTTTGTTTCTCCTTGCTTTTTCTTCCGCTCGCAGAGTTTCTGAGCTTTTAGCTTTGCAGTGTGATTCCCGTACCTTTTATTTTTCATGTAGATAAGGCGGTCCTTTGTACTAAATTGGGGTTTCTCCCTAAGATGGTGTCGGATCGAAAAATTAATCAGGAACTTGTTGTTCATTCTTTTTGTCCTAATCCTTCTTTTCATAAGTAACGTCTTTTGCATAACCTGGATGTTGTGCGTGCTCTAAATTTTTTACCTCCAAGCTACTAAAGATTTTCAGCAATCTTCTACCCTGTTTGTGGTTTTCTCTGGAAAGGGTAAGGGTCAGAAGGCCACTTCTACTCTTTCCCTCTGGTTAAGAAGTATGATTCGTTTTGCTTATGAGACAGCTGGACAGTAGCCTCCTGAGAGAATTACTGCTCATTCCACCAGGGCTTTAAAAAATCAAGCTTCTTGTTAAACAGATTTGCAAGGCGGCAACATGGTCCTCTTTGCATACTTTTTCCAAATTCTATCATTTTGATACTTTTGCCTCTGCTGAGGCCTCTTTTGGAAGAAAGGTTCTTCAAGCAGTGGTGCCTTCTGTTTAGGTCTTCCTGCCTTGTTCTCCTTCCCTTTTTATTCTGTGTCCTCTAGCTTGGGTATTGGTTCCCACTAGTAATTGGAATGACGTTGTGGACTCTCCATGCCATAGGAAAGAAAACAAAATTTTTGCTTACCTGATAAATTTCTCTCTTTCCGGGCATGGAGAGCCCATGATCCCGCCTTCTTTTTAATTTATAATTCGGCAGTTTTTTGAGTAAACCTCAGGCATCTCTATACTATTGTGTTTCTTCTTTTTCCATTTTCCTTCAGCTAAATGACTGGGGATTATGGGTAAGGGACATTACACTTAACAGCTTTGCCTCCTCCTGCTAGCCGGGAGTTGAATATCCCACTAGTATTTGGAATGATGTTGTGAATTCTCCATGCCCGGAAAGAAAGAAATTTATCAGGTAAGCATAAATTTTGTTTTTATTCAGTCCAAGTAAGTGCAGATGTCTTCATTGAAATTTATTAAAATTATGTCTCCTGACATCCTAGCAGCTGTCATAAAGTTGTTGTGAGCATATAACAGCAGCAGACACTCTCTCACATACATGAAGCTACATCTATTAAAATAACATGAAGGATTAGTTACAGCTATTGGCCAAGAGAATCCTAAGTGCCTCTCCACAGTCCCTAACTCCAGACCACCGTGTATCTGCTAGAGTAGCTCTAGCTAGCTGTGGTTTTCATAAAAAATACATATTAAACATGGCAAAGGACCTCACTCTCAGAGTGGACTTGGGTACCTATCCAATGTCCATGGCTGAAGTTTCAGAATAAACTAGGTGCATTTGCAAGAGCATGGTAGTACATTTCAGTAAATCTTAATCCATACCCTGTGACAAAAGCAGCTAACTCCAGAGCAACTTTGGTACAAAATCCACCAGAGAATGAAAAACAAACTACAGATTTCTACAGGCTACAAGTTTGTAACCATTTTATTACATCATTAAAAGCATAATCTCATTTCATGATAGGAAGATTTTGCTTAATGTGGCAAATTTGGGGATATTGACAGCTCTGTTTGGTTATAAAATCAGACAAACTATCTTTGGTGTTGTGTCAAAAGTTTACTTTTTTTTGCAAGAAACTTTAATCCTAAAAACAATTCTGCATAAGACACATAAACTGGCTTTTGGCTATGTCATAACTCCTATTTGTGAAAAGTGTTAGCACTTATTGGTTCTCTGTATAGATAAGTTGAAACCACACCTTGCTCGTTATCTCCAAAATGATGTCCACATAGGGACCCTGCCTTGTGATAATTAAAGGTTAATTCTAGTTTGTAAAAATTCACCCAAAGCCTTAAAAAAGAAAAGAAAGAAAGAAGAGAAGAGATCGATTATCTATCTAAAAAATATGATTTCCAGATTGGTACAACACCCAAAAAATAAACAGGTTGGTGTAAGCAAGGGCACGATTAACCCCTATAGCTGACGTATGTCTTTGCAGATAAAAACCCATTAAATTTAGAATAATTATATCTCAAGACAAAATATAAAACCTAAAAAATAAACCATTTTAGAACCGTCTCATGATTGCTTTATTTGTTTAATAAATTGTATACCCATTAATCCCTTATGAGAAATAATGATGCCCACATCTATCATAAACCAAGAATCCCTATGTTTCCACATTATGCCTTGATTAGGAAGCTGTTTGGTATCCCTAATGTATGATGGCTGTGCTTGCAAAAGTGATTCAGTCCATTTAAATACATTTTTTTCATAAATAGAACCAATCCCTGGGGGCGGTGCTGACTGCAGAAGCAGCAGGACGTGTGCTATGAGTGCTCGTGATCCAAATATAGTTTCTATAGGCTCATATATATACTATGTATATAAAACTATTTCTTTCATGTAATTAGCAAGAGTCCATGAGCTAGTGACGTATGGGATATACATTCCTACCAGGAGGGGCAAAGTTTCCCAAACCTTAAAATGCCTATAAATACACCACTCACCACACCCACAATTCAGTTTTACAAACTTTGCCTCCTATGGAGGTGGTGAAGTAAGTTTGTGCTAGATTCTACGTTGATATGCGCTCCGCAGCAAGTTGGAGCCCGGTTTTCCTCTCAGCGTGCAGTGAATGTCAGAGGGATGTGAGGAGAGTATTGCCTGTTTGAATGCAGTGATCTCCTTCTACGGGGTCTATTTCATAGGTTCTCTGTTATCGGTCGTAGAGATTCATCTCTTACCTCCCTTTTCAGATCGACGATATACTCTTATATATACCATTACCTCTGCTGATTCTCGTTTCAGTACTGGTTTGGCTTTCTACAAACATGTAGATGAGTGTCCTGGGGTAAGTAAGTCTTATTTTCTGTGACACTCCTAGCTATGGTTGGGCACTTTGTTTATAAAGTTCTAAATATATGTATTCAAACATTTATTTGCCTTGACTCAGAATGTTCAACTTTCCTTATTTTTCAGACAGTCAGTTTCATATTTGGGAATAATGCATTTGAATTAATCATTTTTTTCTTACCTTCAAAAATTTGACACTTTTTTTCCCTGTGGGCTGTTAGGCTCGCGGGGGCTGAAAATGCTTCATTTTATTGCGTCATTCTTGGCGCGGACTTTTTGGCGCAAAAATTCTTTTCCGTTTCCGGCGTCATACGTGTCGCCGGAAGTTGCGTCATTTTTTTGACGTTATTTTGCGCCAAAGATGTCGGCGTTCCGGATGTGGCGTCATTTTGGCGCCAAAAGCATTTAGGCGCCAAATAATGTGGGCGTCTGATTTGGCGCTAAAAAATATGGGCGTCGCTTTTATCTCCACATTATTTAAGTCTCATTTTTTATTGCTTCTGGTTGCTAGAAGCTTGTTCTTGGCATTCTTTCCCATTCCTGAAACTGTCATTTAAGGAATTTGATCAATTTTGCTTTATATGTTGTTTTTTTCTCTTACATATTGCAAGATGTCTCACGTTGCATCTGAGTCAGAAGATACTACAGGAAAATCGCTGTCTAGTGCTGGATCTACCAAAGCTAAGTGTATCTGCTGTAAATTTTTGGTAGCTATTCCTCCGGCTGTTGTTTGTATTGATTGTCATGACAAACTTGTTAATGCAGATAATATTTCCTTTAGTAAAGTACCATTGCCTGTTGCAGTTCCTTCAACATCTAAGGTGCAGAATGTTCCTGATAACATAAGAGATTTTGTTTCTGAATCCATAAAGAAGGCTATGTCTGTTATTTCTCCTTCTAGTAAACGTAAAAAATCTTTTAAAACTTCTCTCCCTACAGATGAATTTTTAAATGAACATCATCATTCTGATTCTAATGACTCTTCTGGTTCAGAGGATTCTGTCTCAGAGGTTGATGCTGATAAATCTTCATATTTATTTAAAATGGAATTTATTCGTTCTTTACTTAAAGAAGTACTAATTGCTTTAGAAATAGAGGATTCTGGTCCTCTTGATACTAATTCTAAACGTTTGGATAAGGTATTTAAAGCTCCTGTGGTTATTCCAGAAGTTTTTCCTGTTCCTAATGCTATTTCTGCAGTAATTTCCAAAGAATGGGATAAATTGGGTAATTCATTTACTCCTTCTAAACGTTTTAAGCAATTATATCCTGTGCCGTCTGACAGATTAGAATTTTGGGACAAAATCCCTAAAGTTGATGGGGCTATTTCTACCCTTGCTAAACGTACTACTATTCCTACGTCAGATGGTACTTCGTTTAAGGATCCTTTAGATAGGAAAATTGAATCCTTTCTAAGAAAAGCTTATCTGTGTTCAGGTAATCTTCTTAGACCTGCTATATCTTTGGCTGAAAAAATAGAAATAGATCTGATGGCGTCTCATCTAAACAAGAAACTTCCCAGGTATCTGTCCAGATCCCGGGATCCTCAGGCGGAAGCAGTGGATGCATTATCACTTCCTTGGAAGTATCATCCTGCCTATATCTTTCCGCCTCTAGTTCTTCTTCCAAGAGTAATTTCCAAGATTCTGAAGGAATGCTCGTTTGTTCTGCTGATAGCTCCGGCATGGCCTCACAGGTTTTGGTATGCGGATCTTGTCCGGATGGCCTCTTGCCATCCGTGGACTCTTCCGCTAAGACCAGACCTTCTGTCGCAAGGTCCTTTTTTCCATCAGGATCTCAAATCCTTAAATTTAAAGGTATGGAGATTGAACGCTTGATTCTTGGTCAAAGAGGTTTCTCTGACTCTGTGATTACTACTATGTTACAGGCTCGTAAATCTGTATCCAGAGAGATATATTATAGAGTCTGGAAGACTTATATTTCTAGATCATTCTGATTCTAATGACTCTTCTGGTTCAGAGGATTCTGTCTCAGAGGTTGATGCTGATAAATCTTCATATTTATTTAAAATGGAATTTATTCGTTCTTTACTTAAAGAAGTACTAATTGCTTTAGAAATAGAGGATTCTGGTCCTCTTGATACTAATTCTAAACGTTTGGATAAGGTATTTAAAGCTCCTGTGGTTATTCCAGAAGTTTTTCCTGTTCCTAATGCTATTTCTGCAGTAATTTCCAAAGAATGGGATAAATTGGGTAATTCATTTACTCCTTCTAAACGTTTTAAGCAATTATATCCTGTGCCGTCTGACAGATTAGAATTTTGGGACAAAATCCCTAAAGTTGATGGGGCTATTTCTACCCTTGCTAAACGTACTACTATTCCTACGTCAGATGGTACTTCGTTTAAGGATCCTTTAGATAGGAAAATTGAATCCTTTCTAAGAAAAGCTTATCTGTGTTCAGGTAATCTTCTTAGACCTGCTATATCTTTGGCTGATGTTGCTGCAGCTTCAACTTTTTGGTTGGAAACTTTAGCGCAACAAGTAACACATCATGATTCTCATGATATTATTATTCTTCTTCAGCATGCTAATAATTTTATCTGTGATGCCATTTTTGATATTATCAGAGTTGATGTCAGGTTTATGTCTCTAGCTATTTTAGCTAGAAGAGCTTTATGGCTTAAGACTTGGAATGCTGATATGGCTTCTAAATCAACTCTACTTTCCATTTCTTTCCAGGGTAACAAATTATTTGGTTCTCAGTTGGATTCTATTATCTCAACTGTTACTGGTGGGAAAGGAACTTTTTTACCACAGGATAAAAAATCTAAGGGTAAAAACAGGGCTAATAATCGTTTTCGTTCCTTTCGTTTCAACAAAGAACAAAAGCCTGATCCTTCATCCTCAGGAGCAGTTTCAGTTTGGAAACCATCTCCAGTCTGGAATAAATCCAAGCCTGCTAGAAAGGCAAAGCCTGCTTCTAAGTCCACATGAAGGTGCGGCCCTCATTCCAGCTCAGCTGGTAGGGGGCAGGTTACGTTTTTTCAAAGAAATTTGGATCAATTCTGTTCACAATCTTTGGATTCAGAACATTGTTTCAGAAGGGTACAGAATTGGTTTCAAGATGAGACCTCCTGCAAAGAGATTTTTTCTTTCCCGTGTCCCAGTAAATCCAGTGAAAGCTCAAGCATTTCTGAATTGTGTTTCAGATCTAGAGTTGGCTGGAGTAATTATGCCAGTTCCAGTTCCGGAACAGGGGATGGGGTTCTATTCAAATCTCTTCATTGTACCAAAGAAGGAGAATTCCTTCAGACCAGTTCTGGATCTAAAAATATTGAATCGTTATGTCAGGATACCAACGTTCAAGATGGTAACTGTAAGGACTATCTTGCCTTTTGTTCAGCAAGGGAATTATATGTCCACAATAGATTTACAGGATGCATATCTGCATATTCCGATTCATCCAGATCATTATCAGTTCCTGAGATTCTCTTTTCTGGACAAGCATTACCAGTTTGTGGCTCTACCGTTTGGCCTAGCTACAGCTCCAAGAATTTTTACAAAGGTTCTCGGTGCCCTTCTGTCTGTAATCAGAGAACAGGGTATTGTGGTATTTCCTTATTTGGACGATATCTTGGTACTTGCTCAGTCTTTACATTTAGCAGAATCTCATACGAATCGACTTGTGTTGTTTCTTCAAGATCATGGTTGGAGGATCAATTTACCAAAAAGTTCATTAATTCCTCAGTCAAGGGTAACCTTTCTGGGTTTCCAGATAGATTCAGTGTCCATGACTCTGTCTTTAACAGACAAGAGACGTCTAAAATTGATTTCAGCTTGTCGAAACCTTCAGTCACAATCATTCCCTTCGGTAGCCTTATGCATGGAAATTCTAGGTCTTATGACTGCTGCATCGGACGCGATCCCCTTTGCTCGTTTTCACATGAGACCTCTTCAGCTCTGTATGCTGAATCAATGGTGCAGGGATTACACAAAGATATCTCAATTAATATCTTTAAAACCGATTGTACGACACTCTCTAACGTGGTGGATAGATCACCATCGTTTAATTCAGGTGGCTTCTTTTGTGCTTCCGACCTGGACTGTAATTTCAACAGATGCAAGTCTCACAGGTTGGGGAGCTGTGTGGGGATCTCTGACGGCACAAGGAGTTTGGGAATCTCAGGAGGTGAGATTACCGATCAATATTTTGGAACTCCGTGCAATTTTCAGAGCTCTTCAGTCTTGGCCTCTTCTGAAGAGAGAATCGTTCATTTGTTTTCAGACAGACAATACATCAATCATCAAGGAGGGACTCACAGTCCTCTGGCTATGAAAGAAGTATCTCGAATTCTGGTTTGGGCGGAATCCAGCTCCTGTCTAATCTCTGCGGTTCATATCCCAGGTATAGACAATTGGGAAGCGGATTATCTCAGTCGCCAAACGTTGCATCCGGGCGAATGGTCTCTTCACCCAGAGGTATTTCTTCAGATTGTTCAAATGTGGGAGCTTCCAGAAATAGATCTGATGGCGTCTCATCTAAACAAGAAACTTCCCAGGTATCTGTCCAGATCCCGGGATCCTCAGGCGGAAGCAGTGGATGCATTATCACTTCCTTGGAAGTATCATCCTGCCTATATCTTTCCGCCTCTAGTTCTTCTTCCAAGAGTAATTTCCAAGATTCTGAAGGAATGCTCGTTTGTTCTGCTGATAGCTCCGGCATGGCCTCACAGGTTTTGGTATGCGGATCTTGTCCGGATGGCCTCTTGCCATCCGTGGACTCTTCCGCTAAGACCAGACCTTCTGTCGCAAGGTCCTTTTTTCCATCAGGATCTCAAATCCTTAAATTTAAAGGTATGGAGATTGAACGCTTGATTCTTGGTCAAAGAGGTTTCTCTGACTCTGTGATTACTACTATGTTACAGGCTCGTAAATCTGTATCCAGAGAGATATATTATAGAGTCTGGAAGACTTATATTTCTTGGTGTCTTTCTCATCATTTTTCTTGGCATTCTTTTAGAATTCCGAGAATTTTACAGTTTCTTCAGGATGGTTTAGATAAAGGTTTATCCGCAAGTTCTTTGAAAGGACAAATCTCTGCTCTTTCTGTTCTTTTTCACAGAAAGATTGTACAAAACAATGAATATCAGGAAGATTAGCAAGCTTTGGTTCGTATAAAACCTGTCATTAAGTCAATTTCTCCTCCTTGGAGTTTGAATTTGGTTCTGGGGGCTCTTCAAGCTCCTCCGTTTGAACCTATGCATTCATTGGACATTAAATTACTTTCTTGGAAAGTTTTGTTCCTTTTGGCGATCTCTTCTGCCAGAAGAGTCTTTGAATTATCTGCTCTTTCTTGTGAGTCTCCTTTTCTGATTTTTCATCAGGATAAGGCGGTGTTGCGAACTTCTTTTGAATTTTTACCTAAAGTTGTGAATTCCAACAACATTAGTAGAGAAATTGTGGTTCCTTCATTATGTCCTAATCCTAAGAATTCTAAGGAGAAATCGTTGCATTCTTTGGATGTTGTTAGAGCTTTGAAATATTATGTTGAAGCTACTAAGTCTTTCCGAAAGACTTCTAGTCTATTTGTTATCTTTTCCGGTTCTAGAAAAGGCCAGAAAGCTTCTGCCATTTCTTTGGCATCTTGGTTGAAATCTTTAATTCATCATGCCTATGTCGAGTCGGGTAAAACTCCGCCTCAAAGGATTACAGCTCATTCTACTATGTCAGTTTCTACTTCCTGGGCGTTTAGGAATGAAGCTTCGGTTGATCAGATTTGCAAAGCAGCAACTTGGTCCTCTTTGCATACTTTTACTAAATTCTACCATTTTGATGTATTTTCTTCTTCTGAAGCAGTTTTTGGTAGAAAAGTACTTCAGGCAGCGGTTTCAGTTTGAATCTTCTGTTTATGTTTTTCATTAAACTTTATTTTGGGTGTGGATTATTTTCAGCAGGAATTGGCTGTCTTTATTTTATCCCTCCCTCTCTAGTGACTCTTGCGTGGAAAGATCCACATCTTGGGTAGTCATTATCCCATACGTCACTAGCTCATGGACTCTTGCTAATTACATGAAAGAAAACATAATTTATGTAAGAACTTACCTGATAAATTCATTTCTTTCATATTAGCAAGAGTCCATGAGGCCCGCCCTTTTTTGTGGTGGTTATGATTTTTTTGTATAAAGCACAATTATTCCAATTCCTTATTTTATATGCTTTCGCACTTTTTTCTTATCACCCCACTTCTTGGCTAATCGTTAAACTGAATTGTGGGTGTGGTGAGGGGTGTATTTATAGGCATTTTAAGGTTTGGGAAACTTTGCCCCTACTGGTAGGAATGTATATCCCATACGTCACTAGCTCATGGACTCTTGCTAATATGAAAGAAATTAATTTATCAGGTAAGTTCTTACATAAATTATGTTTTTGTATATGCAGTCAAGATCCCTATAAGAAACTTTTCTCATTGCTACTTTTGAAGTTTTTGGAGCTCACTCTCCTGGCCTATGCTCTTCAGTAAGGCCACAAAGCTTCCGGTGGATTCTATGCTAATATGGCTGCAACTATCATTTGATGAAACCAGCTGTCCTCGGGACCTAGGCTGTCGCACAACCCCCCCCCCCCCCCATAGCTAAATTGCTGCTCTTGACCACTTCATATCATAAACGATGGAGGATGTTTCTTTAAAGGGACAGTCTACAATAAAATTGTTTAAAAAGATAGATAACGCCTTTACTACCCATTCCCCCGCTTTGCACAACCAACATTAATATATTAATATACTTTATAACATTTAAACCTCTAAATTTATGCCTGTTTCTAAGCCGCTATAGAAAGCCTCTTATCACATGCTTTTTTATTTGCTTTTCACAACAGGAGACTGCTAATTCATGTGAGCCATATAGATAACATTGTGTTCATGCCCGAGGAGTTATTTAAGATTTAGCACAACATAGTACTAAATGCAAGTCAATAGATAATAGTCATGTGATCAGGGGGCTGTCAGAAGATGCTTAGATACAAGGTAATCACAGAGGTAAAAAGTATATTAATATAACCAATTAACCATGTTGGTTGTGCAAAACTGGGGAATGGGTAATAAAGGGATTACCTATCTTTTGAAAAAAATAAAAATTCTATTGTAGACTGTCCCTTTAAAGCTGCAAATCCTGCTAATGGATTTTGAAGTGGGGATGCTTTGCAGTATATATAGTGTGATTCAACCCAGCCTGGAGGCATGCAGAAAAGTGCTCTCACGCAGTCTTTTACAGGAGTGATGTGTCATGAGTGGCAGAGGCCTGTTGACTATTATATGGATTCAGTAGGGGTTGATTCCTTGTTAAACATATGTCTGAATAAAGATATGCCATCTCATTTACCGTCCTGTGCCTTGAGGGATGCAACCGACCCTCAAGAGTGGAACATGGGACATCTAGAAAATTGAACAGATGATCTGGTGGACCTATGAGGCTGCCAGTGAGATTGAGATAGCCGGCTTGCTTTGGTGAGGTCAACGGTCAAGGACCCTAACCCTGGGACCCTGAATTGGCAACTACATGTTCGAACCACTACGATTCTTCCCAGACCACTTGGATTTGGCATATTGACTCTAAAGTTGAAGTTCTATATCTAGAGAACTACTAGAATTCGGTTTTGTGACCGGCCGGAGCCATTTGCAGTTCTACTAGGACATAGGTTTTGGAGAGCTGGTGTGGGGTAGGACCATTCAGGGTTTTTTTATAGGGGAAATTGCCTCATACTTATGGTAACCTACCTGGACTGTATATGGTGCCTCAATAAAAGATGGGACTTCCTATGAAGACTTTGTGGTCTGAAGCCTTAAGTTCTAAGTTAAATGCCAGTGTACTATAACCCAATTATTGTGTTCTTGAAACAGCCAAAACAGCTTTATAACATATGTAAACGTTTATATTACTAATGTTAGGCTTTAATACTAATGTATGAGATACATTTATACTCCTGCTGCCGTCCACCCTCCTTTTTAAAGTGTATATCAGTTTAACCTTTTTACATTTCAAATTTTGTAAGCTAGAGCTGTAGCTAGTGTCTAAGATATTTTCTAGAAGCACAAAAAGTCTTCTGCATCCATGGCGAATCATTACTATATGTCTCCTTTACTCAGGTTTTCATGTGATCTGTACAAGACATAGAAGTTGAAGTTTAATTTTTCTCTCTTTGCTATCACTCTGAGAGATAAAACAGAGTTCTAAAACCCATTACATTTTCTCTTTATTTTGTATTGTAATAGTTTAAAACCGTGGATTGTACTGAAGAAGACTGCACAAATTTTCCCCACTAGGTGGAAGCAAAGGTCCATATACAGATCCATAAGCGATATATAATTGTATGTGAGAATAGAATAGTTTTTCTTTTGTAATGTATAACAATAAGGTGACAGCTACTGCTCATGATGAATTACAGAGGTAACTTTGTTTTCTCTAGCAGACTAGCTCAAGAATTCCTAGACGTCTATACATATGATGGTCAAGAACAAATGCTAAGGTTCAAGAGTGGCCCTTATGAGTTTTATATGTTCAACCCCTCTACTATTTAGAGTTCCACCACTATAGACAGACTCATTTAGTTTCATATATTATTCTTAATGATGATATATAGTGAATTTGTTGGATCTTACCTTTATTCTGGGTCCAAGAGTTGCCCTTATGTTTTCTCATATTCCTCTTCCCCCTATTTTACCATTTAACATATTCTCATAGATTAGGTGACCCAAAAGTGGCTACTTATCTTCAATAGGGGTGTGTTTTTCCCTTTTTATCTTTAACACATATTAGGGGATCATCACATATTCTCATTAACATGCATGATTATTCTGTATTTTGTATGTTTAGAGAGTTGACTTGCTGATGTATGTTATGTAAAATATTGTATTATCTTCAATAATATATATATATAATTAAAAAAATAGAACCAATCCCTGATAGTATTGGTCTCACATCATCAAGGCATTTGGGTAACATTGGCAAATAGTTTATTATGGGTGTGATTATCATAAAGGAAATCAAATATTTATCACACCCAGTTCCATCTCATCAGCCAAAATCCCCCAAAGTTTTTGTTAAAATATCAATGTTGGGTTCCTTTGGCAATTCAACTCACACCTAGGAGTAGATTTATTAAATGCCGGGCGGACATGATTCGCTGTAGCGAATCATGTCTGCCCGACATCGCTAAATGTCGAGACAGCATATTCTGTCGGCATTTAACATTGCACAAGCATTTCTTGTGAAATGCATGTGCTATGCCTCCCCCTGCACATTTGCGGCCAATTGGCCGCTAGCAGGGGGTGTTAATCATCCGGATCGGACCACTGCTTCTTAACTTCAGTTTCTGGCTAAGCCAGAAACTTTGGGCAGAGACAGCAGAATCCGCTGGTTGTTAAATCTAGCCACTAATCTCAAGGCTATTTTAATAGTCAGCCCTATTAAAGGGACACTAAACCCAAAGATTCAGATAGAGCATTGTAATTTTAAGCAACTTTCTAATTTACTCCTATTATATTTCTTCGTTCTCTTGCTATCTTTATTTAAAAAGCAGGAATGTAAAGCTTAAGAGCCGGCCCATTTTTGGTTTAGAACCTGGGTTATGCTTGCTTATTGGTTTGCTAACTGTATCCACCAATAAGCAAACGCTATCCATGGTGTGAACCTAAAATGGGCTGGCTCCTAAGCTTTAAATTCCTACTTTTTAAATAAAGATAGCAAGAGAATGAATACAAATTGATAGTAGGAGTAAATTAGAAAGTTGCTTAAAATTGCATGCTCTATCTGAGTCATTAAAGAAAACATTTTGGTTTAGTATCCCTTTAAAGGGCCATTATACACTCATTTTTTCTTTGCATAAATGTTTTGTAGATGATCTATTTATAAAGCCCATAAAGTTTGTTTTTTAAAAAAATTTATAGTTTTGCTTATTTTTAAATAACATTGCTCTGATTTTCAGACTCCTACCCAAGCCCCAACGTTTTATTTGAATACCGTCAGCTACCTTCTCCAGCTTGCTCCTGTTTCTGTAAAGGGTCTTTTCATATGCAAAAGAAGGGGGAGGGGTGGAGTGTCTTATTTGCCACTTGCAGTGGGCTTTCCAACTGCCTTTTCAACAGAGCTAAACTGAAAGCTTCTAAGTACGTTTTTAAACCATTTTATACTGGATTTTTATATCAGTATCTGTGCATCTTATTCTTTATAGTAGTGTCTATTACATGCAGTTATATGAAAATGAGTACAGGTAGCCCTCAGTTTACGCCGGGGTTAGGTTCCAGAAGGAATGGTTGTAAATCGAAACCGTTGTAAACTGAAACCCAGTTTATAATGTAAGTCAATGGGAAGTGAGGGAGAAAGGTTCCAGGCCCCTCTCAAAATTGTCATCAGTAACACCTAATACATTATTTTTAAAGCTTTGAAATGAAGACTTTAAATGCTAAACAGCATTATAAACCTAATAAAATAATAACACAACGCAGAATATATACTTAAACTAAGTTAAATGAACAAAAACATTTGCTAAACAGCATTATAAACCTAATAAAATAATCACACAACACAGACTTCACTTGCATTTTTCTGCAAACAGTTCTTTCTATGCATTCCAATCTGGACTGATTTATAGACAGCAAGATCTTGTTCCTTTGAAATTTGCTCGATAGCTCAGGTCTGGTTAAACTGATTAATTTCAGCTTACTTGGCTTTGCTGCAACACAAGCGGACAGCTCCACCTACTGGCTATTTTAATAAATGCACTGCTTCTCAATGCTTTTTCAATAGCAGTCACATGACTGGAAAAAAAGGTTGTTATTCTGAAACTGTGTAAATTGAACCGTTGTAAAACGAGGGCCACCTGTATATACTGTCCCTTTAAGGCCTAGCTTAATGACCAGTGATTTTCTGCTGTAACTTTCTCAACACTAAACACTCAACATTGTTTACATTTTATTTACTCCAATCATTGGTCTGTAACTTAATAAGATTTTCTTCAACTCTTAGACGATAGACTTCTAGATAAGAGCCCCTAAATGATTAACTTGGTTTAACTTTGATTCAGTGTTAATCAACTCTAGTGCAATTACTCCATGAATATTGCAACCTCTCTTTGACTTGATGAACAATTCATAAAGGTTTTAGAGTAACTGAAAAAATGAATGCAATATTTAGCAGTTTATTGTTTATATTTTAGTGTAAGAAAACACAAACCAGAATGTCAAGCTAAGACTTTTATACCAGGTTGTTTTGCCCTTTACACAGGCAATCTGACAAAACAAACAAAATGCAACCATAACTTATATAAGCAGTACCAAGAGATCATAGCTAGCTATGGTTGGTTGCTTTCTACTGTTGCCAGCAAAAAAAAAGTCTCACATCCTAGTAGATATTCTTGCATTTCTTCAGCCTCATAGAATGGAAAATTGGAAAAAAACTTTTATCTTATCTTTTGGAAATCTTATATAAGAAGAGCTTAGTTCCCCAAAAATATACATTCCCCCCCAACCCCATATGCCCATCTAAAAACGTATTTATTCCTCTAACAAAGACAGGCTAAGGCAGAGTTCATCAGATATGTCATAAAGTACCACCAGCAAACTAAGAGATCCATATTTCCTAGCATAGGTTCAGGTGATTACTATCTGTGCTCATATTGTTGTACCACGTTATCATGCAGAGTATCTGTACACTGATCATAAGAACAATGTGCTGCACGATCAAATTGTAGATGATTTATTTATCCTGCATGTCTTTATGGATCTCAGCAGTAAATCGGGTACATCATAGTACCAATTTTAGAAGCATATATTGGCACATTATGTGCAGATTAAAAACTGTTGTACAACTGGAGATACGCTTTATTTAATTTGTATTAGATTGCGCGGTTGAGCAGTCAAAAACCTTGTGTAATTAATTAAATAATTACCCTGTAGAAACGTCATAAAAGCATTATTTTCAAACATATGTGGAGTGCGATTATGTAATTGTGCACATGCACACATTGAGGTAGCAAATCTCGACAGAACACCTGCTCCTTAGTGGCACCGCTTCAGTCTCTGTCAGCTGGTGGTTACTTTAGTGTCCTGGGCCCAGGGATGACCACTCCAGTCTAGACTGGGTTACTTACTACTAGTGCTGGCGACGGCTCAGGCTCTCAGCAGAGAGAGCGAAAAGATATATTTTATACCATTACCACTGCGCTTTGGGTGCTGTTTGTTAAAAGTTAAAGTGAATGTAAATCATATGCTTTCTAATGAACATTATTAATTCCTAATATACTTGCAATGTAAACCGCAATATTTATTTTGGAAAATAAGCATCTTGTGATATTATAATTTAATTTATAACTTATCTACGTCTTGAACGCCAACTCCTCCCATCCTTGACTTCCGGTATTGCTTATAGAGCAGTCCCTCCTACTCTCTTACGTAGGCTTGAAGCGCGCTCCCGAGGAGACAACAATTTGCGCATGCGTTTTGAAACAGCTGTTAATATGCGCCGCAATCCCTAATAAAGTTATTATCCCCTAAACCGCCGCTCCCAGACCCCGCCGCGACCTAATAAAGTTATTAACCCCTAAACCGCCGCTCCCGGACACCGCCGCCATCTACCTTAGCTACCCCGGCACCATCTACCCCATCTACCCCGCCGCCATCTACCCCATCTACCCCGCCGCCAGCTACCTTAGCTACCCCGCCGCCAGCTACCCCATCTACCACGCCGACATCTACCCCGCCGACATCTACCCCGCCGACATCTACCCCGCCGACATCTACTCCATCTACCCCGCCGACATCTACCCCTCCGACATCTACCTTAGCTACCCCGCCGACATCTACCCCATCTACCCCGCCGACATCTACCCCATCTACCCCGCCGACATCTACCCCATCTACCCCGCCGACATCTACCTTAGCTACCCCGCCGACATCTACCCCATCTACCCCGCCGACATCTACCCCATCTACCCCGCTGACATCTACCCCATCTACCCCGGCGCCATCTACCCCGCCGCCATCTACCCCGCCGCCATCTACCCCACCTACCCCGCCGCCATCTACCTTAGCTACCCCATCTACCCTGCCGCCATCTACCCCATCTACCCCGCCGCTATCTACCTTAGCTACCCCGCCGCCATCTACCTTACCTACCCCCTAAAGTGAGCTCCTACCCCGCCGCCATATCTATTTTAAAAATATTAACCCTGCTATATTAACTATATTAACCTTAATTATATTAGGGTTAATATCGTTATTATATTATATATAGTATAATAACCCTATCTAACTCTAACATCCCTAACTAAATTCTTATTAAAATAAATCTAATTAATATTAATATTATTAACTACAATATTCCTTTTTAAAATCTAAATACTTACCTATAAAATAAACCCTAAGATAGCTACAATATAATTAATAATTACATTGTAGCGATTTTAGGGTTTATATTTATTTTACAGGCAACTTTGTATTTATTTTAACTAGGTACAACAGCTATTAAATAGTTATTTACTATTTAATAGCTACCTAGTTAAAATAATTACCAATTTACCTGTAAAATAAATCCTAACCTAAGTTACAAATACACCTACACTATCAATAAATTAAATAAACTACAAATATCTAAACTAAAATACAATAAATTAAACTAAACTAAATTACCAAAAAAAAAAAAACACTAAATTACAAAAAATAAAAAAAAGATTACAAGATTTTTAAGCTAATTACACCTATTCTAAGCCCCCTAACAAAATAATAAAGCCCCCCAAAATAAAAAAAAATTCCCTGCCCTATTCTAAATTAAAAAATTACAACCCACCACCCACATACCCCTATTCTAAACCCACCCAAACCCCCCTTAAATAAACCTAACACTACCCCCCTGAAGATCTCCCTACCTTGTATTCACCCAGCTGGGCAGAACTCTTCATCCGATCCGGGCGATGTCCAATCAAGCGGCAGACAAGTCTTCTTCCATCCGGCGATGTCTTCAATCAAGCAGCAGTGAAGTCTTCTTCCATTCGGCGATGTCTTCAAGCAAAGCGGCATCTTCAATCTTCTTTCTTCGCTCCTCCGCCGCGGAGCATCCATCCGGCACGAAGACTAAACGAGGAATGAGGTACCTTTAAATGACGTCATCCAAGATGGCGTCCGTCGAATTCCGATTGGCTGATAGGATTCTATCAGCCAATCGGAATTAAGGTAGAGAAATCTGATTGGCTGATTGAATCAGCCAATCAGATTAACTTGAATCTGATTGGCTGATTCAATCGGCCAATCAGATTTTTCTACCTTAATTCCGATTAGCTGATAGAATCCTATCAGCCAATCGGAATTCGACGGACGCCATCTTGGATGAAGTCATTTAAAGGTACCTCATTCCTCGTTTAGTCTTCGTGCCAGATGGATGCTCCGCGGCGGAGGAGCGAAGAAAGAAGATTGAAGATGCCGCTTTGCTTGAAGACATCGCCGGATGGAAGAAGAGTTCACCTGGATGGAAGAAGACTTCTTTTCCGCTTCATTGAAGACATCGCCGGATGGAAGAAGACTTGTCTGCCGCTTGATTGGACATTGCCCGGATCGGAAGAAGAGTTCTGCCCAGCTGGGTGAATACAAGTTAGGGAGATCTTCAGGGGGGTAGTGTTAGGTTTATTTAAGGGGGGTTTGGGTGGGTTTAGAATAGGGGTATGTGGGTGGTGGGTTGTAAGAAAAACAGAGGGCGATAAGAAACATTTCTAACTGTAGGAGTGATCCAGTAAAAAGGATGCTGGTTATAGCCAATTCGCAACAGAATACACAGCTGAGAAGTTTAATAGTTATACCAAGATCTCAGTCTTGTCGGCTTTCCGGTATGTGTCCAATGTAGGTGACAATTATGGTTCATCTACCCAGAAGCCATATGTGTTATCTCTGGTCCGTTTAACCCACTCCACATTTTAGAGGCTTATAACCCCTATTTGTATTAGCGAACCACAGCTTATCACATCTGGGCAGGGAGGCAGAATACAATATATAAACAAGCACCTCTAGGACATATAATGGGTATAAACCCTGTAACGATACCTGCATGATAGAAAAGCAAGCAGTTTAAACATGAGGAGGTAAAACACATAAACATAGAACTCAGTATCTCATGTTAACTAAATAACGGGCTCTTTAACTGATGTCTCTGATCAGAGCTAAGTAGCTCCCCACCAAGTTCGTATCGTTTAGCCCACTCCACTCCTTAACAGATTATGACCCACATCAACAATATGCTTCTCTCCGGGGCCTGTGAAAATAGTCATTGGTTGACCCTGGGTAATTGGAGAGCAGAAAGAGCATGTAGTGTCTACCTCAAAAGGAACAAGGAATGTCCGGTGGAAATCCCCCAAACTGGAAACCGGGTAGCTGGTCCTGTCAGCGGAGGTATCGGGGCCAAATAGTCAGCAGGAAGGAGCGATCTCTCAAAGCCGACGGCAGTGGGTATGCGACCAACCCCAGAAGCCACTCCGAATCTCACCATAGACACAGTTCTCTCCGGTCCGTGTCTAGGAACAGACCGGATGGGCGGCACACAAGCGCCAGGGTCGAGCAGCATCTTCTTCTCTGTGCAGCTGTGTGGGGTAGTGATTAGCATCGCTGCTTCAGCCGTACTAACGCCTGGGTCTCCATTTTGCATTCCAGTCTGGATGTGTAGATCAGGCTTGCCATTCTCCCCATATATGAGGGCAGCTGGATTTAGGGTCTCGGTTATCAGATCGGCTAGTGAAAGCACCTCATCTGTGTCCACGCGGCTGCTTATATGCTTTTCAGGTCTAGATGGGCACCTAGAAGTTGCGTCACATGCGGAGCCGGCCTACTAAGCAATCCATGGATTGTGTCAGTTTATGTGGGAATACTTCCCTCATCTGCTGTCTAAAATCGCCCATTTGAGTAGCGATCTGTTGCAGGAGATCACGTTCCCAGCTTTTAATCAACTGGTCAGACTGCATGGCTTGTGAACAGCTTGAATTGATCTGAGCCGCCATTATAAGCAGTGCGAGTATTAAACCTAGGATAGCAGCACACCTCCGTTTGAATTACTTAACTCTCTCCAGTGTTCTTGGGTATAAGATAAGTCTCCTAATAAGGCATTACGGTCCATTTTCGCAAAATATCTGCCATTATTGCATATTAAAGTCAGGAGCTCCTGTAAGACACGTCTAGTCACATCGGCAGTTAGCTCCGCCCCCTAGTTTAGTTTAATTTATTGTATTTTAGTTTAGATATTTGTAGTTTATTTAATTTATTGATAGTGTAGGTGTATTTGTAACTTACAGTATACACAATAGTTAAAACGATAAATATAGATATGTCCACAGCACTGTGTCTTTCAAAGATGCTTTATTCTCTGTACATTACAGGTATACAAACAGCGACGTTTCGAGTGTTGCCACTCTTACTCATGCTAGTTACAAAGTATCAACTTGCAACAATTTAAAACCCTCAGTTTGGCGCCAACCACTCAATTAGGTGGATCTGCTGCCCTCTACTGTCAATTTGTGATTAACACATTAAAAACATTTCTAATTACATGATAATATGTAACTAAAACTTAAACTTGATGTTTGCTTAAACACAGATTATTTCTTTCATGTTATCTGTTCTTACATTTCACAACTATGCAGGATCAGATTTTAAATTTTAAACAGTAAATATTTTTAAGCGATTTCTCACACAGTTATACTTTAAACAGTAATATCACAAAGTTATACTATAACAGTAAAGAATTACACTATAGTTAGTGGAGTTATACTATAAATAGTAAAGAATTTTGTACTATCGTTAGTAAAGAATGTTTCAAATCATATTGCAACAAAAATTTTTACAAAAAATATATTGCAAGGGAAATTTTTACAAAAAAATTGACCAATCAAAATCTCTATTAAGCCCATATGGCTCCATACTTCCCATTTAAAAAATCCAAAACATTTCCTTTTGTTTTAATATCTTTTCCCTATCACTCCCATTTCTCTGTGGACCCACACTATCAATCACTTGCCACCTTAATTGGCTTATCTGGTGGCCACATTTTAGAAAATGATAGGACACAGGGGCTTCAGTATTCTTGCACCTTATGTTTGAGCGATGCTGACATATCCTATCTCTGATCATACGGGTAGTTTCCCCTATGTAGATCAGAGAACAGGAACATTTTATGAGATAGATTACATACTTAGACTTACATGTGTAATAATCTCTTATCTCATATTTTTTCCCATTTCTTGGGTGATAGAAATATTTTCCTTTTCTAGCTCATGCAGCCCAGGCATGGGAAAGATCCTCTACTTTTATTACCAATAAATGCCTGTCCCTCTCGTTTCTTTGAGCCTACATCTGTGTTCGTTAGCTGATCTCTCAGATTTCTTACTCTTTTGTATGCCATTAATGGTGGATTTTTAAATATTTCTATATATTTATTGCATTCGCTCAACACATGCCAGTGTCTATTTACAATACGTTTTACTTCCTCACTTACTGAGCTGTACTGAGTGACCAAAACCAATTTGTCATCTGTTTTTCTCTTTACCAAACTTTGTTCCTTTGACCTTACTTTATCTATGTGTTTATCTATAATCTTCCTAGGATATCCTCTATCTAGGAATTTTTGCTGCATCTCCCTTAATCTAATCTCTTTAGTTACTGGATTAGTGACTATTCTGTCCACTCTTAGAAGTTGACTCTTTGGTAGTGAGTTCAATAACCCTTTAGGATGGAAGCTTTTATAGTTTAATAGTGTGTTCCTGTCTGTCTCCTTGCTATAGATATCAAAAGTTAGCTTTTTTCCTTCTTTAATTACTCTTGTATCTAGGAAAGTTACTGTCTCCTCACTCCACTCTACTGTAAATTCTAGTCCTTGGACTGCCCCATTAATTTCTTTCACAAATTCCAATAGGGACTCAACGCTGCCCCACCATATGCCAAACACATCATCTATGAACCGCCACCAGGTGGCGCCATATTTTCTAAATTTATCATTTTCATAGACTATTCTCTCCTCTATTTCGTTCATGAATAGGTTGGCATATGATGGGGCAACGTTGGTCCCCATTGCTGTACCATTAACTTGAATATACCAGTCATCCTGGAACATGAAGTGATTCCAATAGAGGATAAGCCTCAATAATTCTTCTATAAATTCTACCTGCAAAACAGAGCATTTCTTGTTCAATTTACACACCTTTTTGATTATTCCTATCCCAGTTTCATGCTTAATAGCCGTGTAGAGGCTTTTTACATCCATTGTATATAGTAGGAACTTTTCAGATTCAAAATACAGATCTTTGGCCTTATTTAGGAAATCATGATGATATCTGCCTTACCTCAGGCTGTAAAATCTTATCTAGAAATGTGGAGATATTTGTTAAAGCTGAATTGACACTTGAGACTATGGGCCTCCCTGGTGGTCTAGCTAGATCTTTATGTACCTTTGGTACAGTATAGAAGATAGGGTTCTTAGGTTCCTTATTAAATAAATAGTCTTTCAACTTTTTATCAATTAATTTATTTTCAAATGCTTTATTTAGGATTATTTCAACCTCTTTTTGTATTTTGCTTACCGGATTATAATTGATCTTTACATAAGTATCCTTATCCTCAAGCTGACTTAATATTTCATTTATATAGTACACTTTATCTAGTACCACGGTTGCCCCGCCCTTATCTGCTTTTTTAATTGTCACCTCATTAGATTTTTTCTTCAAAGTTTTTATTGCACCAAATTCATCTTTAATTAGATTTACCTCTGTGTTTTTAATCTTATAGGACACCTTTAGATTTTTCTTCTCACTATTATGTTTCAATCTCCCTATATCATTACATACCAAACTTATAAATGTATTTACACTGTGGTTAGTAGATGTGGGATTAAACATACTTCTATTTTTCAATGCTAGTTCTTTAAATTTCCAATCTGTTTCAACACCTCGTGTATCAGACTCAGTATAAACATTTTCATGGAACCATGTTTTTAACCTAATATTCCTAAAAAACCTTTGTAAATCTTTATTCAATTCAAAAAAATTTGTACTAGAATATGGACAGAATGAAAGTCCTTTTTCCAAAAGTCTTAATTCAATTTCAGTTAGTTCTTTCCCAGATACACTCTCCCGGTAAGGTAATCAGTTTCGTCCCTCTGAAATTTTTGCCGTTTTCTTTCTTTAATTGTTTTCTCCAATTCTGCTGTCTTACTTTTAACTTGGCTAATCAGTTTCTCCCACTCGTCTGCTGACAGTGTTTTTAGCAAGTCCTCTCTGCTTTGCTTAATTTTTGTTTCCTGGATTGCTATTTCTTCCAGTAGCGATTCCACTGTCAGAACCATAATATCGTAGGAACATTTGTTAATGATGGATTCAAACTTATCACAGTAATCCTTTTTATCTCTCAGAAGTGTGGGGCAAATGCTCATCCTGAGCCCTCTGGGTATCCTTTTCACCCTATAGTATTCTGATAGCGTGCTCACAGATTCCACTTTGTATTTTTGTAGGTCATTTGTTCAAATTCTTTACTTAAATTTTCTGCAGGTGCTGCATGTAAGAAATCCCTTGATCCCTTAGCCAGGGCTGTGATCCTTGCTGCGTCCAGTTCTGTATAAGCAAACAACTTCGTACCTTCTGTAATTTTACTTTCCATTTTGTAACAACTCCTATTGCACGTACTAGGCAGACTTCATCCAACAGTATACACAATAGTTAGTACAGCAACTCAGGAGTGTAGTGCACGTGAAGACAGGGTCCTGCCAAGTACCCCCTATTCCAACGATAAATATAGATATGTCCACAGCACTGTGACTTTCAAAGATGCTTTATTCTCTGTACATTACAGGTATACAAACAGCGACGTTTCGAGTGTTGCCACTCTTACTCATGCTAGTTACAAAGTATCAACTTGCAACAATTTAAAACCCTCATTTGAACAAATGACCTAAAAAAATACAAAGTGGAATCTACATGTGAGCACGCTATCAGAATACTATAGGGTGAAAAGGATACCCAGAGGGCTCATGATGAGCATTTGCCCCACACTTCTGAGAGATAAAAAGGATTACTGTGATAAGTTTGAATCCATCATTAACAAATGTTCCTACGATATTATGGTGCTGACAGTGGAATAGCTACTGGAAGAAATAGCAATCCAGGAAACAAAAATTAAGCAAAGCAGAGAGGACTTGCTAAAAACACTGTCAGCAGACGAGTGGGAGAAACTGATTAGCCAAGTTAAAAGTAAGACAGCAGAATTGGAGAAAACAATTAAAGAAAGAAAACGGCAAAAATTTCAGAGGGACGAAACTGATTACCTTACCGGGAGAGTGTATAAGTGGAGAAGCGATCACCATAGCAACGTAAACAACAGCTATGGAAGTTACAGAAGAGGAGGAAATCGGAGAACCAATAGAAACCAGGAACGAGGATCGCAACCGGAAGTGGTAATAGGCACGTCATATGCCGAATCGGAGGACTCCTCCCCTTTAGATTCCAGCAACGACGGAGGCAACATAGAGGTGGAAAGAAGCACCGCAAGTGGAAGAAACAGGGGGAGAGGAGGACCGAGAAGATCAAGCCGGAGGGGGAGACCATACCATTACCAGTAACCGAGAAGGAGAACTTAACATCAGACACAGGTATTGAGGAAAGGACTGAGCCTAAAGATGGGGTAAGATCAGAACATACCACTGTCCTTAATATATCTGGGAAAGAACTAACTGAAATTGAATTAAGACTTTTGGAAAAAGGACTTTCATTCTGTCCATATTCTAGTACAAATTTTTTTGAATTGAATAAAGATTTACAAAGGTTTTTTAGGAATATTAGGTTAAAAACATGGTTCCATGAAAATGTTTATACTGAGTCTGATACACGAGGTGTTGAAACAGATTGGAAATTTAAAGAACTAGCATTGAAAAATAGATTTATGTTTAATCCCACATCTACTAACCACAGTGTAAATACATTTATAAGTTTGGTATGTAATGATATAGGGAGATTGAAACATAATAGTGAGAAGAAAAATCTAAAGGTGTCCTATAAGATTAAAAACACAGAGTTAAATCTAACTAAAGATGAATTTGGTGCAATAAAAACTTTGAAGAAAAAATCTAATGAGGTGACAATTAAAAAAGCAGATAAGGGCGGGGCAACCATGGTACTAGATAAAGTGTACTATATAAATGAAATATTAAGTCAGCTTGAGGATAAGGATACTTATGTAAAGATCAATTATAATCCGGTAAGCAAAATACAAAAAGTGGTTGAAATAATCCTAAATAAAGCATTTGAAAATAAATTAATTGATAAAAAGTTGAAAGACTATTTATTTAATAAGGAACCTAAGAACCCTATCTTCTATACTGTACCAAAGGTACATAAAGATCTAGCTAGACCACCAGGGAGGCCCATAGTCTCAAGTGTCAATTCAGCTTTAACAAATATCTCCACATTTCTAGATAAGATTTTACAGCCTGAGGTAAGGCAGATATCATCATGATTTCCTAAATAAGGCCAAAGATCTGTATTTTGAATCTGAAAAGTTCCTACTATATACAATGGATGTAAAAAGCCTCTACACGGCTATTAAGCATGAAACTGGGATAGGAATAATCAAAAAGGTGTGTAAATTGAACAAGAAATGCTCTGTTTTGCAGGTAGAATTTATAGAAGAATTATTGAGGCTTATCCTCTATTGGAATCACTTCATGTTCCAGGATGACTGGTATATTCAAGTTAATGGTACAGCAATGGGGACCAACGTTGCCCCATCATATGCCAACCTATTCATGAACGAAATAGAGGAGAGAATAGTCTATGAAAATGATAAATTTAGAAAATATGGCGCCACCTGGTGGCGGTTCATAGATGATGTGTTTGGCATATGGTGGGGCAGCGTTGAGTCCCTATTGGAATTTGTGAAAGAAATTAATGGGGCAGTCCAAGGACTAGAATTTACAGTAGAGTGGAGTGAGGAGACAGTAACTTTCCTAGATACAAGAGTAATTAAAGAAGGAAAAAAGCTAACTTTTGATATCTATAGCAAGGAGACAGACAGGAACACACTATTAAACTATAAAAGCTTCCATCCTAAAGGGTTATTGAACTCACTACCAAAGAGTCAACTTCTAAGAGTGGACAGAATAGTCACTAATCCAGTAACTAAAGAGATTAGATTAAGGGAGATGCAGCAAAAATTCCTAGATAGAGGATATCCTAGGAAGATTATAGATAAACACTTAGATAAAGTAAGGTCAAAGGAACAAACTTTGGTAAAGAGAAAAACAGATGATAAATTGGTTTTGGTCACTCAGTACAGCTCAGTAAGTGAGGAAGTAAAACGTATTGTAAATAGACACTGGCATGTGTTGAGCGAATGCAATAAAGATATAGAAATATTTAAAAATCCACCATTAATGGCATACAAAAGAGTAAGAAATCTGAGAGATCAGCTAACGAACACAGATGTAGGCTCAAAGAAACGAGAGAGACAGGCATTTATTGGTAATAAAAGTAGAGGATCTTTCCCATGCCTGGGCTGCATGAGCTATAAAAGGAAAATATTTCTATCACCCAAGAAATGGGAAAAAATATGAGATAAGAGATTATTACACATGTGAGTCTAAGTATGTAATCTATCTCATAAAATGTTCCTGTTCTCTGATCTACATAGGGGAAACTACCTGTATGATCAGAGATAGGATATGTCAGCATCGCTCAAACATAAGGTGCAAGAATACTGAAGCCCCTGTGTCCTATCATTTTTGAAAATGTGGCCACCAGATAAGCCAATTAAGGTGGCAAGTGATTGATAGTGTGGGTCCACAGAGAAATGGGAGTGATAGGGAAAAGATATTAAAACAAAAGGAAATGTTTTGGATTTTTGAAATGGGAAGTATGGAGCCATATGGGCTTAATAGAGATTTTGATTGGTCAATTTGTTTGTAAAAATTTCCCTTGCAATATATTTTTTGTAAAACATTTTGTTGCAATATGATTTGAAACATTCTTTACTAACGATAGCACAAAATTCTTTACTATTTATAGTATAACTCTTCACTAACTATAGTGTAATTCTTTACTGTTATAGTATAACTTTGTGATATTACTGTTTAAAGTATAACTGTGTGAGAAATCGCATAAAAATATTTACTGTTTAAAATTTAAAATATGATCCTGCATAGTTGTGAAATGTAAGAACAGATAACATGAAAGAAATAATCTGTGTTTAAGCAAACATCAAGTTTAAGTTTTAGTTACATATTATCATGTAATTAGAAATGTTTTTAATGTGTTAATCACAAATTGACAGTAGAGGGCAGCAGATCCACCTAATTGAGTGGTTGGTGCCAAACTGAGGCCTAGATTTGGAGTTCGGCGGTAGCCGTCAAAACCAGCGTTAGAGGCTCCTAACGCTGGTTTTGGCCGCCCGCTGGTATTTGGAGTCAGTGATTAAAGGGTCTAACGCTCACTTTTCAGCCGCGACTTTTCCATACCGCAGATCCCCCTACGCCATTTGCGTAGCCTATCTTTTCAATGGGATCTTTCTAACGCCGGTATTTAGAGTCGTTTCCAAAGTGAGCGTTAGAGCTCTAACGACAAGATTCCAGCCGCCTGAAAATAGCAGGAGTTAAGAGCTTTCTGGCTAACGCCGGTTCATAAAGCTCTTAACTACTGTACCCTAAAGTACACTAACACCCATAAACTACCTATGTACCCCTAAACCGAGGTCCCCCCACACCGCCGCCACTCGATTAAAATTTTTAACCCCTAATCTGCCGACCGCCACCTACGTTATATTTATGTACCCCTAATCTGCTGCCCCTAACCCCGCCGACCCCTGTATTACATTTATTAACCCCTAACTTGCCCCCCACAACGTCGCCGCCAGCTACTTAAAATAATTAACCCCTAATCTTCCGACCGCAAATCGCCGCCACCTACGTTATCCCTATGTACCCCTAATCTGCTGCCCCTAACATCGCCGACCCCTATATAATATTTATTAACCCCCTAATCTGCCCCCCTCAACGTCGCCGACACCTGCCTACACTTATTAACCCCTAATCTGCCGAGCGGACCTGAGCGCTACTATAATAAATGTATTAACCCCTAATCCGCCTCACTAACCCTATCATAAATAGTATTAACCCATAATCTGCCCTCCCTAACATCGCCGACACCTAACTTCAATTATTAACCCCTAATCTGCCGACCGGAGCTCACCGCTATTCTAATAAATGTATTAACCCCTAAAGCTAAGTCTAACCCTAACACTAACACCCCCCTAAGTTAAATATAATTTAAATCTAACGAAATAAATTAACTCTTATTAAATAAATTATTCCTATTTAAAGCTAAATACTTACCTGTAAAATAAATCCTAATATAGCTACAATATAAATTATAATTATATTATAGCTATTTTAGGATTAATATTTATTTTACAGGCAACTTTGTAATTATTTTAACCAGGTACAATAGCTATTAAATAGTTAAGAACTATTTAATAGTTACCTAGTTAAAATAATAACAAATTTACCTGTAAAATAAATCCTAACCTAAGTTATAATTAAACCTAACACTACCCTATCAATAAAATAATTAAATAAACTACCTACAATTACCTACAATTAACCTAACACTACACTATCAATAAATTAATTAAACACAATTCCTACAAATAAATACAATTAAATAAACTAGCTAAAGTACAAAAAATAAAAAAAAACTAAGTTACAGAAAATAAAAAAATATTTACAAACATAAGAAAAATATTACAACAATTTTAAACTAATTACACCTACTCTAAGCCCCCTAATAAAATAACAAAGCCCCCCAAAATAAAAAATTCCCTACCCTATTCTAAATTAAAAAAGTTACAAGCTCTTTTACCTTACCAGCCCTGAACAGGGCCCTTTGCGGGGCATGCCCCAAGAATTTCAGCTCTTTTGCCTGTAAAAAAAAACATACAATACCCCCCCCCCAACATTACAACCCACCACCCACATACCCCTAATCTAACCCAAACCCCCCTTAAATAAACCTAACACTAAGCCCCTGAAGATCTTCCTACCTTGTCTTCACCATCCAGGTATCACCGATCCGTCCTGGCTCCAACATCTTCATCCAACCCAAGCGGGGGTTGGCGATCCATAATCCAGTCCAGAAGAGGCTCCAAAGTCTTCCTCCTATCCGGCAAGAAGAGGACATCCGGACCGGCAAACATCTTCTCCAAGCGGCATCTTCGATCTTCTTCCATCCGGAGCGAAGCGGCAGGATCCTGAAGACATCCAGCGCGGAACATCCATCCGGACCGACGACTGAACGACGAATGACTGTTCCTTTAAGGGACGTCATCCAAGATGGCGTCCCTCGAATTCCGATTGGCTGATAGGATTCTATCAGCCAATCGGAATTAAGGTAGGAATTTTCTGATTGGCTGATGGAATCAGCCAATCAGAATCAAGTTCAATCCGATTGGCTGATCCAATCAGCCAATCAGATTGAGCTCGCATTCTATTGGCTGTTCCGATCAGCCAATAGAATGCGAGCTCAATCTGATTGGCTGATTGGATCGGCCAATCGGATTGAACTAGATTCTGATTGGCTGATTCCATCAGCCAATCAGAAAATTCCTACCTTAATTCCGATTGGCTGATAGAATCCTATCAGCCAATCGGAATTCGAGGGACGCCATCTTGGATGACGTCCCTTAAAGGAACAGTCATTCGTCGTTCAGTCGTCGGTCCGGATGGATGTTCCGCGCTGGATGTCTTCAGGATCCTGCCGCTTCGCTCCGGATGGAAGAAGATCGAAGATGCCGCTTGGAGAAGATGTTTGCCGGTCCGGATGTCCTCTTCTTGCCGGATAGGAGGAAGACTTTGGAGCCTCTTCTGGACCGGATTATGGATCGCCAACCCCCGCTTGGGTTGGATGAAGATGTTGGAGCCAGGACGGATCGGTGATACCTGGATGGTGAAGACAAGGTAGGAAGATCTTCAGGGGCTTAGTGTTAGGTTTATTTAAGGGGGGTTTGGGTTAGATTAGGGGTATGTGGGTGGTGGGTTGTAATGTTGGGGGGGGGGGGTATTGTATGTTTTTTTTTACAGGCAAAAGAGCTGAACTTCTTGGGGCATGCCCCGCAAAGGGCCCTGTTCAGGGCTGGTAAGGTAAAAGAGCTTGTAACTTTTTTAATTTAGAATAGGGTAGGGAATTTTTTATTTTGGGGGGCTTTGTTATTTTATTAGGGGGCTTAGAGTAGGTGTAATTAGTTTAAAATTGTTGTAATATTTTTCTTATGTTTGTAAATATTTTTTTATTTTCTGTAACTTAGTTCTTTTTTATTTTTTGTACTTTAGCTAGTTTATTTAATTGTATTTATTTGTAGGAATTGTGTTTAATTAATTTATTGATAGTGTAGTGTTAGGTTAATTGTAGGTAATTGTAGGTAGTTTATTTAATTATTTTATTGATAGGGTAGTGTTAGGTTTAATTATAACTTAGGTTAGGATTTATTTTACAGGTAAATTTGTTATTATTTTAACTAGGTAACTATTAAATAGTTCTTAACTATTTAATAGCTATTGTACCTGGTTAAAATAATTACAAAGTGGGGGGCGGAGCCTACAGCTGTAGAGACAGGACGTGTCTTGTGGGAGCTCCTGGTTCTTCTATAGAGTTTTATGCTATATTTTGTTGATTTTCCTCTACAAAATTCCTCAACCTGTAGATGGGGGCCAGAGGATTACTACAAGATTCAAGAAATTGACAATCCTGGGGGAAACTCTCTGGATTGACCTCTCTGTTTAAGTTCTGCAGCTAGGCCTCAAGGCTGTCGCATTCATACAGTGTCTGACAGTTTTTGGAGCCGGGGCTTTTGCATATTCCCCCCCCTGGGAGACTGGGGTTACGAGTAGTACTATTTACTACACATCATTCATACATACATCTACCTGTTTAACAACATGGAACCTGACACAGCTATACCAATCGAGGAGATTTGTAATCTCTTAAACGAACATTTCTTACAGCTCATGGAAAAGATGGCGGCAGCATGGGCTTACGAAGAAAACCTTGCTAACACTGAGCCCGCTTTAATGAATACCAAACGAGCAGGGGACCCCAAGCCCTTCACACACTACGGGTATCTGAGCTCGCCTGCAACACAGCAAGACAGCGGAACCTTACTAAACAAGGTGCTGAAGATTGGTAAAGGGGACCCAGAGAGGACTGTCGCATGTATCTCCCCAACAGCCGGGCAGGGGTTGGATCCTGCTTTCACACACAGTGGAGAGACAGATACCACTAAATTTGGAGCGGTCCCTATAATGCAGAACCCCCCACCGACTACAGGCACTCACTCAGCACAGCAGCAACGGTCCGCAATGGGTGGTAACCCTACGCTGCATAGGGGGTCAGTTGCTGGGAGGAAGAGGACACTTGTGGGGACTATATCTGCGCGAGTTGGCACTGCTCCGTCACCTCAGATGCCCCGGCCTCAGACAGCCAGAATGAGAGTGACCCGCCAAGTTGCGCGGATAGTTCGGCAACACGGGTCAAGCTTTAAAGCAATTTGTACCTCTGTGACACCCCCCGGATTGAAGGTCCGGAGTGGTCGTGGAGACAAGCTGGCGGTATTTAGCCGGCAGGCAGTGTTCCGGGGGGGCCATTGGGGAGGCTGGATCAGTCCCTGGGGATGCCTGAGTCACTCACTACACGGAGGTTTGCTGACAGTGACTAAGAACAAGTCTAAGAACACTTCTGGTAACAAAGACTCTGCACATGGAAGCCTGCTTTACAAAGCCGGTATAGGTTGAGGCCATTTATGCTATGGATTGTCCTTCGGGCTCTTACAGATCCCCCATATCATAGGCCACAGGCTCTCAGCATCAAATGTTTATGTTTCTGGGTATGGACCGGTCTGACCATTGTCTGCAGGACTTTCTAACGATTAATCACTTGATATTCGTGCCTGGCATAATGTTAGTCTGTCTTACCTTTTTTACAGCCTACAATATGTAATATACAATATACTGTTGACATACAGATATTTCATAACGCTTACTATGAACTGAAGGTACACAATTTATTAGAGTTACACAGATGTTCTCAGCCTTTCCTATAATCCTCAGAGGTCTATGCATATCCATGTGCTTATTTCTGTACATTTTTAATGTTTGTGTCTGTTCCTAATTTCGTAATAGGTGTGCCATTATCCCTGTCAGCTTGAGGCAGTCAGTTCTGTCAACCTACTAACAGGACTATATGTTATTATTTATGATAGTTGGGTAAACCCCCCCCCCTTTTAATATTCAGCAACGTGTAGTCAGTTATTATTTCTGCATAGGGTTCCAAACATAGCATATTTGCCTTGTTAATTGTCTGAGCTTACGGGTATGCCCTCCTACTTAGATCTCAGCTGAGATTATACCATCCTGCTACACTCCATCCTGTTGCGCACCTCTGGTTTCACATATCTTACTGCGCTATTAATCTCCATTATTACCACACAGTCACCAGTGTAAAGGTTTACTCAGAGCAGAGGGAAATGGACACCCATTCTTTTGTTATTACCTATTTAATCAGTATTGGGTGGTTTTAGTTCATGTTCATGTTTGTTCCATTGTTGTATCTGCACATTACAAGTGACACCAAACTGTTCTTATCATTGTATAAAATTTGTCTTCAATCTAACAGCATTAATTAATAAGAGGGTCCAAAAGTGGCCTATTCATATATTAGGAGATATATATCATTATAAAATATGAGGTTTCAATTAGTTTTGCCTACTCTTAACTTTTATGAAGTCATGATAATGTGTATATTATGTTTCCCATGTGGGGTGAGCATTGTACCTACATATATACTTGCTCTCTTCCTTATATTTTGTGTTGTTTTTACTTCTGTGTTCGTATGGCAACCTTTTATCTGCTATGTAATTGTTTTTCATACCTCAATAAAAAAAATTTGAAAGAAAAAAAAAAAAAAAAAAAAAAAATAATTACAAAGTTGCCTGTAAAATAAATATTAATCCTAAAATAGCTATAATATAATTATAATTTATATTGTAGCTATATTAGGGTTTATTTTACAGGTAAGTATTTAGCTTTAAATAGAAATAAGTTATTTAATAAGAGTTAATTTATTTCGTTAGATAAATATTATATTTAACTTAGGGGGGTGTTAGTGTTAGGGTTAGACTTAGCTTTAGGGGTTAATCCATTTATTAGAATAGCGGTGAGCTCCGATCGGAAGATTAGGGGTTAATAATTGAAGTTAGGTGTCGGCGATGTTAGGGAGGGCAGATTAGGGGTTAATACTATTTATGATAGGGTTAGTGAGGCGGATTAGGGGTTAATAACTTTATTATAGTAGCGCTCAGGTCCGCTCGGCAGATTAGGGGTTAATAAGTGTAGGCAGGTGTCGGCGACGTTGTGGGGGGCAGGTTAGGGGTTAATAAATATAATATAGGGGGCGGCGGTGTTAGGGGTAGCAGATTAGGGGTACATAGGGATAACGTAGGTGGCGGCGGTTTACGGAGCGGCAGATTAGGGGTTTAAAAAAATATGCAGGGGTCAGCGATAGCGGGGGCGGCAGATTAGGGGTTAATAAGTGTAAGGTTAGGGGTGTTTAGACTCGGGGTACATGTTAGAGTGTTAGGTGCAGACATAGGAAGTGTTTCCCCATAGGAAACAATGGGGCTGCGTTAGGAGCTGAACGCTGCTTTTTTGCAGGTGTTAGGTTTTTTTTCAGCTCAAACAGCCCCATTGTTTCCTATGGGGGAATCGTGCACGAGCACGTTTTTGAGGCCGGCCGCGTCCGTAAGCAACTCTGGTATCGAGAGTTGCATTTGCGGTAAAAATGCTCTACGCTCCTTTTTTGGAGCCTAACGCAGCATTTGTTTGAACTCTCGATACCAGAGTTAATTTTATGGTGCGGCCAGAAAAAAGCCCGCGGAGCGTTAACAGCCCTTCTACCGCCAAACTCCAAATCTAGGCCTGAGGGTTTTAACCCTTTAAGGACACAACTTTCAGTTTGCTCAATTGTTTTATGACGGAAAAATTCCGTCATATGTCCTTAAGAGATTAAATTGTTGCAAGTTGATACTTTGTAACTAGCATGAGTAAGAGTGGCAACACTCGAAACGTCGCTGTTTGTATACCTGTAATGTACAGAGAATAAAGCATCTTTGAAAGACACAGTGCTGTGGACATATCTATATTTATCGTTGTATTTGTAACTTAGGTTAGGATTTATTTTACAGGTAAATTGGTAATTATTTTAACTAGGTAGCGATTAAATAGTAAATAACTATTTAATAGCTATTGTACCTAGTTAAAATAAATACAAAGTTGCCTGTAAAATAAATATAAACCCTAAAATCGCTACAATGTAATTATTAATTAGATTGTAGCTATTTTAGGGTTTATTTTATAGGTAAGTATTTAGATTTAAATAGGAATATTTTAATTAATAATATTAATATTAATTAGATCTATTTTAATAAGAATTTAGTTAGGGGTGTTAGAGTTAGATAGGGTTATTATACTTAATATATATATAATATAATAACGATATTAACTATATTAACCCTAATATAATTAGTGTTAATATAGTTAATATATATAAAATAATTAGGGTTAATATAGTTAATATAGCTGGCGGCGGTGTAGGGGGATTAAATTAGGGGCTAATATTTTTAAAATAGATGGCGGCAGGGTAGGTAAGATAGATGGCGGCGGGGTAGGTGGGGTAGATGGCGGCGGGGTAGGTGGGGTAGATGGCGGCGGGGTAGCTAAGGTAGATGGCGGCGGGGTAGATGGCGGCGGGGTAGCTAAGGTAGATGGCGGCGGGGTAGATGGCGGCGGGGTAGGTAAGGTAGATGGCGGCGGGGTAGCTAAGGTAGATGGCGGCGGGGTAGATGGCGCCGGGGTAGATGGGGTAGATGTCGGCGGGGTAGATGGGGTAGATGGCGGCGGGGTAGATGGCGGCGGGGTAGATGGGGTAGATGGCGGCGGGGTAGATGGGGTAGATGGCGATTGGGTAGATGGCGGCGGGGTAGCTAAGGTAGATGGCGGCGGTTTAGGGGTTAATAACTTTATTAGGTAGCGGCGGGGTCCGGGAGCGGCGGTTTAGGGGTTAAAAACTTTATTAGGGATTGCGGCGGGGGATCGCGGACCGCGGTTGACAGGTAGACATTGCGCATGCGTTAGGTGTTCGGCATTGTTTGCGCATGCGCTACATGTGAACGAGCATGGATTGTTAATGACGATTTGTTAGGGAACGCATGCGCAGTTTGATCGCGTTACGTGTGCAAAAAGGGGCTGGACGCCACGGGTATGAGCTATAATTCGTTAAGGGCAATGTCAATCAAATTAGATACGAGGGACAAGATGGCGGGCGGAGGAAGAAAGTAAGCGAAGTAGGGTTATAAATCCTTCGATTATGGTTTTAGTCTTAAATTATAAAAAAATGATGAATTAAACTAACGTTTATTTTAGGTAATTAACAAGATGAGGAAGAGTGGTGAACGTGACTTGACATTCACTTTAAGCACTCAGCATTGCCTACTTACTACTTAGCTAAGGCAGTTCTCACTCACACAGGGGCAGTAACGCTTAGTGCCGGGAAAACAAAGCAATGCTTACACTCAAGCTCCTAATAAAAGATGGAGGAAGTTTAGTAAGTAGCTCCCCCCCCCCTCAGAAGAGGTATGAAGGCGCTTTTAGAGTTACAGCAGCACATATCCCCACTGCTGTTCTACTTTGCATTAGTCACACTTAATGTCTCCTGGGGACAACCTACCCCAAGTAGGGTCCCTCAAGGCGATCCTGGTATCAAGGGGGGTGGAATGGGCACCTGCACAGAAGCAGTCTGCAGGGCTTGCGTGGCCTGGGAGATCTGTGGGCTGTTGGGGCTGGCAGGGCACATTTGAAAGGGGGGTGTAGTGCTGTGTATGCTATCAGGAACTACCTAGTAAAAAACAAAAAACAGAGCAGCTTTAAAACTCCTATGTTAATGCACATGGTAACTGCTCTTAGGGCTAGATTTATCAAGCTCAAGGCGAATTGTCTATGTGTTTCGCATGCAAATGCGCCCCATCTTTCACTTAAACTAAACATATATCAATGAATGTGTAAATGAATACACACATCTTACATATGTGTATGAAAGAGAACTACAGACAAGGCAGACATGAAAGTGTCTATTGAATGCAATGTTGATTGTTATTTAAACTGTGAGACAGATACTTGTGAATAGTCTATAGTCAGTCTGTAATCAAAAATGATAAAGAAAAAAACTGTCTATCCATAACACAAGCAAATGTTCCATTTCATGTCTAATAGTTATATATTTTTTTTATAGAAAACTGTTTGATGTCTGATCTATCTCTCTATCTATCTACATCTATTCAATGTATTTGTCTATCCATCAATGTATGCTACCATCTATAATTTTTTCTAATATCACATTACATATTTTTTCAGATATATTTATATAGTGTTCCTCCTATAATATGTTATTCTACAACTCAATAAAAACTCACAGTCATATCTGCAACACAGATCTCTATTTATTTATGAACAATAATAAAATATTATTAATAAAATTGAAAACATTTATAACAAGTCTTGATATTTCAAATGGGCGCTCCGCACTCTCTTCTACTGCTTATACTGCTGTCTCAAGAACCTCAATAATTTCAGCACTTCCCTTTTATTCACAGTGATGGTTTTATCCACTGGTACTGAAATACAAATGTGAAATGAAATGAAAAAATTCCTATAACAATCAATTTCATTTAGAGATCGACAATAACAGTATGTGTGTTACTTACTATGTTCATATCCATGTTCACCATCCTCATCATCATTGTCACCATCATCATCAGCAACTTCTTCCTCATCAACTTCTTGTTCTATTGCTGTTGTAAAGAAATGACATAAATCAAAATGAATCATCAAATATGCAATTGTAAAGCAAAATCTAAAAAAGTATATTTAAATCTTTCTATGTATCTATCTATTTATCTGTCTATCTGCTATCTATTATATTCCTTGTTATTGATAAACAAACAATACATGCAACTTCTTCCTCTCTATCATCCCTATTTGAAACCAGTTCCTGTTGCATATGTTTTAAAAAGAACTTACATGTTAATTCCTCCTCAGCAACATCTAGATCTCCATCTTGTTCCTGTTGCATGCCAGACCCATCATCTTCCTCAACCTCCAGATTCTCAGAAACGTGTTGATGTGGCACGTATGATGCATCATCATTTATATCTGTTTATACAATGTGATAGAGAACATCAAGATCATAAATAAAACATTAGTATATGTATTACATTGTTAGATATATCCATCTATCTTTCTATTTATCAATCAATCTATCTATCTATATCTATCTATCTCTCTATCTATCTCTCTGTTCAACTGCCTATCTGCTTATCACTCTATTTGTCTATCAATATATCTATATATGTTTATACCATTGATATATATATATATATATATATGTACTGTATGTATATATATATCTATATATATATATCTATATTTATGTATATATATTTATATATATATATATCAATGTCTATATCTATATATTTATCTGTATATATCTATATATATATATATATATATATATATATATATTTATATTTAGATAGATAGATAGATAGATAGATAGATAGATCGATATGTATAGTATTTTGGTTTTTATTTAAAATAACCTTTACCATGGTTTTGAATTATGGGTACATCAACTATAGGACTGAAAAGTTTGATATATAAATATAAAAAAAAATACTGTTTTTTTTTTTTTTATTCTTTGCAAAGCACCACATATTTCCAATTTTAACAGACATATTACAGGAGAAGCACACAAAAAAAAAATCTTATTTTCTGTTGCTAACATATGTTTATATATTTAACGAATAGCTCATTATGCAGTCTAGTAATTGAAGCATTACAGTGTGAAGTCTTTATATAACAAAAGGTGGAGACAAACCGGTGAATTGAAAAAATGTACACATCAGACAGGTTTTGTATGTTTCCAGAAGCAGTCAGATGTATCAGTTTGATAGATGTAACAATGGCAAAGTGTATAGTATCATGACAATGCAAGATAAATATATTGATATTTTCTTTGGTAAAAATTAAAATCTAAGAAGAAACAGTTTGATTTTCAATTGAAGACACTAACATAACTTTAAAAAGCTGTCTATATCAATATATATGGAAAGTACTTACATTTTTTAACATAAGTACGAATGAGAGTCCTTAATTTTTTTTACGACGTTTTAAATCATTAAAGCGCTTGAGACATTGCTTTTGTGTCCGTTGCTGCCCCGATATCCGTCGTACTCTCCTCACCATCTCTGTCAGGATTTAATTTCTATTATCTTGTTCCAGAGTATATTCAGTATCCCTCTTCTATGTTTAGGGAAATATTTTTCCATTGTGTAAGTTATAATTATTAGCTCTCCTAATTTTTTTTTGCATCTATTCATTTTCCTAAAGGAATCAATATGAAAACGTACAGCTGCAGCACTCATGTCACCTCCCTAAACTCACTATACAAAAATTGCGCAGTTAGGAAATATTTATATTTGCGTGCGCATTTACATGACGTCTAGAAGTGTATACTTGACATATATCAATGTGCAAAATATTAATATACACATCCACATGTATAATAGACATGTGAGTACAAAACCAATATGTACTTTCAATTGCATTATTAATAAATTATTTATCTCTATAAACCTAATCATCTTTCCATTTCCAACTGAGAAAATCCAAACCATATTTTTATCATATGTACATTCAAAACCCTATTGTCTTCGCATATTCATGTAATATGAATGCGCAAATATAGTGCATTCATTTCATAAATATTAATACATATATTTAGATCTAAATATATATATATCGATATATAGTTAATATAAATCAATGTCCAATAAGAAAATCTAAGCAAATTGATTGTCCAGTAGCTAACGGATATGACCTGTATGAGGGCAATATTGACATATATAAATGCGCCGATTTATTACTTCAATTTACAAAAAAAAAATCGATGCACATCTTTCTTTATTTCACGGTACATCAGCTAATCACTACAAATTGACTGTCCAATAGTCAACTGACATATCCATGAGGTGTTTACTGAAGACACCCAATTTCAGCACTATTCCCTTATAAATCACAGTATCAGTTTCGATTACAGTTACAAAATCTATTTTACGTTTGTTTGTGCTTCAAATCTGCGCTCTGTACTGTTCCTCATGTGATGAAGGTGGTACCAATGCAATGTGAGTGCAGTCTATAGCACCTAACACATTTGGAATCCCTGCAACATTATAAAATCCCATTTTTATCCGGTGCCATTGTTCTGCAGTCTGTGGAACGCATATACAGTGGGGCAAAAAAGTATTTAGTCAGCCACCAATTGTGCAAGTTCTCCCACTTAAGAAGATGAGAGAGGCCTGTCATTTTCATCATAGGTATACCTCAACTATGAGAGACAAAATGTGGAAACAAATCCAGACAATCACATTGTCTGATTTGGAAAGAATGTATTTGCAAATTATGGTGGAAAATAAGTATTTGGTCAATATCAAAAGTTCATCTCAATACTTTGTTATATATCCTTTGTTGGCAATGACAGAGGGCAAACGTTTTCTGTAAGTCTTCACAAGGTTGTCACACACTGTTGCTGGTATGTTGGCCCATTCCTGTATACAGATTTCCTCTAGAGCAGTGATGTTTTGGGGCTGTCGCTGGGCAACACAGACTTTCAACTCCCTCCAAAGGTTTTCTATTTAACGAATAGCTCATTATGCAGTCTAGTAATTGAAGCATTACAGTGTGAAGTCTTTATATAACAAAAGGTGGAGACAAACCGGTGAATTGAAAAAATGTACACATCAGACAGGTTTTGTATGTTTCCAGAAGCAGTCAGATGTATCAGTTTGATATGTGTAACAATGGCAAAGTGTATAGTATCATAACAATGCAATGTCTGTGGAGACTGGCTAGGCCACTCCAGGACCTTGAAATGCTTCTTACGAAGCCACTCCTTCGTTGCCCAGGCGGTGTGTTTGGGATCATTGTCATGCTGAAAGACCCAGCCACGTTTCATCTTCAATGCCCTTGCTGATGGAAGGGAGTTTGCACTCAAAATCTCACGATACATGGCCCCATTCATTCTTTGTTCCCTTTGCAGAGAGACAGCCCCAAAGCATGATGTTACCACCCCCATGCTTCACAGTAGGTATGGTGTTCTTTGGTTGCAACTCAGCATTCTCTCTCCTCCAAACACGACGAGTTGTGTTTCTACCAAACAGTTCTACTTTGGTTTCATCTGACCATATGAAATTCTCCCAATCTGCTTCTGGATCATCCAAATGCTCTCTAGCATACTTCAGAGGGGCCCAGACATGTACTGGCTTAAGCAGGGGGACACGTCTGGCACTGCAGGATCTGAGTCCCTGGCGACGTAGTGTGTTACTGATGGTAGCCTTTGTTACGTTGGTCCCAGCTCTCTGCAGGTCATTCACTAGGTCCCCCCGTGTGGTGGATGTTTGCTCATCGTTCTTGTGATCATTTTGACCCCATGGGGTGAGATCTTGCGTGAAGCCCCAGATTGAGGGAGATCAGGGCCGGCATTTGTGTAAGGCAGCTTAGGCATCTGCCTTAGGGCGCCTTCAGCAAGGGGGCGCCGGATCTGCCGGCATCAGCTCAGTTGCTTGAGTATTTAAATATTTATGTCCCTGTCTAGTGAGTGACAGTCCCACACACTGCAGGGGGAGGGCCACAGGCTGGCTAAGTGTGTGGGTTGGGCACCCTGGCCCGGGACACTGGCAGTGTCTTTGTGTGTGTGGGCAGCCGCAGATCAGTCTGAGCAACTCGCTTACTTGAATGACTTGCGTTGCGCTGCACTGCGCTGCGCATCATATTACGGCTGCCGCCGGGCCCGCCTATCTGACTCACTGACTGAGACAACTAGAGACTGTCTGTCAGTCAGTGAGTGATGTCACAGTTGGAGGCGGCGCACGGCGCGGCGGGCAGGCAATAGAGCTGTCTGTGAGAGGGAAAACGAGGATGAAGTGGCGCCTTCCCTTGTGACTGTTGTTGTCACACACAAGTTTTTTAAATTGAGGCTGAGCCACGCACCCCGCATGTGAGGGACACCCACAGTCCACCCACCCCGTGACCCATGGCCCCACGACTCCCACCGAGCAGAGTTCATGATGGCCAGAGAGACAGACGGTGCTGTACTTCAGGGGTTGTGAGAGAGGTAGGTGGTTGCACTGGTTGGTGTTTTGTCCGAGCGCATTATTTATGATTATGGGGTAGGGTAGGGATATCATCATTATTTATTTATAAGAACTATTCCTGAATGGCTGGCATTATTTGAAATTGAAAGAATCAGAGTAGAGACTGAAGCAAGTAGTGAACTCTGATCATGTCTGACTCTCTCTGACTGAGTGACTGTGCAAGTGTGCAGTGCAACAGTCACAGTGCATAGTAGCTGAGCTCTATACTCAGTCTCAGACTAATCATCATTTATATATATATATATATATATATATATATATATATATATTTATAAGAATTCCTGTATGACTCCTGGCTGGCCTGTATTATTCTAAACCCACAAAGCTAATGCTATATAACCAGTCAGTGTCACAGAACAGTCACCAGTGAGACCACAGACTGCAGTTTCCTTTTTATTATATATATATATATATATATATATATATATATATTCATATAAATCTAATAGCACCATGTGTAGTAGTGCTGTGTGCTAGTGTTGTTGAAAGAAAAGTGGTGCCATTAGATTTATACAAAAAAATATGTATAAAAAAGGAAACCTTGGTCTCACTGGTCTGTGTGACTGACTGTTATATAGCATTAGCTTTGTGGGTTTAGAATGAAATAATAAGACAGCCAGGAGCCATCCGGGAATTCTTATTTTTATAAATAAATGATGATTAGTCTGAGTCCCTATAGAGCTTTGCACACTTGCACAGTCAGTCATAGAGTCAGACTCAGACATGATCAGATCCAGTTCACTACTTCAGTCTACTCTTCACTTATGTGAAGAATAGAACCCCAGTCCCCAGGTGACCATGTAAGTTCTGGGTGGGGGGGAGCTGCTATTACTATCATGGTTGCTGCTGGGGAAAAAACATCATGAATCATGGAGTCAGTGACATGAATAGGATTATGGATAATACATATTACATAACAACTATATATATATATATATATATATATATATATATATATATATATATACATACAGGTGTGTATATATATATGTGTATATATATATATATATATATATATATATATATGTGTGTATATATATATATATATATGTATATATATATATATATGTATATATATATATATATATATATGTATGTATATATATGTATATATATGTATGTATATATATATGTATATATATATATATATATATATATATGTATATATATGTATATATATATATATATATATATGTATGTATATATATGTATGTATATATATATATATATATGTATATATATGTATGTATATATATATATGTATGTACTGTATATATATATATATATATATATATGTATATATATATATATATATATATATATGTATATATATATATATATATATATGTATATATATATATATATGTATATATATATATATGTATATATATGTATATATATATATATATATGTATATATATATATATGTATATATATGTATGTATATATATATATGTATGTATATATATATATATATATATATATATGTATATATATATATATATATATATATATATATATATATATATGTATATATATATATGTATATATATATATATATATGTATATATATATATATATATATATATATATATATGTATGTATATATATATATATATATATGTATATATATATATATATATATGTATATATATATATATAGACCTATCACACATCTGGTGGAGGCGAGTTGCTGGTCACACTAGATGTGACCAGTTTATACACCGTGATTCCCCATGATCAGGGTATGGCTGCTATGGTGTACCATCTTCTTAGACATCCTTATGTGGGGCCTCCAGTGGATGTGATGTCGGAACTACTGGATTTCTGTTTGAGATGTAATTATTTCAAATTTGAGAGGGACTTTTATTTACAGATCT